>NC_053168.1:62002782-62331532 GCF_016835505.1 Polypterus senegalus | reverse complement strand
AGGCTAATCATTGATAATTTCCGTATAAAAATTAACATAATGAGACAGTAATTGAAAACATTGAGATATTACCATAAGTAAAATTATTATTCATAAGTCAAAGCAATAAATGATTTTTTTTGCTATAATAGAATTATAATCAAGTCTGATTCCACAACAATTGATTTCTCACTTTTCGTCTTCTAATCTTGTTTCTAATGGATAGTGCTTGAATGGTACAGTAATGAATGAATTCCCATCTCTATATTGTGAGGGATCAACCAGTGTCCCTGCCAGGATGGATCCTGCTCCCCTGCCTGAATAGGAGACCATGGGAAAGGAAGGTCAGCGAGAGAGCCACGATCTTCCCAGTCCATGCCAGGACATGGACACAGAAAGACACTGAGACGGCAACAGCAGCTACACCACTTACAATGGTTGGGCTTGGGCACCTGGAAGGACAGGAAAGTGGGTGACTGTCTGGTGAGTCCCAGTATGCACACTCACAGAGCAGCATGGTAGTTGTGGTCCCATAGGACTGCCATGTCAGATTCTGTGGGGGGGGGGCTGCCAGATGCTGATGGCACAAGGACCATTAGAGTCCTGCCTGGCCTGGAATTGCTTCTAAGATGCAATAGATTACACACCAAAAGTACTCCCAGTTCCAGTGGTAAAAGAGAGCCCTCCACATGGACAAGGGAGTTGGGAGGCAGGAGAGGAGATGGACAACACTTGCCTGGTTGGAGTAGAGGAGAATGGAGCAAGCACAAAGCTTGCCTGCTTACATTCAATCAGAGGTCAAGATGCTACGTTATTTCAAAGACTTATTATCTGAAACAGTGTGGAAAAGTGTTACATTAATATTATTAAGACAATTTAAAAAATGCACCGTATTTTTAAATACATTTTTTAATACACTGTACACTGCAAACATAAGTCTTTTGAGATTTGTGCTCCCTTGGCCAGTTGCACTGAAAATTATAATATGTACAAAAATACATAAATCATTGTAAGGACAAATGTAGCAGGAGATACTTGATTTTCACAAGGGGCTGGTGTTTGATTTCAGTACTAATAAAGACCACATTATTTTCAATTCACAACAAATGTGTGTTAGAGTACACAAGCAAAGAGAACTTCATCCTGCACAACACAATGGCACAAGATTGCACTGAACAAGCCCAAGGGAGCTTGTATCGATCAAACCCATGTAACCTTTGCTTTTTTCAAATTTGCTATGAGTTAATGTGTCATTTTATTCCCTCTACTGAATGAGTTCCTAACTGGCACAGCCACAACCAAATACTTTGTTGTGTTGTATTTTTAGCTGCCTTCTTTGCTGCATTTTTGATATGGTTCAATGAAACTTAGGAACTGTATTCTAGAAATGCACACACACAAAAGAAAACAAGGGAATGGTTTAATTTAGGTGTCCTTCATAAGTAGATTAAGCTGTCTTCATTTTTTAAAACACTGCAAGCCTTTAACAAGATACAAAACACAGCAAATAATGACAGAAACTATTTTCAACAACCTTATTATTTTTAATGATAGTTTACTATTGTTAATAGCATAGTCAGTAGTTACTGTATATTAGTAGCCTCCTTAGCGTTGCATGTTTTCTCAAAAAACACATAAAAAGCATTGCATTTTTTTGGCTTGAAAAATTACATTTTTAGTAAATCTCATCTTTCTATTGTTAAACATGCAAAACACTGAAAGTACCATGTTAGAAGTGTAGCAAGTATAATAATAATAATATGAACAGCACATTGCACGTGTGCCAGTGACACCTGAGTCACTTTCAGACTCCCAGAATCACTTTCAGTTTCACTGACCATTTCAATTTCCCTTCCTGAAGACAGATTAACTTTGTCATCACTGCTGATGAGAGGTGTTTCTTACAAGACGCCATTATGAGGCTAAGAAAAGACGTATCTACACTGTAGTCCAGTTAATGCTCGGGCCTTACACTTACGCCAAGTCATGTCTACACCGTTGACCGAGTAACACTCGTCACTAATGCTGTTGGCATTCTTACAGCACAAGTAAACCTAGGGTCTTACGCGAGACGCATCTATAAAGTTGCCCGAGTGAGTCTCAGGACTAATGCTTTTAGCACTGATTTTACAGCCCGAGTGATGCTTGGGTCTAACACTAAGGAGGTTAATAGATGTTTTATAATGGTTACTTAAAGTGTAAACAAAAATAAAAAGTTATGACATTCATTAAAACTCTAAAAATGTAGAAAAGGTTGCATAACCTACACTGTTGGGGCTCATGAGCAAGGCTTTAACCTCATAATTGGTCAGGGGATGCTGTACAATGGCTGACCCTACGCTCAAAGCGAAACATGACATTTTTCGCTAAGGGATTAATAAAGTATATCAAATCAGGAAATCAAGAATTACCTTCATTTTATAAATCTAAGAAATTATACAATTTTAAAGAAAAAACTAGAGTACAAACGAAAGGCTTTATTACTTACTAAGCTCACCTTGAGCATTGTGCAATAAATATAAAACTAGTCTGAACCAAAATCATCCCACACAAAAACATAAGTGGACTTTATATATTTTGATTTCCTCTATCCATTTCTGAAATTGGAGTTTCCCTACCACAAACTGTTTCCACAAGATATCAGATTTACTGGAAAATGTTGTTTTAATGAGTCATATGTTTAAATGGGTCATATTTGTTTTATGGTATAAGTCTTTTGCATGCTTAGAATATTATTTGAAATATATTTTAAGCTTAAAAATGACTGTCTTCCTTGTTCTTAATGGTAGTCAAGGTGGAACCAATTCAGAATCAAGTATCTGGCATGCATTTTTTACCCTCAATCAGTTTTATTTCTCTCTTCCTATTCCTTCAAAATGAACAGGAATTTATATCTAGAATGTTAGAAAGGTACCTTTTTATTGTCCCGAAGAGAGAAATTCATTGTTTAAAGGCTTTTACAAATATATGCAAGGTCGGGTTGATCCAACTATTGCCTTGACCAGGTAACAGGTAAGCAGATGATAAGAATGCACACCCTTGCATAACTGGAAAAAAATGGGCGTCACAATATTCTTGGGAATACAAAGGGAGAAAAAACTATGAAGAACTGGCTGGGAAGCTATTCTCTTCCTACCTAGCAATTGTGTGCAACATGTCAATTTAAAATCCATTTCCTACTCTCTCATTTGGATTATTTTCCTCAAGAACATTAGAGCTGTCTCTAATGAACATGTGGAGAGGTTCCACCAGGACTTCCTTCAAATGGAGAGATGTTGTAGTGGAAAGAGTCTATGTTGGCAGACATCTGTTGATCATTCCACTGTAAAACATCTTCAGAGGATTGATTATCAATGGAAGTAAACTGCTAAAATATCCAAAAATGTATTCCTATTTTATCTCTCTTTTTTTTAATGTTAAACCTTTATCTCCTAAAAACTGGATTCAATAGAGTGATTGTGTTACCATATTTGGATTCAACAGCCTCATATATATAAAGAATGCCTAAAATTTTTGACAGAAGAGAAAAAAATGTTTTTTGCAGACCAGTGAAATTAAAAATTATTATCTTTACATATAATATGCTACCATAGCTGTTCGTTTGTCTGTCCAGGATTTTAAATCACCTGTAGCTCGCAAACCATTTGACCTATTGACCTCAAATTTGGTACACATATACTACGTGACGTCTACTATCCACTTTTGAGATGACGATTAACCTTCAATGTTATTCCTCTTTTCATTTTTATTTTATTTTATTGTAGAATCAACTCTTGGCAGCGGCCAGCAGGGCAGCTGTGCAGCGCGTGTGTAAGGGCGCCGTTCTCATCCCTACCACCTTCGCCATCACTTCCCCTACCTCGTCATATCTTAAATCATTCTTGAGGCAGATTGAAGACTTAAGTGCCAGCTTAAGTGGAAAATTAAAGAAAACATACTAAGTAATTGCAACACAAACACTGACTTAATCAGTCTTAATGTGAAAAGATGGCGACAAAAGAAGAGAAGAAGTGGGCCACTTGGGTGGAGAAAAGAAGAGCTGCTCAGGAAGCAACAAGGCATTAACATCTGAGCAAACGAATGGTAAACGTACAGAGAAAGAGCATGAAAACTATGAATGCTCAAGTCAAATGTATTCACTGCACGTTATTGTGCAGTGTGCCGTTACTGGTGTAACTATAATTTATGCTTTCAATTTTTATGTTGACAAACATCTGATTTTATTTACTATATACTATATATATTCGCACATGGATATGGCTTGCTTAAGCCTCACATATAAAAGTATTTAAGCTCTTAAGAACATAAGAGATTTGACAAAGTGGTGGAGACCATTCAGTCCATCAAGCTCTTTTATTTAAGTAATAATTAAGCTCTCCCAATATCTCATCCAGATTCTTCTTAAAGGTTGTCAGTATTTCTGCTTCAACTCTAACGTTTGTTTCAAGATACAAGTATAGGTTGTACTATACTATAGGCCTTTTTCAAATGTAAACATTCAGAAATAAAACCTTATAAGAAGGTATAACTGGAGGTAAAATGCAAAATCTTTTATATAATTAAAAACACATTAGAATGTCCCACTTTATAGAGTGAAAGAGTGGGAAGAAGGGACAAACAAGAAATCACATTGTTTATTTGGCTAATTTTATAAATAACACTTGGGCATGATAATAATAGATCTGCTGTCCATCATCTAGACTGTCTATCACAGTGTTTTAATATTTCAATGATGTATTGTAAGTCATCCAGCCATCTAATTGAATCAATCTACTTGGCCATTGCTCAAGTGCAAACATCTTAGCCAAGGCCAAAAAACCTACCTATGCTCTTGATGGACCAGGAGCTTTTGGCTGATGACGTTGATTTGCTGTCTTCACAATTTTTTGATTCAGGAGGTGAGATAAGCATTAGAAGTCAAGATAAGTGGTTTGTTTCTCTAATATTCAAGTGTCTTCTATTCTGGCTCCTGTTTGTAAATGTGTGGGTGTAATTTTGGATTAGCATTAGGATGTGAGATAAAAGAACCTATTTTTCAGGGAACATTTGCCTCATGCAAAATACATCCCACTTTTGTTGTTCACAAAAACTTATGAGTCTGTGCTTAATCACCTGTTGAGGAGAACAGAACATGGAAGGCTGAAAGTTTCTTAAGACATTATTTAAAGATGGCTTTAAATAAAGTCTGATAAATAAGGAATGCAATAATACAAGTTTAGAAAGAAGATGTAATCCACCTAACTATTGAAAGCACAACATAAGCCAAAAAAAAAAACAAGGACATAGTAAAAATCTTAAAAAAAAAGGCAAACTAGAAAGAATATTGTCAAAAAGGCCAAAATGTAGGCATTATGTAAAAATAAAAAGGTGCAAAATGTGAATAAAAAAACCAATGAAAATGACATGATGTACATTTCAATACAATATACCAACAACTAACAGCCAAAATCTTACTTAAATATAGGAACAAAAAGTCTTAAATGACTTCAGGCGCATGTCATGTACTGAAGCTCAATGCTCTGAATGCTCTTAAATGGAAAATACGAGGTGTGGGGTTGAGGAGGTATGACTAAGTCCAAGGAATATTATTCCACTAAAGAGCAGGTAAGCTGATTTGTGTTTTCAATTCAACAAAAAAATGATTAAGTTTATCATAGGATCTGGAGATTGGCAACATGCTGCTAGTTGGTTAAGCATACAAGTAAGAATTTCACTGCCCCCTGAAGACATGACCAATGGCCAACAGCCATATTGTTTGCACTTCAGAACAGATAATCCACCTGAAGCTAAGCATGTTTGGGCCAGGGGTGTACTTGGATAGGTGACTGTCTAGTAAAAGATGCTGTTGGAAGTGGTGTTGGTAAAACCGGCCGGGGATGCTTATCCTGTGTTCTGTGTGCAAATACCAATGCCCTAGTGCAGTGATGGGGACACTGTGCTCTAAAAATGGTGCCGTCCTTCAGATTAGACATAAAACCAAGGTCCTGATGGTTTGCGGTCATAAAAACTGGGCCTCCTTCCTGGGATCCCAGGGCTTCATTCGTAAAGAGTAGGATGTGTTCTGATGTCCAGGCTAAACCGCCCACCACAGCCTAGTCCTTCTGCCCTCTAATCACACCCTGTCTCTAATCGGCTGTCTCTCTCAGCATTTCACCACCCAATAGCTCATGTTTGTTGAGCATACTGGCACAACGATGGCTACAGTCACGTCATCCAGGTGGATTCTACACATAAGTGGTGGTTGAAGTGGCTTCCATCTAATTATGTAAAGCCCTTTGAGTAGTGAGAAAATGCTATATGAAAGTAAAGAATTATTATTATTATTACTATTACTTCCACTACCAGGTTTATTTTGCATATGCATACTAAGCATATTTTCTCCAAATCCTATCCATTTGTTTTAAGTCTAAATTCAACTGGCAAAGCATCAGGCAGATTTTAGGAAGTGCATTCTTTGCAAAAAGCTAAGCAAATGTCAGCATTCAGTGAAATGCATTTCAAAGTGAACTGATTTCTGTTGAAAGAAAGAGGACAAGCTCTGACAGTTTGTACATTTTTAAATAATATTGAGGCATGGAGGAAAAGACATGACTACCTGAGAAAGATAATCTTTTGGCTTTTAATTTAAGCCCTGCCCCATGGTCACTTTCATCATTTTTATGGTCACAGATGAGTGCTAGTGTAGATAACGCCCAACATGCCAAGGGGTCTTAAAGGAATAAGCCTCCAATGCAGCTTTCAGGAAGCTGGGTCCCACCAATCCCATGCTTGCCCACTGCAGACATGACCATATATTTTCTAGTGGATGGCCAGGCATCCTTGAAATAGACTAGGTTACCTGCTTTCTGAAAGGTTTTTTCATTGCTTTCTCTCCTTATGGTGCCTCCAGAGCTTTTACTTACAGGGCATCAGTCATTGTGATAAGGCATGATGCTCTGTTTTGGTTCCAACACACCCAGACTTGTATAAAAAGAAGTTCTTCCATCTTCCAATGTAAATCTTTCCATGCTTTCTGACATATTAGTTGTCCCTTTGCTCCAGCAATCTTTTTCCAGCCAGGCAATCCCTTACAAATCTGAATGTGTATGAGGTTCAGGAATATATTATACATTAAGAAAATGTAGCTTGAATTTACAGGTAAGTACAGTAAAATTTCATTATCTTTAAAACTACTCATCATCATTAATAATCACAGCCCCTTTTGTAAAGCTGTTTTCCAACCCACTTAGTAATGCTTAAAGATTAAGCAAATGTCATTCTCTTTCACTCTTGCAGTGTTCGTATGACTTAGATTAGAGCCACATTTTCCAAAAAGGGTGTTTTATTCATCAGATAGCAGATTCTCTGTGTAGCTTTCAATTCTAGAGGGTGATAAGCTACCAGGAAATGTGTCTTTTGTTACTTTGCTATCTTAGAAGCAATCCTCACTGAAAATTTAATCTGACTCGCTTTAAAGAATAAGTAAATCCATGGTGACTTTCAACACCCTCACCTGATATGACAGTTAATAAAATCAGCAAGAGCTTATCTCGACCACATGTGTTGGGGATAGTGGGTTTAAGAAAAGACAGCCATTGCCTGGTTTTACTTATTAATTTAAATTTCTCAGCAGCAAAGAATTACTGCTCATCTGTCTAAAGTAACCTTGAAATTGTTACATTAAATACAATTATGGTTAATAATGACAATAAATTCCCATAGAATTGGCTTGGAATAGGATGGTTGAATAAACAGTTCAGTGTAATAATACAAATAAGAAATGTAAGCTTATGTATTAGACAATAATTTAAAATATATTTCACAAAGGAAAAACAATTTCATAGTCATTAGTGTGTCATTGGCTGGTATGGTAGCTCAGTTTTTAGCACCTCTGCCTAACAGCAATGAAGATCTTTGACTCCCAGTCTAGTCACTGTCTGCATACAGTTTGATTACCAAAACAATTGCATCTTTGTCATCGAATCATTGTTTATTTTGCATATATTAATTTTTAATATACAGTTGCTTTCACTCATCCTCATCATCAGTTTAACGAACATTTTCCTAGAAATAACCAGGTCATCCAGTTAAATCGTTTTCTTTCACTGCCCATGGCCCTGGTCATCCTTTGGGGTGAGACCCGTAGTTTTCATGTCATCTGACACCACTTATAAGGCATCTTCAGTGGCGTTCCCTCTGGGCCTTATCTTCCCAATCATCATCTTTTGCATCTCTTCACCCAATCATCTTCTGCCTTTCATTGCCACAGGCTCAGATCAGCTTTGCGTGTTTCTCATCAGCAGAAGCTCCTATTCTGTCCACACCAAGTATTTCTCTTAACTCAACATTCATCTTCCTATCACTCCTTGACACTCCACACATTCATCTGATGATTATTCTCATCTTAGTTCCTTCCAGCTTTTCTTTATATTTGCTTCCTTAGAGCATACTAATCCATACACAGCTTCAAGGAATGTTTAACTTGAATGCCAGTGACACTCCTCTAGAAGTCAGAATGGGGGACAGCTCCTACAATTTCTTATGTGTATTTCTCAAGCTGGCTGTTGCTGCTGTGCCTGCACCTCTGTCAGTGCTCACCATGTAACATAAGTGGCAGAAATCCCTACTTTCTCCAAAAAAACTCCATTGCTGAGTTCTAAATGTACACTTATTGTATCAGATTTCTATACACCTCTCACACACTTTCAACAAACATTAACCATGCAATATATACAGAAAGGAATATTTCAGCTTAAGCAAAATCAAGTTTCAATTAGCTGACCCTTTAGTTGTTTTACTGCATTGTACCATAAGGACTATAAAATTCTTACTTATTGGCCCTGAGCAAAGTAAGGAAATACTTACTGCAATTCATATGATAGTTTACATATCATAATGATCTTTTATATTTCAAGCACATTGTACTTTATTGTATTCTGTATTGCTGTGGTTCAATTTTTAAGCCTTTCTTCAAAGCCATAGCCATGATACAGCAATTAATATGAATCACATAATTTATATTGGGTGGCACGGTGGTGCAGTGGTAGCGCTGCTGTCTCACAGTAAGGAGACCTGGGTTTGCTTCCTGGGTCCTCCATGCATGGAGTTTGCATGTTCTCCCCATGTCTGCATGGGTTTCCTCCGGGTGCTCCAGTTTCCTCCCACAGTCCAAAGACATGCAGGTTAGGTGCATTGGCGATCCTAAATTGGCCCTAGTGTGTGCTTGGTGTGTGAGTGTTTATATGTGTTTACCCTGCGGTGGGCTGGCGCCCTGCCCGGGGTTTGTTCCTGCCTTGTGCCCTGTGCTGGCTGGGATTGACTCCAGAAGACCCCTGTGACCCAGTAGTTAGGATATAGTGGTTTGGACAATGACTGGCTAAATGACATCAGCATGTTTTATTTTCTTGTACATAATTTTTCACAGCAGCTAGACAAATTAAATACTAAAGAAAGTAAAATGACACCAAATAATGTGTAATGCAAGAATAAATGTAAGTAGTACAAGCAATGTAAGGTTGTCGGAAAGTGGTGATATTACATATTGATTAGCACATTCAAGTAAGAACTTCAGTGTACTCTGTATATGTGGCAATACTCACCTTATAAACCTTTAACATAGAGTTTACAATAACAACACAATATAATTGACTCAATAGTTTTAATAAAATAAGCATAATTCTGCAGTCCTAACACACTGACTTGGATCTTCTTGTCAATCAGTTCCAGGAGCAGTACAAAGTTCTCTGGTTCCTGGAACTAATCTAACCAGAATGTCCTAAAGCAGCTAGCTGTAGCTGTAGACTGAAATTATCACGTGATACACAAAGATATTAGATAAATTACGCACCAGCTTCTGACCCAGTTGCCAAAGTGAGGCAGCTGATCGAGCAATGGAGGCTGGCCAAGCCTGGCAGACTCTGCTGCAGGGTGATTCATGTCCAGAGTTGCTGCAGTATAATCACTGAAGCCTCCTCCCCAGGTTAAAGAAGCTAACGGCAACAAATGAGAGTTTGATTGTGACACGTTTCTTGATGTTCATAATGTAGCTTTTATTTGCTAATATTCAGAGGCCAGGTTTGATGAAGGAATCGTCTTTCTCTGTATCAGCAGTTCCCAAACTCAGTCTTGGTGCGAGTTTTCATTTACATATAAAATAAAATTCAAAAATGTAATTTTTTTGTCATATCTTTAAATGTTAAATTCCCTTTACCATATTCTTTTTTATCTCACCTTTTCCTATGGAGTCTTCTCTGTTAATTGGATCCAAATACTGACAATTTGTGATAAGTAGTGCAGAAACAGGTACAAAGGACATTAAGTGTTAAAACTGAGCCACTACTTCAATGTTACACTCATTTGTGTGCAATTAATAACAAAAGGCTTAACACGGTGCTCCTCAAATTCAGTCCTGTGGACCATCGACTTTCTGCTTTTAACAGAACTCCCACTTTCATTTAGAAAGCACTTATTTCCAGCTACTGCCTTTTTCATTTCAATCCAGAAATTATAAAATGGGTTTCTTAAACTTTTTGGGAAAAGTGACAAGCATCTGTGTGTGTGACATTAATTATTTTTTTCTTGCTTTTTAAGGTTTTGCTCTTTTTTATGTTCTGGTAATGTATTACTTTTCTTGTTAGTCATCTCACAAGACAAGTGAATTTTAGACAGACAGATAGATAGATAGATAGATAGATAGATAGATAGATAGATAGATAGATAGATAGATAGATAGATAGATAGATAGATAGATAGATAGATAGATAGATAGATAGATAGATAGAACTTAATTTGTCCTCAGGGGGAATTTGGCTTATTACAGAAGCTTCAACTAAATAAATGCATAAGCATATATATAGTATATTACTATATAGAGGTCGACGACCAGGACGCCCCTTTGACACTGGGACCAGGGGAGCAGCCATGGGGTGCACACTACGTCCACAGGAACATATGGTGGCAGCCCTCCTGGATTACATCGGGGCCACAGGCATGGGACTTCAGGGCTCAGACCTGTTGGGCTCCGTGCCCCCCACCGGGAGGAGCTGCACGGTATGATGAGCCCATGTAGGCTGGAATGCAGCTACACCCAGAAGTGCAGCCTAATTAGGCCAATTACCACTTGGAGCACTTCCAGAATGGGCTATAAAAGGAGCCTGCGTCCACTACTTAGGGCACCAGAGTCAGGAGGAGGAGGACAAAGCTGCCCGGAATAAGTAGAGGAGAAAGAAGAGTGAGGTTTTTTGGTGTTTTTGTTTGGTGTGCTTTGGGGACTGAGTAGGGCCTGTGGGTCACGGGAAAGACGTGACCCACAGCTAAAGACAAAATAAAATCTTTTTGTTTATTTTTACACGTACCTTTGGTGTCAGTCTGTGTCAGGTTAGTGCCAATCAAGCGCTTCTGCCACAATATATTGTGATGGATGGCCAGGACCCATGCCCAGCCAGGATGTCCCTTTGGCACTGAATCCAGGGAAGCTGTCATGAGAGGCTCATTACATCCCTTGGTGGCAGCCCCGCTGGGTGGTATCAGGGCCACAATCATGGAACATCCAGAAATTGCAGACTAATTAGGCTAATTACCACCTGGAGCACTTCCAGGTGGGCTATAAGAGGAGCCTGCAGCCACCACTCAAGGAGTTAGAGTCAGGAGGAGGGAGATGAAGCTGCCGAGAGGAGTGGGGGAAAGGAAGTGTTTTTGTGGTGGAGTTTTGTTTGTGGTGTCTTTTGGGACTGTGTTGTGCCTGTGACATGGGGAAGATGTGCCCCACAGGTGAAGAACATAAAAGGTTTATTTATTTTACGTGTGCCTCACAGTGTCAGTCTGTGTCAGGTCAGTGCCCATGTAGTGTTTTTTTTTTATATATATATATAAATATGTATATATATATATATATAAATATGTATATATATATAAATATATAAAATGAGACTTCTCAACTCTGCATCTAAGTAGTTCATACAATTTCATCATTAGAAACCAGAGCAAAAGAAACAGGAACAACACTGAGAGTTTAAGATGCACTACATCATTAATTATACTGGTGCCATCTGTGAGTCAGACACAATGAACTGGACTGTAAGGAACATTTTCCGAAGATGACATTTATTCCAAAAAAAGAATGCCAGGAACATCCTGAAGACATAGCAGCCATGGCACAATTTCATTTTCCTGGATAGTAATTAATTAGTAAAATAACTGTTATTCATTCAGATGCACTACCATTATTAACTTGTGAATGTCATATCAGCATACATAAAATTAGCCTTTTTAACAGTAAATGAAAATTAGGTTTTTGAAGTAAGATTTATTTTTTTCCAGTACAATTTCTTATTTTTATAGGGAGATTAATAGTTTGGCAAACACTGATTTACAAAATGGCTCTGTTTTCTTTCAGTGAAAATAAGAAAATACGTAAAGTGTCCCATTAATACAACAGACTGAAAGGAGTTAATTTTAAATAAATCTTACTGTTGAAAGTTGAAGCCAACTTGACGTGTATGGCACAGTACATTATTACAATAATCTGCAGCATTGTTGAAATGTAGTGTACACTTCTTAAGATTTGGATGGCTGCTAGTATAGTTTTCATGATCAAGGAGAATTCCAGGTAGAGAAATTGTGTGACTTCCAATTTCTACAGTGTAGCTGCTACCGAGCCTTAGCTATCCAAGCTGTTCAAGTGCAGTAGCTGAGGCAATGAATGTTGATTACTCACCTCATATAACTGATAGTAACAGGGCAATTTAGTCATCTGTAATCAGTGCAATTCAATTGACTATCACCCTATAACAAGGTCGACCCGCCGCTCAGATGTGATAGGTTTACGATTACACCAGTTTGATCTTAAACAGGCTTCACAGTGCGCCGCAAGCAGCCTTTGCTTAAGTGGGATATCACTTTAAAAAGACTACAGTATATTAGCTACTACATACTAAGAACATACTGTTAAATTAAAGCCTGTTTTTTTTCCAACGGATGTTAAAATACATAATTATAATGACGGCATGATAATCACTTTCATGTGTTTATAAATCGCTATATTTATAATGATTCCTCTTTAAAAAATGTTTCCTATTGCAACAGTGCACCATGTAAAAATGGCATAATATTCACAATCCTCTTAAAACATCATAAATAAAGTTGCCTTTTTCCCTCCATCTATGAAGTAAAATACATAATCCTAGATACATCCCATATCGGTAATGAATGAAGCTTTGTAAAAACCCTTCAGCTCAGATTAAAACAGACCAAAGTTCCTGTGAATGCACAGTTAAAATGCATCATTTCAGCACATCTTAGGTTCAATATTTGTGAAGGAAAGCTAAAAAAATGAGAAAGCATCTTCTCATCTATTAGTATGTTGGTCCTAATGACTTAATGCTGCAGATATTACTACAAGATTATTTACTCTCATCAGTTGTGATGAAGAATCATGGCCAAAAAAGTGCAAAAACTGGCAACATGATTTAGTTACTAAGGAGCTGGCATTAAATTAAAAAAGTAAGTGTTCTGCAACACCCCAGGCAGCAACAAGGAATGACTTTTATTGCTGGCATGGGCACTAGGTAGTCATGGTAGAAATTTGTTTAAAAGAAATCATGAAATGACATTAACAATAGTAAATTTAAATTAGAATTGATTTATATATGTATAGTTAACATTGTATTCAACAAGGCACTAAGGGTGTGGAAATGCAATTGTTAACCAATGAAACACAATTACAAGGGATGATGATGAAGACATGAAACAAATGCTCCTTTTTTACCATTACTAAAAACATTTTCCAGCCTGTTCATGTCCTAAAATCCTATGCATGATTTAAACAGACAATGTATTGTTGCGTTTGCTTCAAACTGAAGGCTTACTTAGTGGCACAGTCAGCTACCAATGGAATGTCTGGAGTAATTAACTTTAACAACTTGTCCTACTTTATCAAGAGAGTGAAATTGGGTAGGGAGGTGAGAGTGATCATGTAACTGCTTCAATCTAGGATGGTCCTGTCAATGTTTAATCCTTTCATAGTGTGATCATTCTAATGATGCACTTAGTCTGCTGTGATGTATGCTTTCTTTATTCTCAGATTCTAGGCATCATAATTGCTAGCTGCACTGGTGCACATCTTCACACAACACATCTTCAGTTTATTTTTTGTCATATATTCTATATTATCTGCTATATGATAAAATGATGTGTGTGTCCAGTCCCTACAAGCAATTTGATTAGTCAGTTTGGCGTTGATGATGCAATAAAAAGAGGAAGTGTGAGGTTGAGACACACAAGGAGGAGTAAGGGCATAAAGGACACACGGAGTGTTACCTTCAAAAATGGGAAGAGGACTGAAGACAAGTAAGGTGCCTTGAAACGACATGGTCCAAGAAGCAGGCTTTTTGGGAACGCGATCGAGAAAGCGAGCACCAGGGAAGAGAGGTTCAAATACACAATGATACGGAGGAAAGGCAGTGAAGGAACACATAGGGCAAGAGATAGAAAATATTCATAAATTTATTCTATTACCTATCTTCGAAAAGTTACATGACTAATAGACTATATAAATTATTATGTATATCTAAAAAAAAATAAATGCCAAGATCTAATATAGTGCAGCACCTTTCATCAATTAGTTCATTATTGAAGCACACTGAAACAAAAAAAGGAGGAATGATCATCTTGGAAGAATACTAACACCTGAGATCAGAGATCTGCACACTTTAAGCTTTTAACTACTTATTCACATTCAGAGTGTATGATTTACTTTGTTTCAGTATCTAACAGACAAACTGAATCATAACTGCCATGAAGGGCTATCTAGTTGCTGTATGTGCTCTTAATTTTACCTAATGCTTAGAAATTTACTGGAACAGAATTTGTTTCTTGACTTTTGAGATCAGCAAGCTGACAAGTTGCATTTATTCAGTTTGTCCCTATAGGCAGTCTGTTATCAGCAAGCATTTACTTCTTATAGCAGCAAATGACTACAGTAGTTATATATTTAGGAAATAATTATAAAGCATTTATGTGAAAAGTGGTCCACTTCTTGTTGATCTTTGTGAGCAGCTTAGGCAAGCAGAGATGGCAAACTGTGTAGGCCTATCTTCATCTACGTGGACCAAAAACAAGTCAAGCTGCCAGCACTTAGGTTTTTTGAGATATACGAGTTCACAAAATAAAGAAACTATGCAACTATTCATACACATGAAAACAAAATTAAATAAAACATCTAAGATTTGGTCATTTGAAGAATCTTATTATAGCACAAAATAAAATGTTTAGCATTAAAAGGAGCAAGGAACTCACAGAGTTTAACAAATGTGTTACAGAGCAAAATGTCATAGTGGTGACAATTACATATTTGGGGTGGGAGGCTTTTTTCAATATTTTTTCTTCCCAGATTAAACAATGTTTCAAAAGAAGATTTAAATATACAGATGGAGAGGTTACCCCTAACGTTGATATCTATACTACTGTAAACAACACACAGCTTTTTAACTTAGATTCATGCTATATCCTATAACTAGTTTTTTAATGAATGGCATTGCTGTTGTCTTGCAGTCAGGAGACCCGGTTTCGCTTCTGTGTCTGCATGGGTTTCCTCCGGGTGCTCCAGTTTCCTCCCACAGTCCAAAGACATGCAGGTTAGGTGCATTGGCGATCCTAAATTGTCCCTAGTGTGTGTGCCCTGCCCGGGGTTTGTTTCCTGCCTTGCACCCTGTGTTGGCTGGGATTGGTTCCTGTAATTGGGATATTTACGGGTTGGATAATGGATGGATGAATGGCATTGCTGTGCTAATCGATAAATTAATATGCATTTATGCACCTTTGAAGGAACAAAGCAGTTTTGGAAATTTTATGATCACCGTCATCACATGATTCATTGATTTTCACTTATGAAAGTGTGATATTTAAATGAGTGTTATTGTAATAACAGTTATAGAAGGTCGGTCTGTTTGCTGAAAACCTAACTGAGAAGAAGGAGATTGGGGGGACTGTGAAAATAAGTTTACATTATTCTTGCACTTTCTTTCAAATACTGTTTCAATGGTTGGTTCTTCCAGTTATTATAAAACAATAAAAAATATGCCTCCAAAACTCAACATGTTTCTATCGATTCCAAAGACAAGATATTTTGCAAACAAACAGATGGACTAAGCAGAGCACAAGTAGTAACATCACAACCTAAAAGAAATATTTATTTTGTTGAATGTGTAACTTATCATTTTTCTCACTGTCTTGACTTTTTTTAATATTCCCTTGCAGATACTTTGCTCGCTAAATAACAAAAAACAGAAAAGAAATGTTTATGATCTAAAAATTGCTTCAGGGATTGAAGAAAGAAAATCCTAAACCTGCTGTCATATATGATAAAAATAGCAGGGTGATTTCCATTAAATTCATTTTATTTTTGCAATTTCAGGTCAAATAGCATATCCTTAAGCCATTCCCATGGTCAGATTGGGGCACTGCATTTTACTGAAAATTTAGGGATTCTGGCGGCCCACTGGGCATGACCTCCAAACACTGTGCCACCTGTGCATAAATACGATCTGATCGGTCCATATAGCATGAAGCTTTACAGATGCACGCAGTCTACGGGGATAACAAGTGTAACAAGCTCAAACAGCTAAATACCAGAATGAGAGATAATGCTTGCACTGTAACATAAGTTCACACATTCAGAGACTCCGTTTTAAACATAAGTATTAAAAAAAATAGTGTAAAACGTTAACAATACCTGCCACGGGAAGGCTTGACAATAATATGCAGCTCTGATAAATTTGCATACATCCATAAATTAAAAAAGAATTTTGGAAACAGTGGGGACTGAGGTGGGAGGAGAACAGAGAGCTGTGTCTGCATATCTGCCCAGGGAAAATAGTTACGGACACACTTAATAGAATTTTGAATATTTGTTAATTGTTCACATTATTTTTTGAATAAGAAGTGCTCTCACTTTAGCAGTATTGGACATTAATTCTTTCTCAAATCATATATGTGGTGTCTTTTTAAGCAGGATTTTTCTGAGTCCCATTGCTGGGTGTTCTGTGTCCATGGAGGACGTGAGTAGATTTCTTTATGAGTAAAATCACAGGAGAGACTGGCATAACATCTTGGGACAAGAGACTTAGTTAAGAGTAGATTATATTACCAGCAATGCTAGCTGGTTTCTAATCTCTGTATAGAATGATATGACCGCAATTTTTGAGAGCTGATAATAGGCCGTTTTATTGGTTTTTCTCAAATTATTTTTAATAAGTATTTAAAATGTAGGAAGTCTCAACCAATGACATATTTGACTCAAATGCTTACATACATTGTGTGCAATTATGTCCTGTCAATGAACTTCACAAGCAGTTTCATCACTTAGTTTTGCACTTGACCCAACTATTTCAAAAGTGTTCCTGAAAAGATTCATGAACTCTTACAGATTCTGTGTAATTGGCCACGTTATCAGAAAAGTACTGTTTTTGCAAAATATTGTCACTAGTAATAATGTACCCACTGCCTTTCCATTAAACATTTGGGAAAGTTAACTTTTAAAAATGTGTGCGCATCTTTTCCATTAATTCCCTAAATGAATAGCTAGCTGTTTTGTCCCATAATTTGACATGTAACAATAATAACTGAATGTTGTTACTGCGTTCTAGACATTCAGATTATGTTAAAATTTTACAGACAACTGTCTCAGTAGACAAGTTTTCGCTATTCAGTGTGGCTCAGAGCCCACACTTCTCATTTCACATTTGTTCTAAAACTAGAAGCCAAACCAAAATTAAAAAAAACATGCAATGCCATTTTCAAAGCCCAGTTGATCCTGAGTAGGGTCGCGGGGGACTGGAGTCTATCCCAGCAAGAATAGGCTGCAAAGTAGGAACAACCCCCTGAACAGGGTGGCAGTGCATCACAGGAGACAAAGAAAAACCACTGTTGTTGAAAACAAAAAGAAAAACTCCACCTCTTCCTCTTCTTTGCTCTTGCTGTATATGTGACAGTGTTGACATTTTCTGACACTGCAGTGTAGGGTGTGGGAATTTTCTCTTCCAAATTATCAAAATCATTGATAAGCTTGATTCATCAGAATTCATTTAAATCAATCCATCACGCAAAATACCTTGGGAAAATGAACAATCTACTGAGCCATGTACTTGAAGTGAAAACATTGACAACTTCTGAAGATAATGTGGATGAGACATTGGGACAACTGAGCTATTAGCTAATCAGACAAGCCTGATGTACTGAATGGTCCCCTGCTGTTTGTTAAAGTTCTTATGTTCTTGTTGTGATCATTTATGAGATTGCAGCTCACTCTTGACCAACCCCTTCTGGAAAAGTTATCTACTCAGGAGCTTCAGGAGCCTCTTACATTGTTTATTATGTTGTGGCAACTCTTTATCACATTACAAATATATTAAGAAGTCAAAGTAAAATTAACATAAACTGTAATTTGTTTTCAATCCTATTTTTTGTAAAAATTGATCTATTTCTATGGAATGATTACAATAAAATTAATAAAATTTTAAAAAATAACAATAATCTGTGATAGTTTACTCGATTTTCTTTATATATATTTCATGAGAATTGTTTAATAATGAAATTGCCTTTTGCTTAAACTAAATATATGTCAGATCATTTCTGGTCCACCTGTCATCAGGGTCCATAATGTTAGCTTTCTGAGATTTTGCTGGCAAGGAAGACAAACATTTCTAGATATGGTAGTTACACTCATTAACACTTATCCATGAATGAGGGGGTCTCCAAGACCCCCAGTTGCAGATTTTCAAATTCTTTCCCTTTCAAGGTAATACGACGGCCATGAAATTTTCTGACTTTTCATTTTGTGTTGTCTTGAAAAATGTGCCGAAATCCACTTCTCAATAGCTTAGTGCAAATAAGTGCTACAGTAGCACAAAATAGAAACGTTACCATTTTTGTACGAGCATTTTTGCTTCGTTTTATATTTTATATTGGAATTTTCTATTTAAATTTGTATTTTCTTTGGTTTAGATTTTCTTAGGCCTGCCTGAGACATTGCTGGTGTATAGTTTGTTGAGGGGCAAGTCCAGTCGATGTATTTATGAACAATGAGTCAATGACCAACAAAGAAATGCAATGCAAGTGAAGCCTTGGCTGAAATAATGAAGGAGCTGTCGGATTTCAATACATCAGGCAACTCGAAGAGGACAATGATGATGGAAGTGACACTGGGTCAAGTGATCAGGAAACAAAGATCGATGATGAAACAGCCCCGTGGAGATGCAGCAAATATAGCTAAGAAGTGACACTGTCAGATGTACCCAAGGGCAAAGGAGAGAAAGATAAAGGCAGCTTGCTCCCAGTGCAAACATCCGGTTTGACAGGGACATTCAGAGCGTTTCCTTGTGTGTTTGGCCTGCAAACAAGTTGAAGTTGAGGCAGATTCTGAGTGACTGTTCTGTATGCGAATGTCTTGTTTTAGTGCTACTATGACTGTATTTTATATGATTTGGTGAACACTGAACACATATTACTATTACAAAGGTAACATGTAAACCATTGAAAATTTCAGAGGTAATAAAAATTTCTGAAGTTATTATATTGCTTTTTAGGCAAATTTAACCAGTTTAAAATGGTCTGCAAGATGGGGATCTGCAAGACCCTCCCCCCCATTCATGGAAACGTTATAAAAATGGCATTCATGGATGAAGGTTAATCATGGCACTGGAGAGAGGCGATTTGCTGAATGTTTGATTACGAAGTGCGAGTTAGAATTTCACTGTACTCTGTCGATGTGAAAATAATGATCCTACAAACCTACAATCCTTTCCTCAGGTATTGTTATCATACATTCTGTCTGACGCGGTCTCTCACTAGCAGCACTAGCTGATGTATAAGCAGGCATAGGTGTTGGAGTGAATGGGCACATTTTGAAGCTGATTTTTCACGCCTTATCCTTTGATCAGTTTTCACTTGGACATAGCAAAGCAGAAGGTGGAGGAGAGTTCTTATAGTTGACAAGGATTAGGCAGTGGACTAGTAGTGCTATGAAGTGAGCTACATTAGAATAATCATTCACGATAGGGATTCCATCTGGAATAACTGGGATTTGTTAGTAGTGCTGGAATCTAAGGGGTCAACATTATGATTTTGAATCTCTTATTGGTTGATAAGGAGTTTGCATATTTTCAATGTGTCTATACAAGTTTTCCTCTGTGTACTTCATTTTTCCTCCTATATCCCTAAAGACATGCTGATTAATGAATTGGTGATTCTTAACTGGCACCAGTGTGTGAGTCTGTGTGTGTGTCAATGGACCTTGAGATTGACTACTCCTTACTTTAGATATGATGCTTCCGTTCCCTATAAGGCTGTATTGTCTTACGTGGATTTGAGAATGTTATGTTATGAAATGCTAATCAATACCATCGAATTCAATGTTACCTAATTTTCACTCAGCGGTGCAATGGATATTCATATGAATGTTACAATACGGCCCCTTACATTATTTTCTATAATTGTCTGTTTCAATGCCATTAAAGAATGGAAAGTGCTTAAGTGAGAGCATGCCTTACAGGCAGAGGAAAGACAAATAGGCACACTAGAAATAGACCATTATTAAAAATGTTTCCAAATATTATTTTCATTGCCCGAAGGAAAACTGTATACATCAGGAGTTAGTCAACCTTAACTCTAGTCCTGGAGAGCCAATAATACATACTGAGTCGGAAGATTTTTGTTAGTAGATGGACACTGATTGACAGTAGCCATGAAGTTTGTAATTTGATTTTCTTGCAAACATACAGTATTACAATTCTGTCAGGTTCCACAATTGTAGTTTACACAAGTGCTACATTCTGAGTGGGCCCAAATATGAATGGAGTCCTGTACATACCAGTATGTGGTAAAAGGGAACACATAAATGATGCTTGTTTAGGTACAATCTGAAGTTATTTAAAAGAAATAAACATAATATTACAAAATATAAATATTTGTAAGTGCATCCACTTGAATGTCAAGATTAAAGCTGCAAAATATATCTATCTATCCATTGTCAATCAAGCTTTTTCTCAGGAGATAACTTCAAAATGCCTTTAATAGATGCCTGTCACACTAAAGTATAAGTCTATGTAAGCTTGGTGATTGACTAAGCACTGGCCTGACTATTACCAGAGAGATATGTAGTGTTAATAACAGACTGCTGTCAACTTAACATCTGAAAACTACATATTGGATGAAGAAGATAAAGAAATGATTTATTAATTTCACAACCTCTTAGGTTCATTACTCTCCTTCCTCCTCATAGACCTTTTTACTAAACATGGTTTAAGTCTTGGCCCAAAATTCTAGTTGCAAACCCATGACAGATACTAATCATTAAGTAACTCTGCGGTGGACTCCAACACATGGAATTTCTCTGTTTCATAACAAGCTTCAGGACCCTGCTGCTCAATTACAAAATTACAGTAATCTCCCTGAAATCAGTTTTCCTGAAAAATAGACTGCATTACTTACTACTCATACAACAGATCTGTTTAATAGTTGAGATCTTCTGAAGTGAGCTTGCTCATTTGTATACCTGCTTTCTAACTTTCTACAACATGCTTATCTTCCGCTCTTTAGGAATATCAGAAACTTCTTTCAATCACACCATTTCCTTCTCTTGCATTCTGAGATCAGAATTCTTACACAGAATGTTTTAACTCTCTTATGGCGCTTTTCCACTGCATAGTACGGCACGACACGGTTCAGTTCAGCTCACTTTTGGGGCGTTTTCCACTGGTAACAGTACCTGGTACCTGGTCCTTTTTTTAGTACCACCTCAGCCGAGGTTCAAAGCACGCCGAACCGTTACCAAAACGTGACGTGTAAACTCTGCTGGTGACTGATTGGCCGGAGAAAATCGTCATTACTGCGTCACTGGCTATTCTTTTCTTTAAAGGTACACACATGCGGAAGTTTGTGTCGCGTCTCTCCATCGCTGGACGCAGTTTGTTGCATAAGTGGATGAATGTTTCTTCAGACATTCGAAAGTTCTCCAGCCACTGAGTGTTTGTAAAACCGGGAACAATCACATCCCACCACTCTGAAGCACGGTTAAATGTCCAAACAGATGGTCTGTTGCGGCGACTTTTTTGCAAAATGTGGAAGATCTGTAATATACAGAATCAGCATTTTAATGTTACACTGGCAGTTAAGTTCATTTTATGCTTTGCAACAGTGATAAAAGTTAGCTAGTGACATGCTTTTTTTAGATGCTTACCCTTGCGCGTCGTCAAGCTAAAGTGTTGTCGTTGTCGCGTGTTGTTGTAAAAGTTCCACGGTGTCACGGCAGTAGAGGTGGCGCAACTATAACGACACGTGAATAATCCCACCCACTCTAAAGCGGTACTAAACTGCAGTCGAAACGCAAACCGAGCCGAACTGAGCCGAACCAAGGTGAGCTGTACTGAACCGTGCTGTGCCGTACTATGCAGTGGAAAAGCGCCTTTACTGTACCTTTTCCTGTTTGATTTACTTCTTTGCAGTTCATGTTTCTGTGTGTAATCTTCTATTATTATAATTACATGAGACCAAGTATTAGGTGGCTGGGGAGAGTAGCCCTTAACGTTACATAGAGTATCTCTGAATCCACTGATGACACCAGTTAAAACAAGTTAGAGGTACTAATGTGATGCTAACTTGTTTACTTTAAAATTCTTGAGTATAGTCGAGAGGTCAAAGCAGGATATACTCTAGTATATATGTAGAGGCATGCATTTGAAGGACAATAACTGGTGCCTAAGGCCACAGAAGGGCACCAAAATGAGGTGGACATAAGAATTTTGGAGATACAGTGGTACCTCTGGTCACGACCATAGTACATTCCAAAACTCTGGACGCGACCTGATTTGGTCACAACCCGAACGTAATTTCCCCATAAGATTGT
Source organism: Polypterus senegalus (assembly GCF_016835505.1). Lineage (NCBI taxonomy): Eukaryota > Metazoa > Chordata > Cladistia > Polypteriformes > Polypteridae > Polypterus > Polypterus senegalus. The sequence continues at coordinate 62,308,677 of NC_053168.1, read as the reverse complement.
ATGTAGATACGATTAATCCATTCCAGACCGTACAAACTGTATGTAAATATTTTTTTTATGATTTTTAATCACAAAAATAGTTTAGAATGCACAGTGCACAGAATGCAATCGGCAGCAAGATCGGTAACACGAACACTACGCTCATACTTTTCAATGATTTCTTTCTTTAATTGGATTTCAATTTTCTTCTAACCTTTCTTTTCATCATCACTACCACTCTTCACTTGCTTAGATTACATGGTTAATTGCAAAATGAATGCAAAAGCACACAAAATAGAGCACAAAGAGTTCACAGTGAATGAATGCATGTCTGACTGAAAACGATGTACAGGGAGAGTCTGAACATGTGCGTCGTCTTTGTTAGGCCCTATATACGCAAACAAAAGAAAATGGGAAATCATTGGCGCGTACGAACTGAAAGAGAAACTGGCCACCAGTGTTTTTGTTCGCAACCAAAGAGTGTGGTCATGAACAGATGTGAAATTTTGGGGAACTTTTTGATTGTAACCCAATTTGTATGTGTTTGGAAACATTCGTGACCAGCAGGTTCTACTGTACTCTGTAACCTCAAAAGTTGTTTCTAGAATAACACTGAAACAGCTCCTAGCTGTCACTATTTGACAGTGTTATTAGAATGTAGAGTTGGATGTTGATGTTGGACAAGTGCTCCCTGGAAGTAAGCTATTATCTATTGAGACCAGAATTAGGAAGAAAGGGAAAAGGAGCTGAATGTTTTAAAGTAATTATGTCTGTTGCAACTCAAATCTTAAATACCAACCCACATTGGTTATCTATACAAAGCATTTCTTTGGTAATCAGGTACATTCTATTTATTTTCTTTGCATTTTTTTACATAATATACTATAATATTATTGTAAAATATTCGGTCAATTTGCATTTTATTAAGTAAAGAGCTGCTCTCCATAAATATATATTGACTGACTGACAAGAAATTTCTGGCCATGTGCTGACAAATTAAAGAGGCCCACAAAAATCCAATCTCACCAAAAGATAATTATGAATAAATATGAGAAAACCAAAATAATGCTTCATATTTAATAGTTGGAAAAGGGGATCTTAGTGCCAGTCGATAATGATTGCAGATGTCTGACTGCAAGATAACAGCATCATGTTTCAGTCCTGCCTGCATCCTTATCTTCCAGCTTCATTGTTCTTTATCACTTCACATGTCTGACTTGCTCTTGGACAATTATTCAGTTGGATATTTTAAATCATCATTTCAGTTTATAAGCATGTCATTAGTATTCTGTAAGTTTCTGTAGTTCTATATGCATCATAATAAATTGTGTTATCCATGCTGCAAGAAAAACAAAGTGGCTTGCAGAATGCAAACCTTAATTTTTAGTGGAGACAGACAGATAGATAGATAGATAGATAGATAGATAGATAGATAGATAGATAGATAGATAGATAGATAGATAGATAGATAGATAGAAAGAAAGAAAGTAGCATTTTCTTTTGTAATAAACATTTCATTAAAGATATATCTGTTACCTTAAGTTCTTTTTAAAGTCAAAATATAATTACATAACTAAAGTTAAACTAATATGTGAGTGAAACAATTACTGAATACAAACAAAATTCCTAGTATTCTTATTGTTTGCCTTGAGCATGTGATACTAATGGATCAATTCATCATTGTTATCAGAAGCAGTAATCCATAGATCTCAGAGGTGTTTCTTTCACACAATATACCATCCTTTCAGAATGCATCATTAGCTCCTGCCAGTCAATTAAGTGGCAGTATAATGGACTATGCTGATAAGAAAATAGATGTGTTTTAAAAGACTGTAAATTAGAAAATGACAGTATTTTCTGAAGTGTATACTTACTTACTCTGTGCTTTCTAGAATTCCACACTTGGCAAAGATTTGCAATTATAACTAAGAATATAGGGATTTTTACAGTACAATAAAATAGGGTTTGAAAAGCAGAATATGCATGTAAAGGGTGGCACGGTGGTGCAGTGGTAGCGCTGCTGCCTCGCAGTAAGGAGACCTGGGTTCGCTTCCCAGGTCCTCCTTGTGTGGAGTTTGCATGTTCTCCCCGTGTCTGTGTGGGTTTCCTACGGGCCCACAGTCCAAAGACATGCAGGTTAGGTGGATTGGTGATTCTAAATTGGCCCTAGTGTGTGCTTGGTATGTGTGTGTGTTTGTGTGTGTCCTGCAGTGGGTTGGCACCCTGCCCAGGATTGGTTCCTGCCTTGTGCCCTGTGTTGGCTGGGATTGGCTCCAGCAGACCCCTGTGACCCTGTGTTCGGATTCAGCGGGTTGGAAAATGGTGGATGGATGCATGTAAAATATGTAGTTTTATTGAATTGAAGGTACTATTATAATTAAATCTTAAACAACCATAGGATTCCAGAAGTGCCCTGGAAAGAAAAATCAGGAGACATCACCGTACTGTTTACAGAAATAGTTTCAAATATAAAAAGCTCACACACTGATGTGTTACTAAAGAAAATTTTTTTTTGTTTGTTTTTTTTTTCCAGAATAGATTTGCTTACCAAAAATGAATTGGTCTTGTATTACATGAACATTTCCTATTTTGTATCTATATAATATAAGCCGATTCCTTACCATCCAGCAACTACAATTCAAGGAACTTTGCTCCACTGCCTGGATAATTCATCTGCATTAGCTGAAGCTTAAGCACTTAAATTTTAACTGTAGCTCAATAGTCAGCAATTTACCATGGACCAGGTCAGGCTGATCATATATCTAATATGTATATGTTGCACTCTAGGTGTGTGTGTTTTTTGTTGGTGCTCTGTTGTCACTTTTGTAAGGAGACATGTGACTAAGAATTACTTATGTATTGTGTATTTATGATAAACATGAACTTGAAATTAATACTAGTGATAACTTTTGCTCCATGAAAATGTAAAATTATACTCTCAGCTGTCTAAGAGTAAGAATTTAACATTTGTTTGGTAAGGTAGCTTTCTCACCATATGAAGTCTTAACAAAGCATTCATCAGTCTTAAGCCTGCCCTGCTGTGATATGAAAACATATGCAGTTGCACCAAACCAATCATATAATTGACATGCACTGTCCCACCACCATTGTCTGTTGCTTGACAAGAGGAGGACACTTCATGATTTCTGCCAGTGCTTTCTTTATTGGAGGTAAAGTATTGGAGACAAAATTGAAATCAGTTTATATACTGTACTTGTCAATCATTGAATCTTCTAATGATTATTGGGTTTCAAACTTGTTAACTGATTTTAGCATAGATTTTGAAAATTTGCTATTGTTATTCACAGTGTTAGGGCATAATTGTTTTGTTTGTTTGTTTAAATGATAGGTGTATAGGGGTTCAAACTTAATAAGAAATAAACATGAATGTCTTTTCACAAGTGCATAATCTGAAGGATAAAGAAAAGTTTGTTCCAATCTATTGCATTTACTTCTGTTTAATCTGTGGCCTGAAATGATGGTTTATACTTATATAATTATGGTATGGTGTATAGAGTAACACAATTCTGTCCATGAATGCAAACCAAAACCCAGTTAAGTTGATTAGGGTTTTCTGGGGCCAGGCAGTATAAGGTACAAGGCATGTAGGAGCTCAGAGATGAGGAAGGCCAGCATACATATCCACATTCACTTATAATATACTGTATGTGTCAATTTAGAGTTGCTAATAAACCTTAAAGGTACATTGTTGGGATTTGGGGATAACATATGCAGAGATAGAGAGGACTTACAAACTCTGCATGCATAGTGTCGAGGACAGATTTGAAGTCAGGAGCCGTGAGACAGCAGCATTAATCGCTACACCATTAATTCTACTTCCAAGAAAATGATTTTCCTTAATTATTTAGTTTGCTACAAAGTATTGTCCCAAATTATTTAATTATTTTTAGTATAGATCAAAAGTTATTAAGTGCTACCACTTTTGATCGTGAAAACAGTATTAGTAATTTACCCTATTATTTAAACTTTTTTAAGATCTCCTTCTTTAGAGCTAATGTGCAGTATGTTAATGTGTGTGTCTGAAGAATTTAAGGGACAGCTTTCTCTTACTTTATTTACATAAATGTTTAGTTACTGTCTTTATGATACAATTAAAAAATGCTCACATTTCAGTTCTTTTATGATAAACAGCCAAATACATATTGCATTTGTTAGACTGTTACTGAATGCTACTGTAACATAATTAACATTGCATTTCCTAAGTATTCTGAACTAACTGGAGACTAATTAAATAATCTTCATATCTCTCACAAAATAGTTTTAAGTTACTGATTTAATCAATCATGCAATACCTGCTTAATGGCTGCCATCTAGCAGATCGTGGTTTTAAGAATGGCTGACTTTAAACATTTTGTGAATATATGCTAGTATGTAAAAGATGGGACTATGTTTGAAGAATAAAATTACAGCAATCAGTCAGGTGTATTCAAAAAGAGCACGGACGAGTGACTGTAAAAATACCTGACAATGGATTTCAGAAAATTTTAAGAGTCACTTTCTGTGATATTTATTTGTTTTCAGAAAACAGTTGTGTAACTGGGTGGCACAGTGATAGTGCTGCTGCCACGCAGTAAGGAGACCAGGGATCTCATCCCTGGTCCACCCTGCATGGAGTTTGAATGTTCTTCCTGTGTCTGTGTGGATATGCTGTGGTTTCCTCCTACTGTCCAAAGACATGCAGGTTAGGTGAACTGGCAATCCTAAATTGGCCCTAGTGTGTGATTAGGATGTGCTTCTTCCTACCTTGTGCCCTATGCTAGCTGGGATAGGCTCCAGCAGACCCCCGCAACTCTGTTCAGGACTAAGTGGGATAGAAAATGACAAAATAGTTGTATAACTCAAGTATAAAAAGTTGTTTATTTAAGATGGAAATGTTGTAGCTGTGTGTATGGATATCTTGAGTAAAATGGCGACCAAAAGGAATTGATAAGAGGATAATGACCAAAAGATAAACAGAAACAAGTAGGAGAAGGCTAAATCTACGTCATTATGCAGGAAAGGGTCAGAACATCAACATAGCCAGACATAGGTGTATGAAAAAATCAGAAATAAAAAACCAAAAATCGAAGACAAAATAACAATGCAAAAGTCCTCATGTAAACTTGTTTGTTTATGAACAAACTTTATTTATAGTGTTTGTCTATATAATCAGACTAGGGGGCTTCACTTGCCAACCCCCCTGGCCTGCACTACTCGCCAGCCACTTCCTGTCTCTGCAGCTTGCGTATGTGGAATTCACTATCACCAAACAACAAAGCTTTTAATTTTTGCGGATACGCCACTTCATTGGAAAGACTACTTTTCCCTGATGGCAACACGAATTAGACAATCTCTTTTCGCTGTTTCATTATTTCAGAGTAATAATTTCCGTTTGTTTGGGCTAATGCAATCTTTACAATTATTTGTTTGAGACTTTCAAATTTTAGTACTTTCATTATCTCTAACCTGCACTACATGTGTATCGCGCCAATGTTTTTGAATTCTTTATGATGTTCTACTTTGTCATCTACTCTTTGTCTTTTATTTCTGGCCCCGGGTGTGGTTAAATCTCCTTTCTCAGTCTCATTTCGCAGGACGTGAAAGTATCTCTCTGAAAAAGTCACGTCTCATCCCGGGCTAAAACGTCTTGTGTCGTCCCTGAATTTTTTTATTATAATAGTAAGATATAGAGTACTGTGCACTGCCATCTTATATAGGTGAGATGTGTCCATGTCATGTGATCGGCAATAGGCACAGTGATCATGCAGACTGTCACAAAATTATAGCAACCACACAAAAAACAAATCACAGAATGGCGTGACTAGAAAAATGATAAATATTATAAACTCCCAAAAAACAAAAGTCCAAAACCCAGATTCATTACACAGTGAGATGTAGGGGAGAGATAATAGGTCCTAACAGTTGCATTTTTTATGCAGCTTTGGAAAATTCATTCATGCCTTCAGAGTTTTTGAATGGTCTGATAGTTTTATGCATGCATGCATTCTTTATAAACTACATATTTAATTAGTATCAAGAGTTTTTAAATTTTGTTAATGACACATCTCAAATTAAAAGCAACTTATTTAAAGATATTGGCAAAGCTAATGGCCTTTCTTCAACAAGGATCACTGTACAGAATATATACTTTGTGCTAAATTTCACAGAAGGAATTGTAAATAATCTGTTTCTTGTTTTATTTTGTAAAAGATAATAAATACCCCTTCAAACAACTTGGTGGAAATTTCAATTTTTAACCTTCTTTGGATCAGAAGTATACTATGTTATAGTCCATGTTATGTGTGTGCAGGTTAAGGGCTCTAGGGATTGTTGCAGTGTACTAATGCCTTCTCTTTCTCACTCAGTAGAACAGAAGATTGACGACCATTCCACTACTGACTTCACTCCATTGTCCGCCCCTTCCTGCCAGAAACATACAGTATATGGCCAGAAATTAGGCCATCTGTGAATCAGTACTACATTAGACTCCAGTCTGAAAAGAAGTTTATCAATATCTTTGTAAAACATCATTATTTTTTTAATTTATTTTCATTATAAGGGGTCATAGATGTGCTCCAAACCTTTTTCGTGTCCTGTGTTTGTATTACAGCATCTACCAATTTAATTCATGCTTTGAAAGTGACCAATCAGGTGGTGCAAAAAAACTGTAGGCCAGTAGCTATTACATATTTCATTATGTTTTGAAAAGATTGTTAGAGGCTAGATTTTAAAATTTACATCTGCTTATTAAATCTGCACCAGATTGCTTTTCAAACGGGTCATGGGATGTGAGGATACTGTTATAATATTTCTGAATTTGATTTACAAACACTTGGAAGATGTCAGATGTCACTCCAAGATTGCATCTATTGAGGTTTTTCCTTCAGCATTTATGTACTGCAACTCAACATGTTGGCTCAGTGACTGTATGGGTGATTAATAGTATCACTTATACTCTTTAAAGTGTTCGTTCAGCACAGATCATTTTGCTGAGCATATAAAACTTTGTGTTCTTGTTCACAATATGACAGACTCAAAGAGGCAATGCAGTAGCACGAGGGGCTATATTTAATTGCTGTAAATGAGCTTAACGTTTGTCCGTTTACCTAACAAACCTCACAGCTCCCAGTGAATAAATGAAAAAATTAGGTCAAGCCCCACCAGCTGTTTCATAGTCATCTCATATTCTCTGCACGACACTGTTTAGCTGAGTGTATTATAGAAGAATATTTCACAAAATGAAAACCACAGATTTTTATACTGCACAAAATTATTGACATAATCAAACTTGTTCAGGGTGAATAATTCTCTAAAAAAATATTTTATCTCTGTCTTTTCTAATAAACACTATTATATCCCATTAAATTCCTTCACAAATGCTCCCAAGCTTATCTGCTGTCATTCATAAATTTGATGAGTTCTACAGAAGGAGCATCCTTTAGTTTGGTATTTGTGTAATTCTGTGGTTGTATATGTACGACTACCTCTCCCTATTTTAATATTATGCAGAAAATCACAATAGAAGATCACTGTGCAGCTTGCCAGAAAAGCAATTTTTTCATAGTACACACCACATTCAGTATTAATTACTTTACTCTCCAAGTGTTTATTTTCCATCTGGTGATAAGCAATGAAAATATTGGTGTATTGCCGACGGTCATAATCACAGCAAATGTCTTTTTAATAACATTTTTGTCACTTCAAGTGCAAGAAAAAATATATTTACCAATTTGGCTTGTGTGTTCTTTTTGATGCCTTTGGTAAAACAGATCACATCATAGATTTCTGTGAGTGAAGAAACTGCATACCAGCACATTTTATGCATGTAAATTTAATGCATACCTACTTAAACACTAATAATGTCACTTTTATAAATATTTTCTAGTAATAATTTAAAAACACCAAATAAAAAATTAATATATTTTAAAGATGGAAATGTTTCCATGTTCTCTATTTACAGTATATGATAACAGATAGGATTGACACGGAGATACATAATTTCTCACCAGCAATGGGCACATTTCAGAAATATATGGGGAAATTATCACATCATCTGAAAAGGTAGAGAAACCTTAACCTACAAAAAGATTAAACCTGTGCTCATTTATAGATGCAAACCAGCTTAAATAAGAACTTTCAGGATTCTCCAGTTTACTTTTTCCCCTTTTGACTCCGTCTGCCTGAGGTCTTTTTGGAGTGTTTCAATAGTTCAGGGGTGTCAAACTCCATAACTGGAGGGCCAAAGTGGCTGCAGGTTTTCATTCTAACCCTTTTCTTAATCAGTGACCAGTTTTCACTGCTAATTAAATTATGTTTCCCATCATTCCCATCATCGGTACTGACCCCTACTCTCTTTTCTGTTTCTTTTTCCGGTTTCTTTGTGGTGGTGGCCTGCGCCACCTCCACCTACTCAAAGCTTCATGATGCTCCAACAATGATGGACGGATTAAAAGGAAGAAGTCTACGTGACCATTATCATCATCAAGCCCTTCCGTGAGAATCCTAAATCCAAAGAGGACTGTTTCATTTATGTTAGGTAGAATGCCCAGAGGGGACTGGGCGGTCTCATGGTCTGGAATCCCTACAGATTTTATTTTTTCTCCAGCCGTCTGGAGTTTTTTTTGTTTTTTCTGTCCCCCCTGGCCATTGAACCCTACTCTTATTCGATGTTAATGTTACTTTATTTTTTATAATTATGTCTTTCATTTTTCTATTCTTTAATATGTAAAGCACTTTGAGCTACTGTTTGTATGAAAATGTGCTATATAAATAAATGTTGTTGTTGTTGTTGTTATTTTAATAGCCCTGTTTTTAAGGATTCAGTGCTCTGAAATGATTCTTTTCTTCATTAATTGGCAGCCAAACAGGAATGAGATTTGAAACAAGCCAACAGATGACCAGCTAAATTGGAACTTCAAATGCCAACCAATTTCACTCCAACCGGTTTCTTAATGAGAAGGTGATTCTTGCTGTTAATTAAACCCGTTATTTAATTCCGTGGCTTGTTGCTGATCTCATTCTGCCACAGCAGACATTTCCAAAACTGTTGATTTATTGTTTTTTCTAAGGACATCGTCAAAAAGTTTTGGTGACCTGAGAGATCAACCTTACTGAGACCTTCACCTTTCTTTATTTTCAGGTAATGTGGTAAGCTGTTCATGTGGCGGGTTGTTTTGTGTCTCACCATTATTTGGCTGCTAATTAAGGAAAAAGAAACAAAGGAGCCTGAATCAAGTTAATTCAAATTAAGGCCAAAGAAGTTTATTAGCAGCAAAAACAGGTTACTAATTAAGAAGATGGTTAGAATAAAAACCTGTAGCCACTGCGGCCCTCCAGGACTGGAGTTCGACACCTGTGCAATGGTTCATGGGTCCACACAGATATCTCTGTTCACAGAGCTGTTTCTATACTTTCCTTTGCTCACAATATTTTAATATTATAAAACCAAAAAGCATCAATAATAATAAAATGTTATAAGCAAAAGTATTTTCCCACTTGAATACAATGAACTACGGTATTTACTTAATTGGTCTCAGGGTGAAACTTCCAGAGCAGAATGAGCCAACTGTTAATATTATTTCTAGCTAATATTTACTGTCCATTGTAATGTGATTGTACTGCTGCCTGTATGGATGTTTCTTTGGAACGGACAGTCACCTGCTTTCTGGTGCTATGCTGGGTGGGACACCTGAGGTTGTATTTCACTTGTGAAATTATTTAATACCTTGTTTATTGATTTGCAGTAAGTACTGAATATTGTAGTGACCTCCCTATAACAGGAACAAAGGGAAAACATAGCAGGACAAATAAGTGATTGCAGAACAGTTTACTCTTAACTGTGCAATACACAAATCTAAAAAAACACAAAGGAAATTGAACAGGAACTCTTTACAATCACCTATAAACCTCTCATTATTGTGGTCCTGAGATGCCCTAAAAGAAAACTCTAGCTACCTACACAGAATCCTCCTTCCATTTCCTGCTCCTCCATTCAGGGTACCTCTCTTTTTCTTCTTTCAAGCATCAATGATTTCCTAGACAGTGGTTCTCCACACTGCTCTCCGCCACCCCCCCCTAAACTCAACAGTCCCTTGAAAAGATAGACCAGCCTGATGTGATTGAGCTCTGCTGATGTAGTCACACCCGAGCTACCAGAGTTTTCCATTCTTCTACTCTGCCAGGCTGCTAAACCCTTTCCTGCTATCAGAACACAATGTAGTGGCTAAACCCTTAGTATCTGGCAACAATGGCACATGTCATGTCTGTCTATCCCATGCTTATGTTGATACTGGGGTATTATGGGATGCCTGACTAAGTGTGGTCTTTGTCTTACTCAGACCTAAGCTTTAAATTAAGACCTTTTTAAAGGTAATCTGATCAGGCATTTTTCCTCCTGGACCTTGCTGGGTAAAACAAATTTTCATGTATTCTGGCCATGGGGTCTTGTCTTACAACTTAATGTCAGCAGTATGCAATATGCTTTTGATAATGCAAGCTAAATAGTTTTGTATGTTTCTATAAATGTTTCTATAAGTAGATATATTGAATAATCGTACTATAAATACTGTACTTGGATGATGTTTGTCGATAGTCTAATTTTTTGTCAGAATTATGGACCCTGAACAGTTACTATTCAGTTCAACGACTACGTCATTAAATAATGTATTTTTGGTGTTCAGATAATTGTACAAAAAACGTGCATTGGTACTGACATTCTAAAAGGCACTGAACATATAGGACCAGTATGTACTTTAAGAATAATGTACAATTGATATTGAAAATAAAGGATAAGACATTAACTTATTTAAGGTTCTTTGTAGACATAAGCACTATAGATGTACAATTTACTATTAAAGGAAAGTAACATATTAAACTAAATGATAAAATGACAGAGACATTATTTTAGTATCCATACCATAATTGTAGAGTTCTACTAGTAAGATTAACAAAACGTTTTCATGAAGAAAATTCAACACCCTTTGAAAAAGTAATTAACTGTGTATTATTGGTACTGTGCTGTAATTATCAAGTTTCAGTCAGAGAGCAAAAAACATTGTTGAACATGCTTAAAATGTGATGCTTCTTTATAATCTGGCTTAATGTTTCAAAAAAAGATAAAAGGCTGGAAAGTGTGAGAGACTTTCACATAGGCAAGCTTAAAAATATGATTAATGGATTATCATTACAGTTAGGCATATGGGTTTTTTGAATTCTACATAAAAATAGTCAACTGAGATAGATAAGGTGGTTCACCAACTATAAATATGATTTGTAGAGGAAATAATGTTTGGAGGTCCCAAATAGATGTGAAAATCTCATTTTGAGAAAACTTTCATTGTCTTGTCCTTTGTAATGCTCTTCTACATTATTTAAGATGTGACAAGAATGTGACTAATGATGCAGTTAAATTTTAAAATTATAACAGTGGATCACATTTTCAGATTTTGTGTCAGAAAAACTGTGACTCAGAGAATTTTTGTAGTCATGTATTAGCACTAGTACTAGCTGTCTTATAATATTGCTTGCAACTTTCTACTATAGGAGTATATGATGTGCAAAGCACTTTGAACAAATATACACTGTTCTTCTGATGATGATTTAAAGAATAAACCAAATGAACACTGTATATAGTTTGTACCTTGAAGTCCAAAGTAAATATATAAGCATTAAATAATTCAAAATTACCTTTATTACTGCTTAATTTTGAAGACCTTTAATTTTTCTTAGCTAGAGAAATTCTGCAAACTCAGATTATAAAAAATTATACAATCACAAATCACCGGGTATCTTTGCTTTACTCTCCAGATTCATTAGGGTCATTACTGCTGATTGTATCGACATCTCTATATTGTCCTAAGTGTGAATGATGTAGAGTGTGCGGTACAAGCCATTCTGGTCCACTGACTGGCCCGCACATTTCCCAGCTTTCCTTGTGTAACGGCCCTTCTCCTGGTATCTATTTCATGCTCTTGAGACTGTGCTGGGAGATAAACCAAACCTTCTAGTGATAGCACGTATGGATGTGTCATCCTGGAGGAGGTGGACTAACTGTGCAACCTGAATCAGCTGCAGGTACCGCATCATGCTACCAATAGTGACAAAGACACTAGCAAAATGCCAAACTAGAGAAGAATGAGCCAGGAACAATAAGGAGAGAGCAATTGTCTGTGACCACCACCTGCAAAACCATTCCCTTTCTGGGGGATGTCTTATGTGTCTAGTTATGTGTTTATGGTACGTTGATTGTGCTTACCCATTTTTAAGGTACTGTGATTAATAAAAGGTACAATACAAGGTACAAACCTGGAACTGTGCTAGGTCCAATTGTTCCTGGGGTTTGGGGCTCAGTGGCACCCACTGCTGGTTACAAAGGATATATCCCTCATCAATTTGTACAATGCTCTATATAATTGAATTAACTCAACAAATATCATCTAAGCGCTTTGACCATGGGAAAGGCATTACATAAATAAAATGTATTATTATTATTATTATTATTATTATTATATTCACAGCAAGGCCCACTTGTGAACAATATAGTCAAGCACCTGCCTTGCTAAGTCATATGTTTTGGGAATGCACTACACTCAGATCATATTGGGAAAAAATCATTTCTTATCTCTCACACAGAGGATTTGGAGTAACTCTAACAGAGTAACTATCTGAGTGGATGTAATCTTCACTGTATCTTATCTGTATTCATCATCTTGACTTAAATAATTGGAAGAATGTCTATGTAACTCTTAAAAAATCTTAAAAGTAAAAATCTTAGAGGACTGAGATTTTTTTTTAAATAATTTTCAAGAAGCATGTACCAACATTTCTTAAGTGCTTTCCTGCACCAACCTGTGAAGAGCTGTCTGCAAGCCACTAAAATACTTGCTCTCAAATTGTGTAAAGGACATTGTTTTATAATGCCATAACAAGGTTTACTCATTTATTTTCAGTATCCCAATTTAATTTTGCCTTCCAGGGCTTCAGGGGGAGCAAAGGATTAATAAGGAGGGTCCACTTATTTCACTCCTTGGTTGTACGTTCTAAGTAAGCCAATTAAATGCCAACAATTTGCTAAAAATGTAAAGACAGTCATTTATCACAAATGATTGATTGGTACCAAGACAATTCTCATATAGTCACATTACATACATTCGTTCCTAGAAACTTTTCATCTAGTGAGTAAAATGGAAAACATTGCAAATAATAAAAAAGGCTAATTTTGCCACTATATACAATTTCCGTAATCTTATGTTGCAAAAGATGACAATACCAATGTGAGTAGTCAGCAGAATGAGATGACTAATTATATCAGTAAGCAAAAAGGACAGAGTGAGGTAGTTGAACAGCAATGGCAGACTATGGGTCGTGGTTACATTGTATCTGTAAAAATGGCATGCATTATTAATTCTAAATACCTTTGAGTTTTAAACAATGACACAAAAGAGAATAAATTGCATGTTTTGTTGTTGAGTAGGTATTAGGTTAATAACTAAACTATAAAGATTTACTTTACACCTTTGCAACAAAGGCAGACAAGAGGTGTCAAATTTAATTAAACAAAGTAAATACTTCATTAACATGTCAGATTTTGAATGTTCATTTAAATTGTTTCTTGTATGTGTAGGTAGTGCAACCTCTCTAGACATACTAATAAAACATTTTTTGTATGACAAGGTCAAATGATAAAGCAGTATTTGACAGGGATGTTAAAAATTCTTTCTATAAATCTAAATATTTGCTTTTGATTATTAATCATAAGCGATGAGCAGCTGAGGATAATAAAAGAAGCTTTCCACTTTAAAAATGAAAGGATAATTCATTGTAATGTACTATAAGTCTACATCCCTGTTCACCCACAGCTATGAAACAATAAAACATTATACAATTTTGGTTTATACAAAAATGCACAAAATGATCATTTCCTTAAAAATTATTCTCAGCCTCAACTGAAGAATTGAACTTGATCCACTAGTCCATCCATTTTCTATGTCTGCTTTGTACAATACAGGGTCACAGAAGCCAATGCCTATCGGGGCAACATCACATACAAGGCAGGGATCAACCCTCCATCAAGGAACACATCCACAGCAGAAATACTGGAAGCCTTGGAATCAAAGACTGAAAAAGTTCTGTTATCATATTAGATGGCGCTGCGTAGACATACTATAGAATGCCCGTATGGTGCTGGGCAGCGACTTGGCTGATGTCTCCAGAACTATGACTGTATCTGACTCTTGACTTTTCATTATAGCCAACAGTGGACCCCCCAGAGTTTTGTTTTCTCTAAGAATACTGCTGGTTGTTGTTTTTGTTTTACTTGTCTCTGTTGTCAATTCGCCATTGCTCAAGAATAATGTTAATGGACATGCATTGTTCAAATTCATTTATGTTAATTCAGTTTGGAACTGCTGTGTTTTACTGTTTTCTTAAACTAATCAATATCGTTATATGCATACATTTTATATATAACAGAAAGACCCAAGGCCACTGATTTACACACATACAGGTTCCACTGGGCACATGTTTAACTGGGACACCATGAAAGTAAAATTCAGGGCCAACACTAAGAGGGCCAGAAAGCTGGCTGAATCGTGGCTCTCTAATGAAAACTTCATTAACAGACACTTGGACTTGAACCCAGCATATGCAGGCTTAAAAAGAAGAACATCTAAATAATAATAAAATAATAATATAATATATAATATAATATAATTATAATATAATATATATAATAATATAAAAAATAATACAATTTATGACCAACACCTTCTGAGCCCCACCTTACTAATCCACCCCCGACCCCCTTACAACCTCCCCTTCCATCCCCACCCTTTACCAGTTATATGTTGCCTTTGATTCTTGAATGTCTAATCATTTTCTTCAGATGATGAAACCTGGCATAACCTGCATGTCTTTTTCCACACAAGCAACTCTAAACCTACTTTTGCTGACCCCTGTATATACAGTATATGTGTGTATATTTATAATATTTATCATTTCAATTTTTTTATAAACATTAGTGGATGCTGTTTCATTTAAATGTAAGTTTTAATTTTAACATTCCTAGCATCAGCTACATTTAAGGGTCCATTTCAGGCAGCTTAGAGGTGGAAAACAGCATTCTTGTTTACAATGGCAAAAAAGAGTCAGCCAGTTGCTGTGATAAGAAAAAGACCAAAGTACAAATCAAAGACTGTTAATTAAACATTAGCACTGAGCTTCATCTTTATATACAATACGCTACCTTTGTCTGTCCAGGATTTTAAATTACCTGTAGCTCACAAACTGTTTGACCTATTGACCTGAAATTTGGTACACATATACTACGTGACGTCTACTATCCACTTTCAGGATGATGATTGACCTCCAATGTTATTCCTCTTTTCATTTTTATTTTATTTTATTGTAGAATCAACTCTCGGCAGCAGCCAGCAGGGTGGCCGCGTGGGGCATGCATACAGGTGCCATTCTCATCCCTACCACCTTCACCGTCACTTCCCCTACCTCTTCATATCTTAAATCATTCTTGAGGCAGATTGAAGACGTAAGTTAAAAATTAAAGAAAACATACCAAGTAATTGCAACACAAACACTGACTTAATCAGTTTTAACGCAAAAAATGCCGATGACAGAAGAGGAGAAGCAGGCCACTAGGGTGGAGAAAAGAAGGGCTGCTCAGGAAGCAACAAGCGCATCAACCTCGGAGCAAACGAATGCTAAATGTACAGTATAAAAATTAGGAATGCTTAAGTCAAGTGTATTCACTGCACATTATCATGCAGTGCGCCGTTACTGGTTTTATATATTACTTGCGTGAACGGCAATTTGGTGTTTTGCAGTTGTTTACAAAAACTGTTTTAGCTAGTGATTTTATTTTAAGATTTGATTAAGATTAGTTTTAACAGCATCCCTATATATAAAGAAAAGTAGTATGCATTTGCCATTTTAATTATGATACTAGATTGCAAAGCTTCCCAAATAAAATTTTCCTAATGATGAACAAGTTGACTCATACATATATATTTATTTCTTTTCTTTTGGATTATTCTTACACTCCATTGGATGCTCTTAATCAAAATGAGATGAAGATGGCATAAAGAGATGGTGTTTTGGTCATTTACGTCTATTTCCAAACATAAATGTAACCCTGTCTTTCTTTTCAGGAATGTCAGAAGTAAATTGAGAAAAAGGAAATAAATGAAGTATTACGAAATAGTGGTTCAGGAGCGATAAAAATAAAGACACATGGAAGGTTATTGGTGCTAATTAGTATAACTGCAGCCCTCTGAACTTCAAGGACTCCTCTTGGTTGGAGTTGATTTTGACATTAAAGTCTACAATTTAGATTTGATCAAGCAGTCTGTTTTCACACCATCCATCCATCTATCTATTTACATTCTGGAGCTACTTTGTAATTTTGGTGGTATGAACAATTAAAGTTGTAAAGTTCTAAATCAATTAAGAAAAGGCAGTATTATTAATAACCCCTTACTTTTATATAGCACTTTACTTACTACTCAAAGCACTTTACATAGAGAGTTGGGGAGCCACATCAACCATCACTACCAGGATGATGAGCTGGCAACCATTTTGCACCGATACGCTCAACACACATTAGCTATTAGGTAGTTAAGGGATGAGAGAGATCGCCAATTAGAGACAGTGGATGGTTTGGGGGGCAGAATGACTACACCATGGAGTGTAATTTAGCCTGGACATCAGGATACACCCTACTCTATATGAAGGATATACAGTACAGGGATCTTGAATGACTACAGATAGTCAGGACCTCAGTTTTACGTCTCATCCAAAGGATGGTGCCATTTTTACAGCATGGTGTCCCTGTTACTGCAGTGGGGCATTGATACCCACATTCAGACCACAGGGTAATCAGCCCTGCTGGCTTCACCAACACCTCTTCCAGCAGCAACCCATGTTTTTCCTAAAAAACTTCACATCCAAGTACAGTCTTGGCCCAAATATGCTTAGCCTTAGGTGTATTATCTGTTCTGAAATGCATGTTGTATGGCTTATGGCTATTTGCTGATAGCTGGCATCCAGTATGCTTTGACTTTATTGGCGAAACTAAGAAGACTGTATAAGATCATCAGTAAAGTAAATTACTTCATGTATGTAACTATGGTTAAGTTAAACTGTTCTTTGGTTCCTAGACAGAAGCTTTCATAATGCCACAGATTTGAGGTATGAAATATACCTCATTACCAGTTGTTAAAGTGGAAAAAAGAAAAGTTTCACCTTCCACAGTGGAGGAATTTAGAGTGGACAGGGGCCTCCTGGTACATAAACTACATAGGGTAGGAAATAGAGTAATTTTAAATTGAAGACCTACTCCCTTCACACACACATATAGGCTTGGAGACAGAGAGATTTTAAGTAGAACACCGGGATTGGGGTCCCCCCAATACAGTGCATATATAAACTACTGTTGTAGATTGAGAGATTTTAGGTTGGAGCCTTTTTCTCTTTACTATAATTCTCATTCTACTGTAGTACTGACAGATTATGAAAAGTCCCACTACGAAGTACTGAAAAAAAAAGTAGAGGCACTGGCACTGCATATTGTCAAGTACTGGCTGCCGGTGTGCAATAAAAACATCTGGTACTCCGAACAGGAAAGCGTATTAGTTATTTATCTGGCAATACTGTGTTGGCTTCTGGTATTGCATATGTCTTTCAAAGAATTTCTTAGTGTATCATTTTATTTTGTGAGCTGAACCATCTAAATAATATGAGCAATAAAATCTGGACTGCAGTTCCATAGTGGTCTTGTGTTGCGGTATGTTAATTTCACATTCTGTCACATGTGTACATGCTGAATGTATATGTAGTAACAGCAAGCAAGATACTTACAGTATTATCAGTTTTGTAGGAGAACCTATCAGTCCGGAAATAAGCGCTCGTATTGGTTTTGTTTGTAAATAATATTTTTAGTAGCCTGATTTAGTATGGGTGTACATTTGAGCATTCCCATTATTCAGCCCACTATGTGTCCATGTTTGGCTCTTACTTGGACCAGGACAGACTCTGGCTCTTGCAATCCTAAACTCTTATTAAATATTTTAAGAAATTGCAAAGATTGATGGATGAATGAGGAGATGCACCCTATTTTTCTTTTCTCTTTCTGCCATGCCAAGTGCAAATTGTATTGCTGTGTAAACAACAATATATTTTGCACTGAAGCAATGCTGCACATGCATTTGAAAAACATTTTTAAAAATTCTAAGGAACACAGTTGCTTTAAAATATTAATTGACCCTCAGCAAACTTAAAGAAAAAAAAATCTTCTTTTACAGAGTTGTGACAGCACTCTGACACGGACAGACATGATGACAATAACTAAGAAAAACAAACTGTTTGGTTATGAATAAATCTTAAATAGATGACCACAGGAGAAAATAGCTTTTTTCTCCTTGCTACAATTACCAGGAGGCAAGCTCCCATTTAACATGCGTGGCATTATAATATTGACATAAGACATAACCATACTAACATGATACGTACATTAACAGAAACTTCATGCTGATTCTTAGGTAATCCTACATTCTGAAGATGGCTTACACTTTCACTAAATCAATTTACCTTCAAAGAGCACTCTATCAATTTCTAAGTGGTCAACAAACACTGTAACACACACTCAGCCACTTTCACAACAAAGCATGGAGAATTGCCTTTGCTTTTATTGAGTGAGGATATGCAGCACTAAAGTGTCAGAGGAGCCGCATTGACTCAAATGGAATACACAGGAGAAGGTGATAATTGAGTTGTTCCTCTTTTAAATGTCAGTGGTATGCTTCAGGTTTTTTTTCTTCCTTTTTACAACTTTCTGACATTTTTATTATTTGTTATTAGTCAGCAGTTCACTTGAAATACTACCAAACAGAGAGTAGCTCAGAGATGTATACTCTGTGTAGTACGATAATTTATATTGAACTTATTTTCCAAAAAGCTCTGTCAGAATACAAATATTAAGATATTGCACATACATTTATTTTCCCCTACATTCTTCGATTGCTGTAAAGCCTCATTATTATGAATGATGTTACACAAGATGTCTTGCATTCCTAGTTTTTATTTTTTTCAAGAGTCTCAGAAAATAAGAAAGCATTGCAAAGAAGCACATATTTCATTTCTTTGTTCACATTTTTCCCAGTTGAACATGAAGTAATAAATTGCAATCAAGCACACTGGTAAATAACAGAGTCAGAAGATATTCTTGCTGATTAGAAAGTAACATTCACAAGAAAGGCTGGGCTGGAATACAGTAAATAACATTTACTGTGCTATTTTACAGGAAAGAAAACATTTCAGCAAATACTGATTTGTGGGAATATGTATGTTTGAAAAATTAGTTAAAACAAACTGCTTACTTTTCTTTCTTTCGTCACTTCTTTTTTATTAATTTGCTGTGATAGGCTCACCGGAGTATTAGAAAAAATATACAATAACAAAAATTAAAGCATTAAAATTGCATCTTCTAACTATTCAAGTGTGACACAGAAATGAAGACTATTAGAAAAATAGTTTATTGCCCCTGTTAGCAAGCTTTTGTTGTAGGTCTCAAAAACCTGGTACTAAATGACAACACATATACTATGTAGGTAGTTACATTTTTGGCCACACATTGTGTTCATATGTCTGTGATATCAGCCTACACTACATTTCAGTTACAATATGAGCATCAAATGTCACCCAGTGTAGGTGACACTTATATAAGCCTGTCCTCTTTTAAACAGGCTATGAGTCAATAGTTGCAAATTTCCTTTAGACTTGCCAACTGTACATGGACCTTTGTAGCCTCAGTGTTTCCAGCCTCTAAGGCAAATGGGCACTATGGAGCCCACTTCAGAGATCTATCTTAGCAGAAAGATGTTCCTAAAACTTTGACTAAGGCCATAAACACATTTCATAAATCACAACCAGCTGATTCATTTTCCAGAGAATTTACTTCCAATATTAGAAGTAAGGTTTCATGTAAGATGTACTGTATTCTTTTAATACAAAAAATAACTGATTAGTAAAAATAATGTATTGTCGCACATCAATGGTCAATAATTACATACTATACCAAAAGAACGTAATAAATTTGAAACTGCAGTACCACTATTATATTCAACCAGATAAATAACCTAATGAAAGCAAGCTCCATGTCTTCATCTCAAAGTGCATGATTTTCTAACATCACACTGATAGCAGAATTGTAAAATGATAGTTAAATGTTAACCACATTAAATACTAAACTTTTAATCAGTATTGGCAAAAATGTTCTTTTTTGTTTCTTTTTTTTCTTTGCTAACAAGCTCACTTTCAAGAGTACAGTAAATTTATGGTTTCTGTCCCAGTGCTGGTCTGTACTGAAATACAATGTATCTCGTGTGTATGGCAAATATCAACGACACAACTTTACAATTTTTCCCACTAATTTGAATTTTTTTATATTTTAATACATTAAGGATTGTGATTCAATTCTGCAATATATTAGGAGTTTTGTTCCCTCTTTATGGCTGACATAAGAGTCAAAACCATATAAACATAAGCAAAAATATGTCAAATATGTATCTACTACACTTAAACAGAAAAATCTTAATTTAATGCATTCAACTTACATCTTTTTTTACTTGTAGAAATGTTTTTCAAGTATCTAAGGCCTCTTCACAGTAAGGCTGGGCAAACTGACATATGGTATCCAATACGTATTCACTTCAGTGCACTCTCTAAATTTATCGTTCCTTTATATTACAGTTTGGGATGATTGGGATCTTTCATATTCAAAATATTATTACAATGTATACAAATCTGCATTTAAAATGTTTGAGGCTACATAAATAAATTAGTAGTAATTAAAGGTTGTCTTGTGCAAGCCATGTCATTTTTGATCTGCTACCATGATAGTGCAATAGAAATTCATGAAATATTAATGATGTACTTATCAAATGGAGAAATAAGTTTGAAGTCACAGCTAAATAATTATGCCAGAGGAAGCCAGATATGTGAACTAATAAAGAACAATACTAGATTGGTAGAAATGGCAGTGGTTCTGATTTCTTAAGGGGTGTTGGTAATGTAGTTAGATTAAATAAAACAGAATACAATGGAGCCTCGGGTCATGAACGTTTCGGACCACATACAAATTGGGTTACGACCAATAAGTTCGCCAAACTTTTGCATCTGTTCACGACCACACACCCGGGTGACGAACAAGCCAGTTTCCCTTCCAGTTCGTACGTGCCGATGATTTCCACACGTGTTCAGTCTCTCCCTGTGCATTCCCTGTGCAGCGAGAGAGAGAGAACGTGAGAGAGAGAGAGAGAGAGCAAGAAGGCAGTTAAAGAATGCACCAGGCTTGATTTTAAAGAGACTGCTTCGAGGATTGTTTTAATCTCGTTGTATTTAATGAAGCATTTTTTCTATTGGATTTTAACCTCCACTTCACTTCTGTTTTTATGGGATCATTTATTTATTGAAGGATTCTGAAAGCACTGCACTTTAATTTTGGACTTTGTTTTTGATTGTTGTTTTGTTGATTTTAATAAAAGCACTTGCCACTTTTTGCACCATCCAATTGCTCCATTGTAGTGCCTCACTGTCGTGCTCATCGGTAACATTACTGACGGTGCCGGGTTTAAGGGCTCCTGGAAGCGAGATGGGAGCATGCAGCGAACCCGCATCTTCACAGACTTTACCTCAAAACGGTAATCTCCTCTCCACCCAGTTCCTCCTCACTTCCTTCATGCCAGAATTCGACTCATGCAAGGTTAGTTTTCTTGGTTGTTTATGATTAGTTTTTGTATAAATTACGGATTTTTCAAATGTTCATTTTTTTCCCTGTGCTTAAAACTCATTAAAAAAGTGCAATATTAGTTTTCTCTGTTCAAGGTTTTCTCAGTGTTATTCAATGTTTTTACATTTAGTCTATTATTACACTGTGCATTGTATGGTATAATTATCTATTTTTGTGCTTAAAAATCTTTAAAAAAAAATATCTACATACAGCTTGTATGGTCCGGAACGGATTAATTGTATTTACATACAATTCTATGGGGGAAATTACTTCGGGTCATAACCAAATTGGGTTTGCGACCAGAGTTTTGGAACAAATTACGGTTGTGACCCGAGGTTCCACTGTACAGTAGAACCTCTGGTCACGAATGTTTCCGAACACGTACAAATCGGGTCAAAAAGTTTGCCAAAATTTTGCATCTGTTCACGACTACACGCTCTGGTGGCGAACAAAAACACTGGCGGCCAGTTTCTCTACACGCGTTCGGAAGCGCCAATGGTTTCCCACTCTCTGTTTTCCATTTTCTTTTGTTTGCGTATACAGGGCCTAACAAAGCAGCTGATGTTGCAAAAGGAGTTACAATGTTAACGAAGTAGAGGCCTCAAGTGCTGGAAGAGGTGGAAAAACTGTTGCTAGTGTGATTGAACGAGAAGCACCTTGCAGGGGATAGCATAAGTGAGGCGATCATATACGAGAAAGCCAGGAAGATTCATGGCAATTTGCTGAAAATTCTTTGAGTGAGGAATTGAAAGCCAGTAGAGGATGGTTTGAAAAGTTTCGCAGGACAAGTGGCATTTAATCTTTTTTCCCTGTGCTTAAAACTCATAAAAGAAAGTGTTTACAGCGAGCGGTTCGTAAGGGTCTAGCACAAACTCTTTTCTCTGTTGCTCAAGGTTTTCTCAGTGTTATTCAATGTTTTTACATTTAGTTTACTATTACACTGTGCATTCTATGGTATAATTAACTATTTTTGTGTTTAAAGAATACATATTTACATACAGTTCGTACAGTGTGGAACGGATTAATTGTATTTACATACAATCTTATGGGTAAATTAAGTTCGAGTCACGTCCAGAGTTTTGGAATGAATTACAGTCGTGACCAGAGGTACCACTGTACAGAAGATGTCAATGGAAAATTTAAACAAAATCAATAATGTTATTACACATAAAGACAATAAAATAAAATAAACGGATGCCTTAATCATATGAAATGAACAGAAATGAAGACTGAATGTTATGAATATTCTTTTTGAATAGTGTGATCATCTCAATGTGGGCTTTTTTTCCATGGTAATAGGTCATTTTAAGTAATAATTTTTGATATCACCTACTGTGCAAACCACTTGATAAATATTATTCTGTAGATATTTTTGAGCATGAGTCAAAAATAACATCAAGATAAAAAAAAAGGATATAGGTAAAATTTGAACCACAATGTCATGGACATACAGTTAGATATGCCATCACTTATTATTGCTTTGTGATCCACTTCAACACTAACAATATTCTTGATGTACTATACCTTTTCTGTAATTTGCTGTAAACATATTCATTTTAAATTACCTCATGTGTCTTATAGCAAATTCCCCAAATTGATGTTTGGTCACCCCACAACACAAAATGTCAGGGCATGTCACGTCATTTTCCAACCCGCTATATCCTAACACAGGGGCATGGGGGTCTGCCGGAGCCAATCCTAGCCAGCACAGGGCACAAGGCAGGAACAGACCCTGGGCAGGGCTCCAGCCCACCACAGGGCACATGCACACCCCAACGTACAATTTAGGATTGCCATTGCACCTAACCTGCATGTCTTTGTACTGTGGGAGGAAACCGGAGCACCCAGACCATGCAAACTCCATACAGGGAGGACCCGGGAAATTAACCCGGGTCTCCTTACTGCGAGGCAGCAGCGCTACCACCGTGCCACCCCAACACAAAATGTTCGAGCTAATTGTGTGAGTTTACCTTGTATAATATACAAAAAATAAAAGTATGAACATTTTAAATACTAGACGTAAAATTCATCAATAACTTCTATTAAGTTATGTTGTGTTACATATGTGTGTCGGTGGACCCTCAAAGGCTCTGTCGAGGTATGTAATACACCACCAGGGGGAGAGGGGGTGCTGCTGCTAAGTTTGTCTTCTTTTCTTTCCTCTGCAGTACCAAAAGAACACACAGTGAGCTTGTTAGCCCCACTCCTTCCCGTCCTACCACCATATATTCCGGGCATCCCTAAAGGAATGGTCACTTGGCCCAAGAGAGAGCAGCAATATGGAGCTCAATTACAAAATGACCAAATCTTTATTAATGCTACTTTGCTCCAGACCAGGGAGCAGCGCGAAGACACACTATTTACATTCAAGTTTTTTCTGTTTTTTTTGCTGATATCAATGGATGAACAAAAGGCTGGTCTTTCATTGCCACACCCGAGCACAGCTGAGAAAGTAATGTTTGGAATATCTGATGTCCGATGAAGCCAGATTGAGACAGAGAGACAGAGCCATCTGTTCAAACTTTTCATTTAAGTCCTGATTTTTGTGTATCTTTTCTCAGTGTTGCTGCATTTGTTTTTTTAAATGATGAAAACATTGTAGTTTTTATTTTTAAGATTGAACAAAATGTATACAACAGCTAGACTTTATTACCAATTACACAAAACTGAACATGGGATGTCAGATTAGCAAATACATGGAGAAAAAGAATAGCATGATTCACCATCACCAGCAGTTTATCATTTAGAAAATTTCTAGATGTAGCCATGTAGTGAGAAATTAAGCAAAATGACACATTCTACTGGCTAACTAGAAAGATTACAATATGCAAGCTTTCAAGGCAACTCAGGTCCCTTCTTCATGCAAGACATCATAAACGGCAACCACCCTACAACACCTTAGTACTACAGAAGTAGTCATTTATGAGCCAAATCACAAACAAACCCAAAGTGTACTTTACATCAGCCATGCCATTAATATGGTGTTTAACCAATTCTAGAAAAATAACAAACACTACATTTGTAGTGGTTCTGTGCAGAAGTGGTTTAATGTGGTCAATGGAATTACTATCCTTTGCTGCTATCTTGCTTCATTTATTTAGAGTAACGATTTTGTTTTGCTTGTTTTCTTTTTCAGCAAAAAAATCAGTGACAGACATGTTATCAGGGATAGTGGTGGACATCAAAACAGGTTATGTCAAAAAGGGTTTCGAGCAATGTGTTGGGATAATCCATAAAAGGAGAATGCAGAGCCTATTCTGTATATTGCAGTACCCTGCTCGTTTTCCATTCAAAGTTAGAATTTATACAAGGGCAAGCTTCACATAACATAACCCTTTCCTTAAATTCACTAGGGGAGGCCATCTGCTCATAAGTCAATGTTGTATTAAAATATTACATCCATTATTAATACATACTTATAACATAGTAAAAACCAGCTGGTAAAGTCATTCACCTAATTCAAGCCTAATTTAAACAGCATTAATCTGTAAATCAATACTAGGGAGAATTCTGCTTTAATACAGACGACTTACCTTTAAAACAGCACACAATTAATTGTAATTGGAGTGCTTCTTTCTGACAGATTTAAGGTAACCTTATCAGATAAATATTGCCTCAGCTTTATTGTTGTATAACCATTCTGTTTGCTAGACTCTTTATAAATCTCAAATCATTACCATAAAGGTCATCTGCGCTCCTATATGAAGGCTCTCCTGTCCTCCTTTTCAGCCATTTGTATAACATCATTTCTAAGGGATGATACAATCTTGCCATTTATGATGAGATGTACAAAGATGAATTGCATTTTTTAAAAAATACCTAGCAAATTCGGCATAGAGGCTATTATGCATTTTCATTTTATTTTGAATTACTTTTACCCAAGGCAGATTCTAAATGACTTCCCTATATTCACCAATTTTATATGATCCAACCAACAAAAGAGTTTAGAAATCACTTTAACTTGATGGATTATTAAACCCTGGGGTGCACCCCTTGCTGAAGAAGCAGTAAGTTTTAATTTTAGACACAGGAGGTGATTTTCTGTTATCATTTTGTGTCTGTCAAGCAGAGATGTTAGCTCTCACTTCTAGCTAGTGAATTCAGTTTAAAGACTATTAAAGATATTCACCATGACCGCCTCCAAGCCAGCCCCGAAGCCTTATGATTCTGCAGCATATGTGCTCTTGATTTTATGTTTGAGTTTGTTTTCAAGGAAACAAAAGGAGGGATTAATGCCTTTTTTTGTTTGTGAGGGATTCAAATCAAACCTTTTCAAAGAATTCATTAATATATTTTGTGATACCACCACATAAAAAAATACACTTAAATATACCTTCAGATGCACTTTTATTGCAGCGTGTTTTGTATTTCTCTAATTCTTATGCATCTGCTCTCTTGAGTTGAATCTTCTTTAGTGAACAGGTGATAAACCTAACCAAAACATAATTTACCATCTATTGGTTGAATCCACTTATTCTGTTAACAGGATTAAATTAATTCAGAGTGAATCTCAGCAGCTCACTCACACTCCCTCATTCATAGCAGGCCAATTTATTATAACAACTGGATAACCCAAAGAGACACTGGGAGAATTTGCACATTTCACGAAAATACTGACTGAGTTGAAGACAAAGCCTACTTATTAAGAGCTGTGAGGCAGCAGAGATAACCAATGTGCCACTACTCAGCTAAAATAAAGTCAATCAAGCGGCTAAAACAATCAACTCTTCACCTTCTGGGAACCTGAATGTGCTTGATTGAGATGTACCCCCTGAAAACACAGAATGCTCTTCCCTAAGCTGAAATGCATGGATTAGTTTAAATTAAGAAGTATAATATAGCTGTAATGACTTTTTTTTTCAAATTAGTAATATTATTATTTTTTCCTTTTGTAGTCATGGAAAGATGCATCCATATATTGTGTGTCTATTTATTTTAAAGGAAAACACAGTTGGCAGCACTTAATATTATTTAAATGTTTAAATATGTAGTAAAAAAATACAGACCAAAACAGATGTTTAGATTCTTATTCACTGATGTTAAATCCAGATGACCTCTTCCAACTGACATTATTTTAATGTTTGAAAGCTTGTGCATCATAACTAACAATTCCCATGCAAATATGCTTCAATTAGTGCACACAATGCACTTTCACAACATTACATCTATTAGTAGTCTTATCTGCAGCTTCTAATTAACACTTAGGCAATTACTCATTAACACAAACTCAGAAAAGCAGGAGTCTAACCAGTTGTCAGATGCTAACAATCCCGGTTATTCTTATGTGTACAGTAAGTGGGTGCTAGAAGTTGTTGGACAGTAAGTATTTAAAGAAACAAACACCCACTTACTAATCCTTCTGTGGTCACAATATTTTTCCATTTGATTTATAATTATGCAGTGAAATAAATTCACAACACATTTACTAATTTAGACATGGAAATCTGGAGATGTGACCACAATATGAGTTTTAAAAGATATTCTCTTTACTGCTTCAGAAACGTTATTTAGCCATCCATGTTTTGAACTATTAAGTGTCACAGGCAGCATAATTTAGTGACAGACAGGAGCCAAGTTTCAATGATGTTCCCTCTCACCATAACCTAACACTTTGATGCACATACCCAACCACATTTCTGGATGTTCTTAGTCTTCCTAACACAGCATGTGGGGGACAGAATGGGAGCACCTGGAGAATAAAATCCATATAGACAAGGTGCAAGCTATTAACAGACAGTACCTGTTAATACCCAACACATTTAAAGAGTATACATACCATACATTATATTTTTACAATAGCACTCTGTTTGAGAAGATAAAGAAAATTGACGGAGAAAGGGTAAATGATAAATGACAAAATGTGTAAGGTTCAAATAAGCTCTTATTTCTCTTTACAGCCAGGAGTGATTTGCTGAACATTCATTTGGGGTGGAACACCATGTCTGAAAACAATGTTATACTACGCTGGTGTACTCCACATCTGGCACATCTGAGATATAGGCTATCCTAAGAAAGAAGAGAAAAGGAAGGATGCACCAGCATCTGAAATTGTACTTGCAAAATGACTTACACCAAAAGGAAACATTTCTGAATGCCAGTCAACCTTAAGTGCAATGTGGGAGAACATTAGACTATCCAAAGAAATGTCCTATGGCTACAAGTAAGACATATGAAGATCCTTATAGGCTGTGCCTAGGCCTCTGGTCCTCTGAACTACCTCAATATGTGTGTATATATTTATTTGGCATATATTTTTCCTATCATCAGTTTTCTAGGCCTGTTTTTTCCATTATTAGATCACTGAAAGCTAGAATTTCTCATCATAAAAATAAATACAAGGGAAGAATAAACTGTGGTTAGAAGCCAAGCCATAAAATTCTGTTACAGAAACTGGAGTCCTATGAAAGTTTTGTGTTCAAGGATGTAATAAATGTACAGGCAAATACAAGTATACCTATGATCTGCCTCACTTTTTTATTGCATAATCTCCTGCTTCTTTTCTAATCAGATTGATTTTGCATGCTCCCAAACCTATACCCACTATCTCTCTGAATTATAAACCCCAAACTATGTTAATGTACTAAGTCACTACATTTGACAGATACCACTCCACTATCCCCGTCTTACATTATGCCATACATATATACAGACATCTATTGTTTGTTGATGTAATTTAAAATGAAAAAAACCTGTATATTGCAGCACAATGCATCATTAAATGCCACATGCAAACCTCAAAACCACAAAGAGATAGTTAATCAATATTGTAGGTTTTTAATTTTTTGTCTAGGCTCCTGAGGGAAATAGGAGTTGCACAGTATTGATTCAGCATCTCTCCTTTACTATTGCACTACTGAAGTAATCTGTAGCTCTTTTCCTGGAGTTTGCCATAATAAATTCTTTGTTTTTTCAATTGACTGCATTTAAAAGCATTTCAAATACTCATCTGGGTGTTTTTTTTAATGTCACATGGTGATTAATGTTCCTGATTTTGGTAAATTGTTAATGTCAAACTTTTAAACATTCAAGGCAAGTCATTTCAAGGGTTGGTGGGATTTAAAGTAATTAAGGTAATAAAATTAGCTTACAGTATGTCAGCCAGTCAACAAAATAGAATAAAAAATCTGAAAGGTAGTACAGGCTTATAAGGATTTTAATTTATCAAGGAGAAAGTGCTGAGTCAGGGAAAATGCCGCAAACATATGTTATGCTTACATTCTGCTATTTAATTTACTCGGTACCACATACCTTTGAGAATATTATGCATGGCTGTAATGCAGAGACTAGCAATCTGTAGCTTGACCTAATGCCAAACACATGAATAGTAGCTAGTATCCCTCAAATAGTAAGGGTTTTCATCTGTGGCTCTCCTCAATTGGCTCTCCTCTAGGCCATCAGGTTGTTACAGCTGTCTGTCTAATCAATGAAATGCAGGATTCTTGCCAGATGTCACTGAATCCTAAGCTTCACTGAGCTCAAAAATGCTGAGATTTGCGTTTGGCTTGTTCTTATATTTGGCGTTTATAGTGTTTTTAACACTTGGAAATACAGGGATCTAACTAAGACAAGGAGCAGGCAAAATATTTCGGCAAAATTTATCTAATAGCAAGTTCAGAGCATAGTTTTGCTAAAACATTAATTGCATTGTAGACAGGTTTTTGAGTCAATTTCTTAGAGGGATGCTTGAGGACATTAAGAATTTTGAAGGGCTAGTGTTATCTTCTTATATAATATGCTATCGTGGCTGTCCGTTTGTCTGTCCAGGATTTTAAATCACCTGTAGCTCGCAAACCGTTTGAACTATTGACCTGAAATTTGGTTCACATATACTACGTAACGTCTACTATCCGCTTTCAAGGTGATAATTGACCTCCAAGGTTATTCCTCTTTTTATTTTCATTTTATTTTTTTGTAGAATCAACTCTCGGCATCAGCCAACAGGGCGCCGTTCTCATTCCCTACCACCTTTGCTGTCACTTCCCGTACCTCTTCATATCTTAAATCAATCTTGAGGCAGATTGAAGACTTAAGTGCCAGCTTAAGTGAAAAATTAAAGAAAACATACTAAGTAATTGCAACACAAACACTGACTTAATAAGTTTTAATGCGAAAAGATGGCAACAAAAGGACCGATAGGGTGGAGACAAGAAGAGCTGCTCAGGAAGCAGCAAGCACTTCAACATCTGAGCAAACAAATGCTAAACGTACAGAGAAAGAGTATGAAAACTAGGAATGCTCATGTCAAATGTAGTCACTGAACGTTATTGTGCAGTGTGCTGTTACTGGTTTTTTAATAATGCCTCTCCAGGAAATTTTCCAAAGGAATATGGATGTAGATTTTGTCATATAAGACTGTTCTTTGTATCTAATGAAAGGTGCAGTTGTTATGGATAATGCTGGGGCTGAAGTTTTACCAGAAAACCTGGAAACTATTGTGCTCTGTTTTTTCCTGTTGATGGCTATGTGGTCTTTACATGATGGAGAAGATTTCTCAATTTATTGTAACTAAATGGGAAGAATGAATCTAAAGACAGTGGGAATAAATGCAAATTGACTTTTATTTTGAGACAAAGCAAAAAAAACGCTGTTCTCCAATGGCTACAGCAACTCCACAAATCTTTTCATTCCATGCACAGCACCACACACCTCTTTAGGCATCACATACAAGCAATAAACAGTAGGGGCAGGACAACACCTTCTGTCCAATAAAGGAGACACGAAGCGGGGAAACATTATTCATCTGACACACCAGCAAAATAACTCAGGACTATATCACAAGTAGAGCAGCCTAGTCACGTGACACTGTTTATCTGCCACATTATTCATTTTATAAATTACAGTACAGTAAACAACACTTATTCAATCAAAAATATAGTCAGTCTTATAATAATTTATTTTTAGTTTGTTGAGCAATGTGATTAGAGAATATAAAACAAAGCAGTTACTTATAAATACTAAGACATAAAAGTGGTTTAGATGCCCATCTTGTTTATTTATGTATTGGATTAATAAATTCTTGAAAAA
This sequence comes from Polypterus senegalus, assembly GCF_016835505.1. Classification (NCBI taxonomy): domain Eukaryota; kingdom Metazoa; phylum Chordata; class Cladistia; order Polypteriformes; family Polypteridae; genus Polypterus; species Polypterus senegalus. The sequence goes on along the minus strand of NC_053168.1, from coordinate 62,277,878 downwards.
TTCTGGAAAAACATTGGACTGCTCCTCTTAGAGAATTTTTTTCATATTTTAAGCAAAACTAGACATATGAATATCCTTTCACTGACTTATGGAAGATGAGTTGGTATTGTTCCAATTCAGTAAGATAAGATGACACACAAGCATTAGAAAGTATGACATCCCAAAAGATTTTTCATTTTGACCCATTATGTGTTACTCTGAATAATGGAGGATCTGGATGGATCTGTCTAACACTTATAGTAAAATTATTTTCTCTATATGATCTAAGTGTATGGTATTTAGATAGATAGATAGATAGATAGATAGATAGATAGATAGATAGATAGATAGATAGATAGATAGATAGATAGATAGATACTTTATTAATCCCAAGGGGAAATTCACATAATCCAGCAGCAGTATACTGATACAAAGAAACAATATTAAATTAAATAGTAATAAAAATGAAAAAAAATAAAATAAAATATAAAATAAATAAAATATGTGACCTAGAAATTTAGGTGCTTAATGATTTTGTTCAAAATTCAGGTCTTGCCCTGGTTTATCTTTGAATAATTCTTGTCAAATTAAGTGTGCATTGAGTATCATTTATAACTGAATTTCATTGTGCTTTGCACTAGTTGATGTAGTGTGCATGTTGATGGTTGAGTTCCATTCATTATTGGATATTTTAATAAAAGGCACTGCTCCTAATATGGCCTTACATCAGCCAGTGGCACACTCTCTGAAATAATTTGGTAGTGCCTGAGGATGCTACCTATGTCTTCATCATTATTAGATTGCATAGTTTCAACCATACAAATTGATGTACGGTTAGAAATGTTCTCCAGGTTTCATATAACAATGTTTCTAATTTACAAAGAGTAAAACCAAAAGTGTTACTGTTATTGGGCTAGAGCCATAATTGTTCGGTCTATTCAGGCATATTGTCAATACAGAGATGAAGTAAAACTTCAGAGATCTGTGGCCATTGTGACCTGCAATGGGCATAACTCTGGTGTGCTGAATGAAAAGATATTTTACAATTAATAGTTATGAAAATACAATTTATACAATATATCTCAGTAACACAATGGAAATTTTTGAGAATTAGTATCTATTTGGAAAAACTGAATTTTACAAATCGTTTAGATTGTTTTATTAATACTACTTTAGTATAGCAAACATTTAAAATATAACAGGTGTGTTAATAGGAAAACATGATTTAAAATATAGACTATGGAAATTCATTCCTGGTTACCTTCACACTTTCAATAACTTCCACCAAAGTCAGTGAGCAGACATATTCAAATTTCAATTCAATTCAATTAATTCTTACATAGCACTTATCACTGAGTGCAGGGTCACAGCACTTGTATTGATTTACAGTGACGGTAAACCTTGGAATATTTGCATGAATAAACACGCATACAAATGGTTAAAAATAACAACTTCATGATTTCATGTCACTTCAATATATGAAATGCACAGATTCTTAACACCATAAAAAGTAAAACGCATCAAATGATGGGGGGACACCTCATAGCATTAGTTTGTGCACTTCGTGATGGAGATTGCTCTAATAAGGATTTATGACAATCAAACTTTCAACATGTCACAGCAATTTTCTTTATTGTGGGTTTCACAGAATATTAGAGTAATGAAAAGAAGGCTATTGTGCTTGCCTGAACAACAGATGTTTGCTTCAAATGAACCCATTTTCAGGAAATGCTGTCTGGAGGTCAACTGAAAAGGATTCAATTCCCAGAGGTCAAACTCTATTTTAACATGTTTCTGGGCTTTGTAAAATTTGGGGGCTCTTTTGTTTTTGTTATCACCACATTTTTTTTAATTGGATGTTTTTTTTTTTTCTTCAGTTCAGTCAGAATAAATGATATTATTATACTGTAATAACTCTAATTAACCTTCACAATTTCATTACTTTTCAAAACAATGTGGTATCATTCTGGAGGATTTTCATGTGTTACTACGTGAAAGTCTGGCAAACCCTAACAAGCTATACTGTAAATAGGAGGATCTCAGAGTACACTTTGTTGAACAATCTGCATCGTATAAATGCTTTTATTGCTATAAATAATTTACAAAAATATAACAAATACATTGATTAAATTTACCCATGACCATTGACTGTTAAAAATATTATATACTGCTGCACAGTGAGAGGTACAGCAGTTAAAAGTATCCATCCATCCATTATCCAACCCGCTGTATCGTAACTACAGGGTCACAGGGCAGTTAAAAGTATGGCTTATAAAATAGTCTTTGGAGTTATAGTGAAGCTGTTACTACACACAACCACACACTATATAGACATGTTTTCAAAAACTGTAAAAAGATGTTTAAAAATGGTTTAAAGGATATCGGGCCACGCCGCTCACAATGTGGAACCATAGTGAAAAACAGTTTTCAGGATTGTTGAGAAATAACTAAAAAAAGCATTGTTTAGTTTTGGTTTTAATATACCAATAAGGACATAACAGAGTCTAGAGGAGAATTGTTATGAATTTTCTAGGAATGGAAGGTGTAAGCATGAAAGACACATAGAAGAAATAAATTATAGCAACTGAAGCAGATGGAGACATAGGGGACACATCAAGGAAGAATTCAAAATCATGAATTATAGAAGAGCTACCTGCTACTCTGTAATGGATAAAGAAGCTTCAGAGTATGGATGAATGAATAAATGAGATGGATGACAGCTGTTATTTTAATATCAATTCATCCACAAGGACATGTAGATACAGATGGAATTTGGTTAAGAGCAAATTTTTGTACAATTGAAAAAATATGCATTCACAATGTGGACAATTTTACAAATAACTGCATTCTTCAAACCTTCTAGTCTCATCTGAGTATTTTATGTTGAGTCAGAAAGTGTTAACATGCACTATTGAACTATAAACTGAATTTGTGTCCATACATTTCTTTACAAGTCTTATTTTATTCATTAATAAATTTGTACAATGCTTTACAATGAATGAGAAGTTTTAAATTTAAATCAAGTCCACAAAAAATAAATGATTTGTAAAGATGTATAGGAAGCATTATATAATGTTCAGTAATGACTTATTAATGGAGGTTATTGTATGATTACCTTTTAAAGACATTTATAACTGTTTAAATGTACATTAACTAATAATTTAATGAATGTTAATGACTTATTAAAGTGAAATTTCTAATGTTGCTGTGTTTAGCAATTACTGCTCTATATTCTGATATACTGTATAAATAAAAACACATGATAAGTAACACTTTAATACTTTAAAATATTCGTATAAACACAATAATCACAGATCACCTGCTATTTATATGAAAACACCTGCTTCAAATTCTATCAAAAAATTAAGTAACCAGAATTGAGCACGGCATACACAGTAAAGACCTTTTCCAGAACGGCTTAGACACCTCTTTGAAAATCAAAAAAGACAAAATGGAGACTGAGAGTGATGGAAATGAGCTACATGTACAGAACAGGGGAAAAGAGCAGGAAAAAAAGAAGTTAAGAGACACTGGAGATCAAAACTTAGAACATTTTTACTTTCAACCAGCCAAGACCTCATATTTAGTACATGAAAGTCATTTAGAAGGCTCATGTTCTAAATGAAACTACAGATCCAGTACCGTGTATTGCCTAGGGTTCAAGAATAACTAGTTGCCAGATTATAAACTACAAAGAAAAGTATGCATAGACAACTGTCTGAACTGTGGTGGTAAGGCTGCAGGCCAAGAGTGCAAAAAAGGATGGGTCAGTAGATGGAATGAGAATTAATATATACAAAGTCCAAAACCAGAATGTCAATCCTTTTCTTTGTAAAAATCAAATGGCAACCAAAAATCTTAGACTGAAAAACACAGCCACAAGATTGCCTGTCCTAAATCAAAACCTGAAATACTTAGAGTGGTTAGAAATCAAAAGTTTAAATGATGATTGATGCAAGCCACCGAGTTATACATCGTTACACTAATGATGACACAAACTCCTGGCAACTGTGCAACGTGTTATGGTAATGGGATCACAATATAGCAGTACCCACAATGAAAAAAAATGGACTTGCAGTAATTTTCAAAAAACACCTTAAAACATTTAGACATTCACAATTTCTGTCACAATTCACTTCTCCTAATCTTTCTTGTGAGTTTCAGACTGGGAACCTCAGCAGAGTCCTAGGGAACAGATAAGGAACTCCTGATGCCTCACAGCCTGTCCTTTTCTCTTCCCTGATGCAGTGACAGGACAGCACACCCAGTCAGGTCAGAAGTCATGAAACCGAGTAACACCCAATGATCACCTCAGCACTGAAATAGGCCAGATTTCTTTCAGTGATGTGACCCCACTTGGGCTGATAAAGAGAGTAACCAGAGGAACCTGAGGTAGTTCACTGTTAGCTGTCAAGGAAAAAGGGTCTCCAACCAGAAAAGGTTGTACATTTTATATTGTACTGACTAAAGGAGCAGCATCACAAAGAAGCCCTGCCTGGAGAAAAACACGTGCCCTGGTTTTGCTGAATGGGCAGACACAGTGTGATCAGCAGGGAAGTGGAAGCAGACTCACTGAAGGACTGGTTGGACTTGAATTGTTCTCATTGAAAGAATCCATTTGCAAGTAATAAAAGACTTTGTTTTCTTCAGAAAATATGTAATGGCTCAAGTTATCTGGGGGATCGGGTGCCCTCCACGTTGCGCACAACAATATGCATAAACAGAAAGACAAATGCTGTAGAAGACAACAAATAAAAAAATGTGGGTGCCATTGTTGATTCTCCAAAACAGGATTTTATCTCAGCTCTGAATCCTTGTTTAAAGCCCCCCTTTATCTTCAGTTTTGCTGGAATGAATTCTGGGTCTCTGTAATACTATATTGGATAACGTGTATTTTAAAAATGGAAGGTTGAATGGATAAAATAGAAATTGCTTTGCTGTTAAATCCCTAATATCTTCTCTATCTCTTATTTGTATTTATGCTTCCTCCGAAATGTGATCGCTTGCTTTTGTCTTCTGGTCCAAATGCTACTCCCCAATGGGAATCAACATATTAATTTCACATTTCGGGAATTATGCATTGCCTTAGAAGAATTTGGAAGCATTTCAGTTCAAAAACAGCGTTTTCATTCATGTCAAGTAAGTATCATGTATAGGGGAGCGGATATAGAGTACACCCAAGTGAAGGTCTTAAAACCCTTCTCTCTGGATGCATCCACTATGTGTGAAACTTTATTCCCATCCAGAATGATTGTCATGAACTTCACTGGACTGAGCAGAATGTACACTCACTTCCAGGACCACATTTACTGGGAAATGGGCTACTGTCCCATTAGCAAAGTACTCCAGTGATAAGTACCAGAGACCCTTCCGTCTTTATCCAAGCAACATAATATAGTATGTTTTCTACTACATGCGTTTCATAATACTGAAAATGTTTGCAGACGTCAGCGGCACCTAAATGAAAAATATTCCAAATTACAGTTTGTCATAACTTATATTACACAACTCTTCAATCAAGGCAGAAGTAGATGCTCTGCACCCTCTGTGGGAATACAATGGATCTACTACATTACATCAGACAGACAATCCGAGATTTTATATGACAATCATGTTTGCTTCATAAATCCACAGCCAGAAACATAGGGAGTGAAGTAATATATACTAATAAGCATTAAACATGTAACAAGAAATGTCAGTTACGCTTTCATTGCATAATCCAAAAAGTATTTACCATTTGCTGTCTTTGCCTTTTCACTTTCTTCCCTGTTTCTACTAACAAGAATTAACAGACTTGAAAGTGATAGATTATCCTATATATTCATACTGTACATAGAGTTAAATCCATATATATGTTGAGTGCACCCTTGGCCATTATGGTCACTGGGCACAACATGAATGCCCTTCCTCAGTAGGTGGTTACCCATTAAGATTTAAATGTCAGGCAATTTTCCCCACAATTCTGTTGAACAGAAGTAGCTGCTCAAATGCTTGGTTAAGATGTCTACAAGAAACACACACTGTAAAACAATGCCAGCATTTCACAGGAATTAACCGTAATTTTTCAGAATAAAATACTGTATTGAAAAATGTACTGTGTAATCACAACAGGCTAAGCTGCCTTTTGTCACCAGGCAGCCAATTACAGTACAATAAGATTGCTTTTAGTTTGGGCTGGTCCGTGTTGCATTTTGGGACATTTTCAGTTGATGCATTTTCATACTGGCTCATGTATATGAGTGGTGAAATGACAGTTAAAAGTGACATCCTAGCTACAGGGACAAGGATGGAAATGTGTTTCATATTGTACAAACATTAAAAAGTTTTTGTTCACACAGAGAACCACATGCACAAAGAATGAGGTGGACAGAAGGACTTTAGGCACCTTCAAAACTCACCTTGATGTAAATTTTGTAGAAAATAAGCAAATACACTAAACAAATCCTATTAAAATACATTACATTAACTGTGTATTTCCACAGTCAAAAAACTATAATATGAAAAATGGTTAAAACAATGATTTTAAAAGATAAATGCATGTAAACCTACATTTTAGCAGTGTTTTCACTGTCAGTTTCAAGTAATTGTTTAAATGTGCAGGACTATTTGTATTGCTGTAAAATCACAATGGCACAGAAAACTAAATTTGCATAAAGTTAATATATTTGCATAAGTACCACCCCCTTTGCAGCAGCATTGTAAATTATTCCTGATGACTTCCACAACTTTGCACTGTGAAAAACAAAAACTTACAGATGTGCTGAAGATTGTTTGTGGTTATGGATGCTGATTTATGTTGTTTTTTGATAAACTGGGGAATCTGTAACACACGCGACATCACAAAAGCAACCTTTCCTTTTCCACCACACAACATAAAATAATTCTATAGAACACTGATTTCGAGTTAATCAATAAAAATGATAGTATGTGTGTCTGTTGGGCAAATGATTTGGTCACCTGAATTGCAAGTAATTTAACTGTTAGGTTATGTACATTTTTTATAACATCTTTTAACTGAAATTGTTTTTTGTAAATATAAAGTAAATTACTGGCTACTGAATTGTAGAGCTACTACATTTAAAATGTAAAAAATCAGGAAATTACCATAATTTAACCGCTACATCACATTCATTTTGTGGTCCAGTTTACTGTGACATCACTGTATAGCATTATATCTTTGTTGTAATATACAGTAATATGATACAGTAAAATACTGTGAAAGTAATGCAATTAGCAGCCAGTAACATTACAGTAATTCACAGTCAAATTTTTTAGAGTGCAAATCCAGTTACTTTTGACATACTTTATACTGTAAGTATTTTAAACTGTATTTGTTTACCAAAAAAGTTCATCCTTCTCAGTTCAGTTAAAGCAGATATATACTATTTCACAATGAGAGGCTTCATATGTGCCATTATATGCTAGAATACAGTGTAAACTTGATTATAACCATGACACTAAATTGTCTTATGCATCTACATTTATGTTTAATTATTTACTATTGTGGAGGACTGCTGGCTTCCCATGCTGGTCCTCACCCCCAGGCCGCCAGGAGGAGCTCTCCCGACAGCAGGATCGTGCCCCGAGGTCCAGCAGGGCCTTATGGACTTTGTAGTGTTTATACACAGCCCTGCTGGATACCTTGGGGACCACCAGGAGTCGCTGTAGGGGGGCTTATGGGCTCTGTGATGCCGTATGACCCGGGAGTACGTCACGGTCACGTGACGGGAAGAAATGTCGTGCTCCCGGGTTGAAGTGGTGGATTGATTGCCCTGACCCGGAAGGAATAAGGAACTGTGGACTGCTGGTACAGGAACACCTCCGGGTCAGGGGCTATAAAAGGACGAAGGCTCAGTCCAGACGCTGAGCTGTGCTGGGTGGGAGAGTAGCAAAGTGTCTGGGCGAGGAGGAGTGGTTAGTGTTTTTGTGAGTAAAGTAGTTTATTGGTTTATGAGTAGTGTGGAAGGTGCTTGGTGCACTCTGAAGAATAATAATAAAAAGTCTTGGACTTTTACCTGGTGTTTGGAGTCATCCCTGAGGGTTCAAGGGAGCACTAGCGCCCCCTACTGCCACACTATATAAAAACATATAATGAAGTACGGAAATCTTTTTTACTTGGAATAGCTTTCACAAATTAGCAGTTTAATGCAGAACATGTAAGAGAAATAGCAGTCAAACAATGTCATCAATATGTTTTACATATAGATGCTGATCGGTGGCGCAGTGGTAGCACTCCTGCCTCGCAGTTAGGAGACCTGGGTTTGCTTCCCAGGTCCTCCCTGCATGGAGTTTGCATGTTCTCCCCGTGTCTGCGAGGGTTTCCTCCCACAGTCCAAAGACATGCAGGTTAGGTGCATTGGCGATTCTAAATTGACCCTAGTGTGTGTGTGTGTGTGGGTGCGCGTCCTGCCTGGGGTTTGTTTCCTGCCTTGTGCCCAGTGTTGGCTGGGATTGGCTCAAGCAGACCCCCGTGACCCTGTAGTTAGGATATAGCAGGTTGGAGAATGGATGGATGGATGGATATAATGCTGAATGCCCATATCTGTAGCACTGAAACAGTCAAGGTCGATGATAAAGGTTTAATGTGATGTTTTATGGCATCAGCCCAAAAGAGTACTATTGCTGATGCATACTTGACAAAGCTAAACTGACTTCCTGTCGCTTTGACTACATAGTAAATTCCTTTAGATTCTCAGCCCCATCTAAACCAAAAAATTAAATAAATAAAAAGTAACTGTATTAGCTACAACTCCTCAAGTTTTGTAGTCACTTACTAAGTATCTAAAGAGCTGGGGATGAAAACAAAATCATGCAGCTAAATGGAATGATTCTTAAGGATTATAGCTAAAAGGCTGGGAAGATTTCCATTGGATCTGTTATTGTAGGTTGAATGTTTTGTTTATATTTTCAAGAAGTTAAATTGTAAACCAATAAACCAAACAATTTATTCCTTATAGTGTGAGAACAATTACAGAATTTAGCAAATTGCTTTACACCACAAATACACTAAAGTGTTATAGTGACAAGTAACATTTCTGCTCTATGTTACTTAAAATAAATATCTGCTTTTAAATTAAAAAATCCAAAAATGTTTTTGGAGTAAAAATATCATCCGTGCTTAGCTCAATGGAATACTTAAAATGTAAGCTTATAACTTTGATGATCAGTAACATTTAAAATAACAATTATCGAAAGATGTTGATGACCTATGTGTTATAGAAAATCTTTGAATACAAATACTAATGATATTTATCAATATTTTAGGAACAAATTCATAATGTGTGATGAACAATACTTATTAATAAACAGTTACAAATGTCTGTATGTGTGTCTGGTCCCTCTGAGCAATCTAAGTGATCAGTTTCAGTTTCGTTTAATTGGTCCGTTTGGCTGTGGTTGCTCAGTCACACACAATCAGTACAGAAAACGCTGGGCAAGACAGGTTAACACACACAACTATACCGTGAAAAGAATGGTGAGAGACACATTCAAACTTGATAAGTATTCACAGTAATACAATGATGCCTTCACATTGGGTAATGGGACAAAAAGCAAAGTAGAAAGCAATGTTCCCCAAAATGAAAGTCTGAGAAGCACATTTTACAGGAAAGCAATTGAGAGGGGAAGTGTCAGGCAAGAGAGGTTGAGACACACAAGGATGAACACTGATATATTATAGTATATTTAAGGCAAGAGAGAGCAAATATTTTTATATTTATCCTATTACCTGTCTTTGACTGGTAACATAACTAGTCTATTATAAGCTTATACACCTGCAGAAACATAGTTATACCCAAAAACAGTAGCCCAGTTCGCATAGGAAGTTAGAACAGTCTGTTATCCAAATGATTAGGTGTACATGTCCCTTATGCTGACAATGGTTACCAGAGGAACACTTATCGAGCTTTTAATAAAAGGCAATCATTTTTGATTTCAGAATCTTTTTATTACTATCTACTACTGTGGCACACCACAAATATCTTGACAATTTGTTTATTATATGCACAGATATTAATTTGTTCTTAATAAGACATCATAAGTCAATAACTTACTCCTCACATACATTGCAACTGCTATGACTTTCTTCTCGACACTGAAAATTGTATCTGCACTGGCCTTAGACTCGAGCAGCCTGTTCTGCGGTGGATATCTTTAGCAATGAATCCAAACCCCCATTGGAGTCACACATGCAGACAATGCATACTGTGGTGGAATCTGAATAACAGCACATCTACCAGGATAGCTGAGGTTATGGTTTGATGTGTTGTTGCTTTAAATATTTGGTTATATTTATTCCTTATGATAATTCCAAACACGTTAATTCTTCCAGGACATTCTGTTACATATCATATATTTTCTTGCGGCATTCCTGTTTAGGGCCAATTTTCAACATGGCAATGACCACTCACACAACCACAGCTCTCATCTCTAGACAATGGTCAGGTGCTGTTGGCACTCTACCCTGTTCTTAAGAGAGTTTGTATGTGATATTTTATAATAGCAGACAAAGTCAGAACCATGAATCTTTCTCTCTGTCTTGCACCAGTTTATCAGTGTTTGAATGGATGTGCCACGAGAAACATTTACCATCTGTACAACTCTATGCTATGGCACAGTCGCTTGTGAGTTTTACTTCAAGAGTAATAACTATCAACCCTTTCTGGATTAATAGATTTTTCCTCAGCATTCATTTCTTACCCATGTGACCAGTTATTAATGCTGGTTTTTATACACATTTTAATTTATTTTTTTGCTTTAATTATTATTGTCTCAGTGTGTAATTAGCTTTTCAATGAAGCAATCACCATTTTTAGAAAAACATTCAGCTGTCAAATATGTGTGAATCTATTTTAAGTAAAAGTAAAATTTCCTCTGATATGAAAAAAATCATAAGTATGAGATATACTTAGATTATGTGTCAAGTAAACACAAAAAAAGTGAAACAAAAATAAAATACTAAGTGCTTTATATTCTATGTCAATGCAAAGGATTTCCAAGGTCAGACATGACTGCTTATCTAAAAGAGAAGCAGGGAATACTCTGAATGAACTTCAGGATTGCACTATATCAGCAACACATGCTCATTGTCATAATGTCTTCATGCTTAACAATATATACTGTACATTATATTGTAATACATAGGATAGAATTGACCCCAGTATTCAAATTCAATATATTTCAGAAAATGTTTTTATTTAAAAATGCACAATCTTTAACTTTAGGAACTGAGTAAGATCACACAGAATGTAACCCATTTGACCCTGTTACTATACACAGTAGGAACAAAATGCTTGCAGAATAGTATTCAACAGACATCTGTGATGTGAAGCAACAGATTTAAATTCACCATGCAAATGATTGCCTAATTTTGTCTAATGTCATATTAAGCACTTTCAGGTACTTACACACCATGCTGCTCTAGCAAGCCACAAAACTACAACCAAGTTATGTGGGTTAAGAAATCACTTAATAGCTGCATGGTGTTGCTTCTTAGCTTGATTTTTGTTTTGTGAAGAGGTGAGCTATAGATCTCTGTAACACCGACTGGACTGCACAATAACATACTGTACATAGCATACAGGCTTGGACAGATTTGTGGCAGATGAAATTTAATGTCAGTAAATGTAACTAATTACATATAAGAAGTTAAAATGTTAGGTTTGAATACACAATGGGCGGTCGAAAAATCGAGAGTACACCTTATGAGAAGGATTTAGGAGTCATAGTTGACTCTAAGCTATCGACTTCCTGACAATGTTCAGAAGCCATTAAGAAGGCAAACAGAATATTAGATTATATAGCATGAGATGTGGAGTACAAGTCCAAGGAGGTTATGCTCAGACTTTATAATGCACTGGTGAGCCTCATCTGGAATACCGTGTGCAGTTTTGGTCTCCAGGCTACAAAAAAGACATATCAGCACTAGAAAAGTTCCACAGAAGAGCGACTAGGCTGATTCCAGGGCTACAGGGGTTGAATTATGAGGAAAGATTAAAAGAGCTGAGCCTATACAGTTTAAGCAAAAGAAGATTAAGAGGTGACAAGATTGAAGTGTTTAAAATTATGAAGTGAATTAGTACAGTGGATCGAGACTGTTATTTTAAAATGAGTTCTTTAAGAACACACGGACACAGTTGGAAACATGTTAAGGGTAAATTTCGCACAAACATTAGGAATTTTTTCTTTACACAAAGAACGCCAGACACTTGGAATAAGCTACCAAGTAGTGTGGTAGACAGTAAGACGTTAGGGACTTTCAAAACTCAACTTGATGGTTTTTTGGAAGGAATAAGTGGATAGGACTGGCAAGCTTTTTTGGGCTGAATGGCCGTTCTCGCCTTCATTGTTCTAATGTTCTAATTAAAATTTATAATACATCAATCAGTCAGTCTTAATTTTACACAGATGATCTTATATAATGGGTGGGTAAAAATAAAAAAAGCTGGTCAAGGCCCTATAAGAGATTTCTGCATCTCCAAGTAAATCTGAAATGACATGCCACTGTGTCTGCTTATTATGATAACCTGTTGTATCTCATGATTTCCATGCTCCTACATCTAGAAAAAGATGCATGTTTTTAAAAACAGACAAATGCATTTTACTGCACAGTAAAAGCATCTACTACTCTTTGCCAATGCAGAAGTTTTATGTGTAAATTTTGTTATTCAGAAAGGTAGTTCATTGTAGCATTCAAATGGAAGGAACATCACTGGACAGAAGGGCCATCCACAGTAAGGCACAGCCATGCGCACACCTACGCTCAGTCAGACTTGGACAATATTGAATGGACAATTCACCTAAGATGCATGAGTTTGGGATGTGGAAGGAAACCAAAATATGGGGAGAAAACAAATGCAAACTCTGGGAGAATGTTCAAATACAGTACCACAGAATTAGAAACTGGGCCGGGAATCTGATATCTGGAATTGTTGTGTAACAGAGCTAACAACTGTACCACCATATAGTCTTATTTATTAATGAAAGTGTGCTTTCTGTATACATTAAGCACTTAGCATCTCTAAGGTCAGAATTCTTTAGGTTAAAAAGTAAAATGTAATGAATTGTTCTCATCTTTGACATGTAATACTTCTGCTGCTTATGTGATAAATCTATTTGCCTGGTTGTACTTCATCATTAATTGTGTAGATTTTTCCAATTAGGTGTTTGGGTGTCACTCTCAAGGTTCTGCACAATGCACTACTGCTTATGGAAGTTAATGTGCAAAGTCTGTGTTCATAACGTGATAAGAAAACTGCTAAAATAATTACAGTACATACTATATGAGTGGATCAACCCATTTGTCATGTCCATCCAGGAGATATAGTAGATAGTTGGGCGTTTACTACACATAAAATGTCATTTTTAATCATTTTTATGTTTCTATTTTCACAGAGTTCAACTATTGAGAAACACACACACACAGATAATGAGCCGCCTGAAAGTCTGTAGGAAGTTTATGTAATGTTGTTTATTCCAAAGCTTTCTTTGAAGGCAGACTGGAAAGGAATTAAATCACACTGAGCTCAGACAGCACAAATCTATCAGCTGATTGGCTGCCGATTAAACCTGAAAACAATCAGCCACTAGCTACTGTGCAGTGTGAAGGGCATGGTGAATTTTATTGCTGAAAGATTCCAATTAGTTTATGCAAAAAAAGCTAAACTGTGCTATATTTTTTTAAGGAGTAAAAAGCATGGGGTGAAATGTGAAGACATTTAAGGTGCATGATGATGTGTTTTCATTTCATCCTCTAGATGAAATTAGAAATATATGCAGCTCCGAGCAATTTCTGAGATTGCTATGCTGTCCAAGAATTTGTCATTTTCTCCAGGCTTTCTTTATAAGCCATTCACATATACTGTACTTTAGGTGTGATTATGGAAAGCACAGCCTTATCTTTTTTTGCAAAGCAGTGGATTCAGACGCACAGTAGCTCAGCCTGCTCACGTCTGCTCAAGTCGTCAGCATTTTTTATTATAGGTGTAACTAAGTATAAAGTTTTTCATGATTCTGCATTTTTGTATTTCTATGGACCAAATGTTTACAGTCACAAAAGCAGGTAAAAAGCAATTAATATAACCTTAAAGGAAACCTAGAAATTAAAACATTTTGAATATCATATGCTTAGTAAAGCTGAATTCTCTTCAAGTGCATTCATATATTTGAAGCTTTCATTTATGAAAACTGTAAGAGGATGTCCAGATAACATGTTGTCAAGGCAAATACCATCAGGTGGCACAGGGCATAGCTGGACCCTACAGAAATCCTCCACCTACAGAGAGAGACATTGGCAGCAGGGTACATTCAACAGAAGCCAGTACGGGAATACAAGAATATAAACTCCGGCCTTTAATACTAAGCAAATTACAGGCATATGCTATCCCCAGTATACTCTGCTTTTTTTGGTGTTTGATCCTTCTTATAATATTGGCTGCTTTCCAGATGACAGATATGCAGATGTTCTAGGAACCAGGTAGAATCTTTGTCATATTTTTTTTTTTTAAAGATTTTCTTGGACTGCTTTCTTGAAATGCCTACTGTTTCTTTAGATTAGTTTTTTTTTGAGCCACAATCGCTTTATTACATAAATTAGAGTCAATAATGCACTAGCCACAAAAATTGCAGCTTGGAGTGATGACAAATCTCAACATGAGTTAGAAATTTCACAAGAATAAAGGATACTAGCGAACTACAAAGATTGGGATGTGCAATACAGTGGTAGGTGTTATAAAAAAGTAAAAAAAAAAGCTAATTATCTCTACATCTTTCATATAGATGAGAATGTAAATATCTGTCACTTACATTTGATGCAATAAATGTACAAGTTACACCTCTATTAGCCTTCTTGCATTCAGGACCAGCATGTTACTAAGAATGAGACGATACACTTATTGCACTTATATTGTGATGCACGGTTAATAGTCTTGCAAGCTATAAGGCGCCTTCCTTTCCTTTTAACTAAATACATTTAGTACAAATTTAAGTGACGTTTAACAGGCATTGCACCAGTGACTGACACCTTAATAAGCTTCCAGAAATTGACATTTTCTAAAATGACAATTAACACATACACAATATGATCTGTGAAAATCTAGAGAAATGAGCACCACTATCAGATACTGATATAAAGCTTTGACACGCACATGCCATGTTTTAATGCTATGATGTCTTGTTGCTTCACCCCACACACTGGCCCTGCTTGCATTTAATATCAGCTTGAATGGAAAAGTTGAATTAGTTTTCCTGATATTAAATTTTGTCACCTATATATGAGAACATTGTGGCTATTAGCTGACACAGTAATTTGACTTGGTTCAATCCTGATCAGGATGTGAGTGATAGTGAGAGATAGGCCTCATCACATGGATGCAGATGGAGCAGTTAGCAATTAAAGTCACTAGAGTTCTCTCTTGTGAGTAGCCAGTATGATAAGAAGTGAATAAATTTGTCATTATAAACAATGTTTCAAAATACAGTTTTTTATCGTTGAAGGAACTCAAATTAAACAGTAGTGGTTATCACAAATAATTCCCACTAATGATACCAGTTCCTTTAATATTTGCATTGAATTGGTTAAAGAAACAGCTATATGCATTTTAATGTTTGTGTGTTCTCAGTTAAATCTATCATCTGGTCATTGCCTGCGAAGAGTTTTGAAATTCTCTGATATCTGCATGGGCTTTTCTAAGGTACTCCAGTCTTACTCCTCATCTCGAACCACATAGATGTTAAGTTCATTTTAAATTGTACCCATGTGAGTGTGTGCATGAGTGTGTCAAATTGTTTCCTAATTTGTGCCGAGGCCTGCAGAACACACTCCAGCTCCGACACACCTCTACAATGGAGTAATCAGGTCTGGGAATATACACAAATATTTTTGTAAACTTTGCGATAATTTTGTAATTATTTAAGCCTATTTTTAATTTTAAATTTAAGTAGTATTTTTCTATGAGAGCTCCTAATTAATATTTGGGATTGTTAACTGTAATTTAAGTCATTTATGAAATTCATCCATCAATCCATTTCTCGAACCCACTTATCCATAGCAGGGTCACGAGACAGCTGGAACCTATTCCAGCAATCATCATGCACAAGGCAGGTACAACATGCCAGTCCATCAGAGGACATTTAAGAAATCCTTCTCCATTTTTTATCACCAGAGACAACACCTGGATAGGGAAAGAGCCCATCAGAGGGCATTTATGATATCCTTCTCCATTTTAATCACCTTCATTTCAAATGATGGATCGACAAGAGTCAGAGTCTATTCTAGAAAAAATAAAACCTAGGCTAGGACATCCTAAACTGGGACAACCCTCCCTCTACAGGAACTAAAAAAACAAAAAAAAAAAAACAGCGATAACATAGAGTCACACTTTAGCAATTTGGAGCTGTCAGTCAGTTTAATAGCATGTTTGTGAGCCATTGCAGGAAACCAGAATCCCTGAAGGAAACTCACATATATACAGTATGAAAAGACATCTCAAGCTGGAAAAAAAGGGTCTCAAATCCTGTGAAGTCTGCCAATGTATTGTCCTAGCTAAAATATAATACACAGTATAAACATATTTACTATAAGAGTGAACCAAGCGCTTGTGTATGATTATGATGTTTTAAGGGTCAATTACTCCCAAAAAAAGAACTTAACAAAAGCCAGATAATACAATCGTTAAACTAAACCTTTACCAAGTTTCTGTTCTTTATTTCACGTAAAACATCTGATCTGAAACAAAGGGGCCATGCTAACCAGGCCTCACAGTCATAAGCCACAAAGGAGCATATCCTCTAATTACATCATAAAAAGCATCTTCTCCCCAAAGAACAAGTCGATGCTGCAAAACCTTTAAATCCCTGGGGGAAGTTTTGCTGTCTTCGACACTTTGCCAGATAAGGATACCTAAAACCAGCCTTTCATAATGGGATATACCCTGTGAGGCTTGAAACTGTATTATCCAATCGTAGTTGAGCAACCTTTTTCCTTATTGATGTACCTCTGCCAGGTGAAGTCACTTTTCCCTAGGGGAGTGTTGCAATCAGTTTGTTGAAGAAACGAAAGTGCTCTGGTAGACAAATCAATGACAAGCAAAAGCAGGTTAGTCAGCATTGATCTTCCAGACTGCTTGTTCATTACTTTCTATACATACAAAATCCTATTTGATATCAAGGTGATCTTTGAGGCCAAATGCAGTGAAGTATACTATACTTTCAGAAAGTATGATTATTTTTTTATCCTAAATGCAAATGACAGCTCATATACCAATTAAAACAAGCGGAGGTGCACAATTTTGTTTAATGTTGTGGATGCCTAAGTTATTCTGACACAGAACACACCATCATCATCATCATCATTATATATATATATATATATATATATATATATATATATATATATATATATTTATATATATATATATATATACATTTTTTTTACTTACACATAGCTTAACTCTCTGTATAGTAATAATGAATTCCTTTCAATCCAGTTTACTCCATTGCAATGGCTTGTCTTCTGCTTTCATAAATCCGTTCCCTTTTAATCTCCTTACTCAGCTGCTGGATAGCTGCAACCTCTTTAAAAATTCAGGATATCAGTGTAATTGTAAATTGATCTGTCTCCATGGCAAGAGGCCGGGGGCACTTTTTCTGTCCAGGAAAGCAACCAGTCTTGACTGGCCACTGCCTTCATCCATAAGATTAATACACATACAGTAAATGCTGGCACTACCAGTGCATTTAATGAGTTGTGTATAGTGGTATAGTTACAGTCCCAAGGGCAAGCATTGTTATTGCTTCCTAATCAAAATAATTTCTGGTGAATATCATAGGGATGCTTTTTGTTACAATTTACTCAATACTGCATTCTCATTTTGATTTTGCAGCAAAGCAATTTACAGTACTTGTTTTAATTACCGAATGCAAACAATGACCCTATATTGCTTTTATTCATTTGCTAAATATTCAACCATAATGACTGAGTGGGTGCTTAAAAGCTATGCCAGAGTATACCATATTCTAAAACAGTCATACCTTAAGCTTTTTTTACCCCCAAGTTTCTTAATATTTTAAGTTTGACCTTTCCGTATAAAAAATAAACCCTGACAAACAGATTGTTATCAAATCATAGGCATGATGCTGTAAAGTGGAAAAAAGCTGGGATTGCCTTGTTCAGGTTGAACACACTGTGTCCCACATTTGACATCAAGCTAATAAACATCTCTGGACAATATGGCAAAATCAATAAATATATTAAAATAATGAACAAATGAGAAATGAATCACATTCAATAAGAATAAAGTTGCTCTGTTACAATAAACATATTTCATTAGAATGTTCGCATTAGTAGTACCATTTAATTAATTTAAGTAAGGAAAAGCTAATATCAACCTACTTAAGCATTTCAGGAGAAAACTGTTCTAAAAAGTGCGAATTCTGCAAGAAAATAGTCACAGCATATACAGTATACCATTCGATTCTGAATTAGATTCACTTCAGTATTGCACCTTAACATTGTGTACCAAAATCACAAAAGCATAGGTCTCCAGCTACTGCCTGCTATCTTCATTATGGTTACGACAGCAGCACACTTGTCAAACATTTCAGCAATAGTCTGTTACACTAAGTACATGTCTATGGGACATCAGCTAGAAAAGTGGCTGCTGCGGAGAATCTTACCCTGACCTTCTTTTAATCTTTAATGTAGCACAATGAAATGACCTAGTAACTTATAGTGTACATTGTGCTGCAAATACACACCTTAATCTGCAGATAAATGCACTTTTAAGTCTTTTCTTGTGAAACTATCCTATAAAAGAGAAAGAAGAGGCTTACCTGTTTTCCAGACATACACTGATTTGGTGTCTTCTTCATTCTGAGCCTCAGCGTCCCAGATTCCTAACAACAGGAGCACAAGCATCCACAAACAAGGGGCTAAGAAAGCAGTCTCCCATGGACCACTGAGCATTGTAGCCCTTCTTCTTAAACCCATACCTTAAGCAGGATGATTTAATCCACAGGATAAAGGGCAAAAGCCTTGGATGAAAAGTGTTTGTCTTTAAGGGTGTTAGTATTCCTTCATGAATGGTGTCGGAAGGAGTCACCACCCTCAGCTTTATATTGTTGGTTGTCAGTAGAAAAGAATAAAACTGCCTAACACAAGGGAACAATAGAGCCTTTAGCCTTCACTGCTGCCAGCCCCTGCTTCGGCTGCTGTTGACGTTGCTCCTCTCTCTCCTCTATTCAGCAAATAGTGACAGTTTTCCATCAGTCGGGAGAGACAGCTGTCCACAGGGGGCTACAACTGACTGAGCAGGTTATCTGACTCTAGGAGGTAGCAATAGTCATTTACACCAGCTGGAGAGAGAGGGAGAGAGAGGGAGAGTGAGTGAGTGAGTGAGTGAGCGAGAGAGAGAGAGACGGGAGGTGTTGGGGGGGCTGGGTGGAGAAAAGAAAAGATCCTGTAACACACTGCATTAGAAACACTGCTGAATGAGAATGCCGCACAAGCTGTACAAGAGTAAAATAACAGAAAGGGGAAAAAGTGGAGGCTGCCAAGAACCCGTAAGCTGATTCCTTTACACACAATTTGACCAAGTGCATCATATTTCCAATTGTTTCTGAAATTTCCAAACAGGAAGCAGCACAAAGCACAAAGTCGGCCACTTTTCGAAGGAAGACTCAGGAAGGGATTTGAGAGGTAAGGTAAGCTAATCAAATCACTGAGGGCTAGCTAGATCATTGTACATAACTGTTAGAATTTCCAAGCAAAAAAATCGCTTTTGCTTTTGGCATAAATAGTGAAATAATAATTAGTAGAGAAGCCAGTTTATGAAGGAGCAATGGAATGAAATGCAGACTACTCACCCCATCCTGCCAGTGACACGTCCCACAAACAAGACTTAGCATTGTCCCATCTATCACTTAATGACGCAGCCTTAACGAAGAAACCAGAGGCACTTTTTTGTCAGTACCTAAAGGAGGAAAAATACATGAAAATGTTGTATGAGATTACTGGAGGTTTTAACCACAGAGAAATGTGTTTCTGACCAAAACACTCTATTGTACATTCTAATTTTAAATTTGATTGTGTCTTTTATTTTAGATAAAATATAATCCATACAGCAAAAAAAAAAAAATCTAATCTTTCTAGGGACATGCAAGCAGGGAATTTTATAGCTGCACCTGCACTTCATGCATGCACAAAATGATGCCGCCTGTATGACTGGAGGAAGGGAACATTGTGCCAGTAGTCTCCTGAGGGATGCTTGTTATTTGGTGAGGCCCGGCCTGAATCAACCTCTTTTGCATAAAGCGGATTAATAGAGAGGCTGAGCAAACACGTCTGTACCCTCACCTGTTTAAATAATGTGACCACCAAAATCAAATTAGCAACACTGGAAGGCAAAGAATCATCTTTGTTTGTTTTATACTCCTTTTTTCACGCCTCTAGGAGGGAATTAAGGGCTCAGAGAGCATAAAGTGCTTGTACGGCTGTGATTAGGAAAGATAAGCAAGGGTGGATTACAGTTCCTCAGCTGCTGAAAACCACTCAACAATCAAGAGATTATATGTTGATAAGGGAGACACAGAGTCATGATCCCAACAAATTTGTACCAACCCTGAAGTGCCAAACTAGACATTTGCGCTAGGAGCTTTATGACTGGGATGTAACATATGCTTATCTGTTTGGTTACGGCACCATCTTTATTGTCTACAAAATGCTTTTTTCAGGAAGCATCTCTGTTGCAGTTTTGCATCAGAGATAATGAACCTACTAGTGCTTCAAGCAGCAATTAATTCTTAATTCATAGTCTTAATGTTTGCCTGTGAGGGTCTGCTGGATTCATTACAAAGAAGCTGTTTTGATAAAATGCCCAAACGAGGAACTTAAAGAAAAAAATAAATAAATAAACACGGGGTGAGTTCAAGGTAAATTTATCAGATAAGTTAGTCAGCTACCATTCACCCATCTGCTATACCTGCTTCTTTGCTTGGGCGGCTTGCATTGAGCCACAGCTTATTTTATCAGCTACGGCTGAGAGGCTTAACTCAATGCTGGTCAGGATGGCAGTCTACCACAGGGTACACTCCTTTACAAACGCCACAGTCACCAATCAACCTAACAGAAAATCTTTGAAGAGAGAGGTATAATGTGAAAACAGTTGGGAACATGGGAAGAATGTGCCAATTCTTCCACCCAGTTGGGTAATGATATATTGCTATGATATGTCAAGCCGGAATCCCCAGAGGAAAATGGGAAAATATTCAGACTCCTAGCAGATGGATGTGAAAACAATCCAAGTGCTTTGATGTGGCAAAGACATGCATTGGACATCCCATGGAAATAATATATTTATGAAGTTTCATAGACTCAGTAAGATCGAGCACAGAAGATAATTTTAAACCTTTGATTACACTCCCATTCATAGAAATGTGTATCGTCTAGTATTCTCCCTATCATCATTTCCCCTAGCAATTAACATATTTAATAAGGTTAGGATGTAAAAATAAACAAAATATTTCTAATTGTGGCACAATTTATATTTACCAGCTATCATTTGCTACGATTTTCATAGTGTAAAGTCACATTTACAGCATTTTTAAAACAAAGAACAAGTTAAGCAGCACAGCAGCTACTGAATATGTGCTGAGAGTTTGTATGTTCTCTGTGTCTATATGTGTTTTCTCAGTGTTCTCAAGGCTCCTTTCCTATCTCAGAGATATACAACTTAAATTGACTAATGACTCCAAGTTTGCCCAGCATGTGCACTTTGTGATGGACTGGAATTCCAGCCAGAAATGATTCTTGCTTTGTGCCCTGCAGGCTGTGCCTCAATTTACATTTGTGGGCTTTTCAAAAGGTTTCCAAATACAGAGCTGTGTACAGTCCTCCAAGCTCATATTCCACAATATGATTCACAGAAATCACTGTAGATCACTATTGTAACAGTGTTCCATATACAAACCCCTCGCCATATACATTAAGTCTGATGGTAATCACCTGGGGCCTCATGTATAAACAGTGCGTACACACAGAAATGTTGCGTAAGAACGTTTCCACGTTCAAATCATGATGTATAAAACCTAAACTTGGCATAAAGCCATGCACATTTCCACGGTACCTCATACCCTGTCGTATGCAAGTTCTCCCCTCGGTTTTGCAGACTGGCGGCACCCAGTGTCAAAGCAGTTCTACTGTTCCTGTGTGGTTACCCTTTATTTCTTAGATCCACATTCCTGACGCAGCTTTATAAATACACAGAAGCTAACTGCATATTGTTTATTAGTGTAATGCATCTGGTTGTAATTAACCTGTAATAATATAATGGCCTAGGGACTAGCCATAGTATTCCAAATACCATAACTGCTTTAGCGTTGTTACTCTCACTGCACCATCTTCTTTTTCTTCTTTCAGCTGCTCCCTTTAAGGGTTGCCACAGCAGATCATCTTTTTCCATATTACTCTCACTGCACCACTCAGAGTATTTATATCACTGTATCTGAGTGGGGAATCACAGCAGCAGCTGATCGGAAAGAGAATTATTGGTATACAGCATCAAGCATATGCTGCCTCAGCCATGGTAAAATGTTTTAAAGCCTTTACTGTACGGACCTCGCAGTTCAGAAACAGTTTCATTCCAAGAACTATAAACACACTCAATCAAGTGCTCCTTGTAGAACTGTTTGTACTTATAAGTACAATTACCCCACTGTAAACTTGCACTACAGTTATAATATTGCACAATCTGCGCCACTTTATAAAGCGCGTATTTACATATGATGACGATATCATTTTTAAGATGAAATGCAGCAAAATATGTTGATTATATTATACAGATAAAACTTTAACTTCATTTAAATAATCTGTGTTGTTAATAAATAAACATATGAGGACATGGTGCCGCAGCGCTAGCAAGTTCACGTATTGTTCCTGCCTCGTGCTGTATATTTGCTGAGGCTGGCGCGACACTGGAAGGATAGACAGATAGAATAATTAAACACATACTATGAAGATATTTCAATGTTCCTTAAAAGTTTTGAAAAATTGTCATTGTAAGCTTACCTGTACAGATGACTTAACGTCTACTACAGAGCTGATTGTGTGGCGATTGGGTATTTGGGGAAAGAAAAGTAAGGACAGGAATTGGGGGTTAGTACATTTGAAAGGGACAGTACTGCTACAATAAATTATTTCATCGAAGGTTGTGCATGGCACATCAGCATCTTGTGTGAGACATGAACAATCACTGTACCATCGTGTCCCCATGTTTAATAACATGCTTTCATTCCAATCATCATGAAAAAGATATCACGTATACATCTCAGTATTTTAATTATTCAGAGAGCTGTAATATCACGAATGCAATGGATTCTATGTCCTGTCGGAGAAAGAGAAAGAACGGAAGGACGTAGTGATTCACACACATAGAGCACATAGAAGATCAAATACAAAACAAACCATTTAACATTCTACTTTAGTTACGATGGGATTTGAGAAACTAGTAAATTTAATGATTTTAAGATGAAGTTTATGATGTTCTACTATATTAACAAAATAAACTATGTGATTAAAGTGGAAATTTCGAGATTAAAGTTGACATTTCGTGCTTTTTTCCCAGTGTGTGCCTATTTTTTTTGTCTGTACCCTAATAAGCTTTCATATGACACTCAGAGGGTGGGCTACAACTCGCCTTTTCACAGCGACTTTGATATGTGACTTCTTTTTAAATTTGGCACTGTGTGACTTTGTGAACTTGAGCTTTCGAGTTTCTCCGACACGCTATGTCACTCGATCAACTTCCTTTTGTTGATTATACCACTGTTTAAATCAACAAATAGTATGTTTTTCCTTTGCCTCCACTTGGTATTCGCTGGAATTCTTATATTTTCCCCCGTGCTTTTCCCATTGTCTTTTCATAGAACGCTGAGCTTAAGGGATATTTATATTGATTTGCATATTCAAAGAGGCGTAATTCTGGGAGGAATTGGGGCGGGACAGCAGGCGCATGCATGTGTGTTACTTTTCACGTTGACCGGGATTTATGTAGCCGAAGAATGTGGAAGATGGAGTACGCACAGATTCCTGCTTCTGGATTTTTCTGTGCGTAAGCACATTTCGGCTTTTGTGCTTACGTCATGTTATAGTGTGAATTCTACACACAGTGTTATGCATGAGGCCTCTGGGCTGCACAATATCTTGCTTAGATTATGATGTGCCTGCCAAAGTCCAATTTAAGCTAATGATGAGCTGCAGTGGTCAATATAGGTGTCACAATTAAAAAGGCTTTTAGCCTGACATCACACTACAAGACTTTGACCATAATTTTATCGATTAAAATAATCCTAAGAGAGATGTAGACAGACACTATTGAGTGTTACTGTGTAGTGTTGTGTAGTGTGCAACCCAGGTGACTCAGTTGTAGCATTCTACAACTCTCAGGCTTAGTTCACACTAAAGGCCCTATCACATTACCTGACTTTTACAGTGATTTTCAGTTGCACAGATTTGCAGCCACGGCTTGCATTTGTGATTTGCAATCGCGTAGTTATACCCAGCACTCAGTCTAACCAGTTACGGGCTCATTCCGACAAAAGCAAACAGTGCTTTGATTCTGTCTTTATTTGTTATAGAGGTGGGATCTATGAGTGAAAGATTTGGGAACCAATCAGCATTCAGCTGGAAAACAATACATGTACACAGGCAGTACAGGTCAATTGATGCAGAGAAGTAAGAAAAGGACTATCCTCATACTAAAGATGAGTTCATAAAAGGAATTATTACAAGAAAATTGAAGCCAACTGCCTTATCACATGAAAATCCTTTGTCATTATGCTCCAAATGCTATTTTTTTCCATCCACACTGCTATGCAAGAAACAAATATTTTCAAATTAGTATAATTTGGAAGGCCAAAATAAATAAAAAAAATATATATCTGTTTAGAAATGTATCCATTTTAGTGTGAACTAGGTCTCTGCAACTTGCTATAACAAAATCCAACTAATCAGTTTTTATCAAAGTAAGTTGCAAGTTGTAAGTGTGGGTTGTCATGTCCATATCAGTTAGAAGTCTTAGTTAGTGCTAAACTCATTGCCCACAAACTGCAACCAAGGAAAGCTGGAAGGAAAGAAGGAAAATGTTTTGGGGCTGTGCAAATACAGGAGAGGTTGCTTAAACTTTGAAGTCAGCAGAGATGTCTGTCCAGTGTTCATTTTACCATGACAGATTGAATAAAAGATAAAAATATATAAAGATTCTGGCACAGTCTGTTGTCCTCCAAGATGATTGGCTGCCAAAATGAGGCAACATTGTGGTACTTTTATAGCCGAATATAAGATTTTGAATTGTGATGAAAAGTTGTGAGGGAATTGTATAATCATTCATTATCTTAGACCCAGAAAGTGTGGTTGTTAAATTTGCCATGTACAATAAGTACAAGTTATTTAAAATTCTGTAGTGTATTGCCAGCCTCACAGAGGATCAAAGAAATTAATGGTTATCAACATTTAATTCTATGTTGGTACAAGGATGACACCTTACTGCACATTATAGTAACACAAGCCCCTCAATTATTTACCCCAAATCGCTTATGCATTGATTCAAGAGAGAGTCTCCAAGAAGAAGCTGGGGCTTGTACCAGATGTGAAGTGGTCACTTAGAAAGGCAAACCCATCATTTGCAAAACAGACATAAGAAGCATAGAAGGCCTTTGCTTATGACTGCAAATTTAATGTAGAACTTGAAAGTGCTGACATGGGTATGTTGATCCTTTTTAAGGACAAAACTGTAATACAATATTTAAAAATCATTACCAACCCTCCTTTATTCTATTTCTCTTCTTGGTATCTAGAACAGGCACTTGGTGCCACTGCTTTTCTGCCAACCTGTTGTCCTGCCCTTGGAAATGTCATCTCAGAATCTGGGAGCATTGGAATTATTGGATGAAAAGATTTTCTTCTCAGATTGGACGGCCTGGACAAACTCTACTATAGAATACCCTGGAGTGGGTGGGTGACTAGCTGGTCGAGGTCTCCAGGACTATGACAATATCTGACTCTATCTTTGTTTTTTTTCTCCTACAATTGACCATTGAGTCCCCAGAGGTTAACATTCTCCAGGGATGCTGCTGACTGGAGTTTTTTGTTTTCCTCTCCTCCGCTGTCAGCTGGTCATAGTTCAACAATTAATAAATGGACAGATATTGTTGAATTTCATTTATGTTAATCAGTTTTTAACTTTGTTTTCTGTTTCTTTATGTGAACTAGTTCTGTAGTTAATAATATGTAAAATCTATATTTGCATTTTACCTGAAAACTTGTCACAGCACTCTGCGCCTGCACTCAGAGCACTATAAAAGAGTAAACTGAATTGAATTTAATTGAGTTTTTTACATCTATTCTAAAGCACAAAAAGGAGTGTAACACAGAATTAGATTTCAAGCTATTGTGAAGATGATTACACCCTAGTGCCCCCACTTTTTGTTTTTGCCTGTTAGATCTGCTCACTGCCTTCCTACCAAATATACATTGCATTAAATTTACATTTTTTGTTTCCTGCAGAAAATAATTGCAATAGATATAAACCAGAGGTTACTGCTCTAAGACTACAAAGGACGTTCCCTCACCTCTAAAATGTCACGAAAAGAAATTGTCAAATATGTACTGTTTTATTTACATTGCTATTACAAACAACAAGCTAGAACATGCTCAACTTCATGGCTAGTTCATTCAGAATCAGTAATAAGATTAATAATTAATAACAATATAATAATATAAGAATCAAAATTCACATTCATAATATTACCAAGTATAATACTTGAAAGCAGTATCTTGAAGACTCTCGTATTGTGATACATCAGTAGTTTGGCAACATTAAGTATACTAAATGATAAGCCTTTGCCATATGTTGGACTGAATGGCTTACTCCAAAAATGGATCCTGAACTCATGGTCTTCCTGGTGGTAGATGGTGTTATGATGTGCCCACTTGCCCACAACAAACACTCCATTTCTCACCTTCCAGCTTTTGCTACAGTAAACCCAGGCTAGAAATACTATAGTGCTTTTGGGTATTTAGGTATCTTCAACTCCGATTATAGATTTGGGTCTATCAGGAAGCCTCCATGCTGCCCAGACTTAAAGAAACTCCAAGGAAGCAACTTGGTTAAGGTTGAATCCCTTGCTTCCACCAGGTGTTTGCTGGCCTTCTATGGTCATATTCGTTCTCTGAGAAAAGTGGCAGGCAGCCCTACAATCTGTTGTGTCATCTGACTTCTAGCATCCTGGGGAAACATTGCTTGACTGGGTGCCTTACCTATTGAAAATGAGCAGGGCTTACTGACCCTTCACAGTCCCTGTGTGCCCACAATGGCATAACCAATTGCTTTCTATTTCGTTTGGAGGTTTGTGCTGGACATTTTCCAGCTCTGTGCATATCTGATCCCCTTATTCCTGATAACTTCCTGCCAATCAGGCACCCCTTCACGTAAGACTGTTCTTTTTTTAATGCATAATAATAATAATTTCTGCCCTTTAAGAACAGTTGGGTAATTTTGTGCTCTTTGATACAGTTATTGGCATAGAAAGCAATGATTCTACTAGAATAAGTGACTAAAAGTAGAAGGTGGGATATACAGTATAATTATATTAATCCTATTCATATAAACATTGATGATTCAGTTTCAATTATGCTTTATTGCTTCTTCATTGCTTTTCTGGGAAACATTTTGGTTACTAGGTTTCATATCATTAATTGTTTATTCAGAGACCAGCTCTTGGCTGCTAATAACATCATAATTTATTACAATTTCTAAACTTAAGTTTTTAGTA
Organism: Polypterus senegalus; assembly: GCF_016835505.1. Lineage (NCBI taxonomy): Eukaryota > Metazoa > Chordata > Cladistia > Polypteriformes > Polypteridae > Polypterus > Polypterus senegalus. The sequence continues at coordinate 62,250,077 of NC_053168.1, read as the reverse complement.
TGAAAATTGCCATTAATATGTGTTTTGAAGACCAGAAAAATGTATAATGTTATCATGAACTATATGACACAATAATCTTAAGTCTTCTGATCAGTTGTCAGTATCATATTAGTTCCCCTCCTTATTACACATTTGACCTGTTAATTGTTCCTAAATGCAGTACTCTTTTATTAAGCAACCATTAAACAGTGACATAAATGTAAGTGGCATATTCAACAGAAGTGCAGCTAATCTAGTGTAATTTGTATTCATCCACTGTTCGCTTTAAAATGTTAAAAAACGGCAATACTTGTGTAGTATTACACCATTTCTACACTTTATAGGATAATTCTGTGTAGTCAAATTAAAAGGACAATTATTAAATTGTGTTCCTGAAATCCCAGTGGTGGCCTGTGGTCTTTCAAATAGGGGAAGCACATTTTAGGCCTACATCATGAAATTAGTCAATTACTGCATGTTATTTATATGTAAATTTGGCCCTCGTTTCTTTTTGTATAAAATGGTTTGTGACCCTGTCATACCAAATGGGAGTCTTTTCCAGTTTCTTGACCAGTTTCCTCTCAATGGCCAGCAGAGCCAGTCTCCATCTTAATGAATCTGAAGGAACAAAAGGAAACAAAATCTAGAACAGGCCTCAGCTTCCACAGAAGAAAACACAACAAACACAGGTAAAACATGTCTGCTTTGTGAGGTGATGTGCAAGAAGAAATATAGAAATATCAATACAATGTTTTTGCACCAAAGCACAAAAGGAGAACGGAAGTTTAATTAGTTTTTTTTATAATCACTGGAAGATGAAACATTTTTTTAACCAAGCCAAAGCATAAAAAACTGGCAAGAGCAATAATTGGGTCATCAAGCCAAATGCAAAATCTAAATACATGGTCAGAGTTTGCAAGCAAAGATTTATTTACCAGGAGGTCCAGTAAGCACAGACTCATACAGCAGTCATTTTGACAAGAATCCACAATCTTAGATAACCGGAAAGTTCACAGCCCCTTTGTATCATTGCGTCAGTGACATCATGCACTAAAACGGCAAAACAAATTCTATCCTAAATCTTTAGTCAAACTCAAAACACTAATCAAGCTCAAAGTCATTAGTCTGGAGGAGAAGTCAGATATACCAGGAGTAACACACTCAAAGCAGTTCGCAATTGCACAAAGAATTTTTCAAATTTTGAATAATGCATATGTGGACAGGTCGATATTGATATTGTCCTGTTTGATAGCATAACAAGCAGCATATACCCAAGCATCTCCAGGTAAGATCTCCATCTAAACATACTAATGTATTATAAAATACACATATTCCAGAGCAAAACAAACAACATACCGATATATAATTTAATACATTCATTCAAGAGCAATACCAACATAATATTTGAATTTTTTGGGGTAGAAAAACCTCTAAATAGAAACATACTTCAACATAAAAAGGTCAGGAATTCCTATAAAAAATAAAAGAAAAATGTCAATCACAAAAAATAGCTTAAATCCCCAAAAAACAGATTCTCCCTAATAAGAAAGTCTATTATTCAGCACATAATAGACAGTGTTGTTTAAAGTTACTACGAGTATTGTATGAGTATTGTTTTGATATTTCTTTTTTTTTTTTAGTATTATTGCTTGCATTCCATGCTTTGGATTTAATACTGAGACTTGTTCTCCTTGGATTGCCCTTTAGGCAGATCTTTTTTTCTGGTTTTTTTTTTGCTATTATTCCTTTTCTAGCTTATTTCATGTGAACCCTAAAAGCCATAAGGACTAATTTAGATAATTTATGTTGGGTAGAATGCCCAGTGGGGACTGGATGGTCTTATGGCCTTGGAACCCCTGCAGATTTTGTTTTTGTTTTTCTCCAGCACGGTGGGGGGTTTTGTTTTTTTGTTTTTTCTGTTCTCCCGCACATTTGAACTTACTTTATTGTTTTTTACTTAGTATTTCCTAATCTTACATTTCTTCATCTTGTAAAGCACTTTCAGCTACACCATTTATACAAAAATGTGCTATAAAAATACACGTTTTTCTCAATTTATAAATATACTTTGTGTTGGGTTGTCTCAACAAGCCCAAGGTTTATCATTACCCTTTACATTGTAAGGCATTTTGGTAGTTTTCTGAGCTTTTAACTTCTTTTCTTGACTTTATAGCTCACCTCTCGTTTTGTACTTGGGACGACCAAAGTTTAAAAGCAGTAGCTGAGGGCTGGCAGCCTGGTTTAAAGCCATTTCTGGCGAGGTCTGTGAAGGTGCGGGCCTGCTGTGAAACGTTTTTGAGCCTTATGCCCATTTCGTCACAACAACAACACTATGGCAACAGTAAACAAAAGGTGAGCACTAAGACATAAAATGTTACGGCCAGTGAACTGAACAGTGAGATGATAGTAAATGAACTTGCCTGGAAAATGAATTGAAGTCAGGGTACCATAAAAGGGTCATAACTGAGAGCCAATATCACTAAAGCATTAAAACCATAACATAAATCAGAAAGAGTAGGCAAAAGGACAGGAGAGGATTTTAGGTTTAGAGATACAAGAAAGACGTATACAAAAAATTGTTGGTTTGAATTCCAAACCATGAATACATAATGGAGCATTGTACCTGTATTCATTTTATCACAGTGATGATGTCAGTTGTTTCAATGCAAGAAAGCAACTGAGGACAGCATCTAATCATTCAGACTCACGAAACGGTGGTGCCCATGATAACAAACTCAGTGGCAAACATGCACACAAAACTAAAATGTCTCTTGGTCTCTTGGTCTGGAACCCCTACAGATTTTATTTTTTTCTCCAGCCTTTGGAGTTTTTTTTTTTGTTTTTTCTGTCCACCCTGGCCATCGGACCTTACTCTTATTCTATGTTAATTAATGTTGACTTATGTTTATCTTTTATTGTGTCTTCTATTTCTCTATTCATTTTGTAAAGCACTTTGAGCTACATTTTTTTTGTATGAATATGTGCTATATAAATAAATGTTGATTGATTGATTGATTGATTGATAAAAACAATATATATGTGAACTGTGTAATATTGATACTGCACTAAAAAAATAAAAGATATGCTACAAAGATACAGCAAACATACCATCGTTAGTTTCATGAGAAAAACTCAGGATGAGTGTTGCAGAAAATACTTAGCAAACCAACAAAAAACAGTTTTGAGTCATTGCCATAAATGAAATTCAAGAATGTCCTTTATTTACACCAACTGGTGGAGGCTCCATAGCAAGTCTGGTTAGTTTTATGAGAACATCTCCTGTTATCACTTTACATATTTACATATAGCATCTGATAAACATTTCAATCATACTAATGAGCACTCAGATAAAAGGTACATTCTAGCAATAACCTCTGCCATTAAACAACATCCAAAGGTCCCAACAATCATTAAAAGTCTTCTTCAAACATTTGCTTTATAGAATAAGACTTCTTATACAGTATGTAAACTGTTCTCACCAAAAAAAGCACAGCAGAGGTCAGGGACAACGAATAAAATAATAGCTTCAGGGATTCTAGTGTTAACAGGTGATTAAGTTTCTTTAAAAAATATTTTTTTAAACATGCAAACTCATAAAAAATATTTTAACATCAAGACAAACAATCCAAAAATGGAATTAAATGTTAGGTTTACATTCTCCAAAACTTGAAACCAAAAGTCGAATCTAAATCCACCATGAAACTGTGCACAAAACTTAGAAAGGAAGCACTATTTTTTATTTATTTTTTTTTTGTCTTTCATTTTTAAGTGAATCAGCAAAATGCACCATTGAGCACCCTCCACTCTACAATGCTCAGAATCTGGTATCCATATCATGACGTCTATGACATCATGCATGAGCTGGCATTAGTGCACGTGTGTGCCATTGACACTTGCAATATGATAACCCACCTGTGTGATATATTTATTAATTAGATCAGCAACGCACAACTAAGCTAATGCCAAATTATAAACAAATACAGCAGAACAAAAAGAAAAAAAGAAACACCAAGAAGAGAACATCCATATGATAGTGGTGTTAATTTAAATATCATTTACATTTTAGAAACAAGAGGACCAGTGACTTGACACTCACTAGGTTAAAAGAGAAATGAACATATAAAATATGGTTATTTCAATCCTTCCAGCACCTTAAACCTTTATGAATAAATATTCACCACTATTTGATAGAGGTTTACAGTACAGTATAACCTTTTCAGAATATTTGCATGGTTTAATGTGTTTTTAGTTTTATGGTCTGCATTCAAGTAGAATCTTTCTTTCTTTTTCTAAGACACGTATACAAACACCAAGCCAAGACTTGAGATGCTCCAGTTCTCAGCTGTATTTTGCCTCTAGGCACAGAGTTTGTCACATGTGACTACCAGTTTTCTAATTTGTTTCAGTATTTAAAGAAGAATGTTTGTGACAGACATCTCTTCATTTTAAGGCTTCTTTACTACTCACTACTAACTGTTCATCTTATCTCATGAAGTAAGCAATGAATCAAGCCTGGGGCTGCCTCATACTGGTTTCTTCAATGTGCAGAATATTTGGAACAGCAAAAGACACATTTTTGCAAACCCTAAGAAAAAAATTGGATGAACTGGAGCCTGCGGAAATTTATACCACAGTTACAAACAAAACTGTCCTAATAAAACAAACCAATAAGATCAATACTGAAGCCATGTAACAGAGATTTACCTTCTCTTAGGAAATATAAGATTCTCTTGAAGCACATATTTATTAGTTACTGTATGTCTGTGACACCCCATGTAGTGGGAATTGGGGCCACCAGCCTACACTCTAAGTGTCTAGTATGAGGGACCGAGCGTGACCAGGATGATGGTGTAAGACAGGGAGACACGGACACAAAAAGGGTTGGGTTTCTTGAAAAATAAAGTGAGGTTTTATTTACAGGTGCACTTAAAGAAAAAACAAAAATAAAATCCTCCAGAATTTATATATCAATACACAATCCAATAGGACACACGAAAAAAGTAGTTAAATGAAGCCCAAAAATAGTGATTATATACAGTATTTACAATGCTGGCTGAAAGTCCCAAATAAAAAAAATGCACACAAACTAGAGAAAACCATATATACATAAACCAATATGAAGCTGTCTTCCTCCACAGTGCTCCAAGTCAGGAAGCTGCTCCTTCAAACAGTGTATAGTACAGGATTCACCAAAAACATCCATCCGCGCAGGGAGAACCCGGGAAGCGAACCCAGGTCTCCAAACTGAAAGGCAGCAGCGCTACCCATTGTGCCACCCTCACCAAAAACAACAATATTCAAAATACAGAAAAAGTGTATATACAAAAATAAACAGTGCACCATTAACCACAACCCAATAAATACCTCCACCAAAGTTAATCCAGAGATATCGAAATATATACTGTATATATATATACAAGAAAAAAATGTTTACAATAATCAAGGCACAAGCCTAGTGCTTGGTAAAGTCAAAGCGGAGTTCTATCAAGTACCTTTCTGATAGCAAGATCTAGCCTGAAGAACCCTAGAGGCCATAATTCCCTTTTGTATTCGGCACCCCTGCACCAACCAATTAAACTGTTCTACATCATCCCTCTGCAGGCATGCGATGATGTGAACACGTCTGCGAAAGGAGGCGTCTCCTGTCACACACAATTACTATAAAAGTTCGAGCAGCCGGCTTGAGTATGCATAGCTATGCCGGATTTTGGGACATTAACTGCGCTTCTCCCAAAAGTGAAAGTAAGCTTTTTTTTTCCTTTTCTTCCCCGAGTTACTGCCCAGACAACTGCCCAAGAGGGATCCCTTTTCTTAACCGTGGCAAACTAATATTAAGGCGCTTCGCACTTTCTTTTGCTCTTATAGTGTTATGAGGTCATGGGAGGCACGCGCAGGAGTGGAAGACCGACAATGCCATCCTGGCCGGTTAATGGCAAGGCTGTCTCTCCAGTCTACAGGAGACCCGCCACGACGCTCCCCAAATGCGCTAATATGGTCAGCGAGGATGTCACTCTGCACTACATAAAAGAAAAGAAAAAGGCAAGTTTCCTTTCTTTGTACTTTTTTGTCCTTTTATTTCCCAACAAATGCCTCTCTCTTAACACTGCAGAGGACACTAAACTAATTTTATTTAATTGCTGGTAATGCCAGTAAGGCACATTACCACAACGTCCAGCAAAACAGCTTTACAGTCAAGGTGGAAGTGTCCAAAACTCATCTTCTAGTGCACCATGAGGGAGTTCCTGAATTTTTTTACAATTACTTGAAAATGTGCTCCAGAACTTTTGAGCTCCACCCATTAAATTTTGTAGTCAAGAGCACTATACAGTATATCTTCATCCTCTTTCGGCTGCTCCCATTAGGGGTTGCCACAGTAGATGATCTTTATCCATATCTTACTGTCCTCTTGTTCTGTTACACCCATCACCTGCATGTCCTCTCTCACCACATCTATAAACCTTCTCTTAGGCCTTCCTCTTTTTCTTTTGCCTAGCAGCTCTATCCTTAGCATCCTTCTTCCAATATACTCAGCATCTCTCCTCTGCACATGTCCAAACTAACGCAATCTCGCCTCTCTGACTTTGTCTCCCAACCGTCCAACTTGAGTTGACCCTCTAATGTATTTATTCCTAATCCTGTCCATCCTTGTCACACCCAATGCAAATTTTAGCATCTTTAACTCTGCTACCTCCAGCTGTGTCTCCTGCTTTCTGGTCGGTGCCACCATTTCCAACTCATATAACATAGCTGGTCTCACTATCATCCTGTAGATCTTCACTTTCACTCTTGCCGATATCTGTCTGTCACAAATTACTCCTGACACTCTTCTCCACCCATTCCACCCTGCCTGCACACTCATTTTCACCTCTCTAGCACAATCACCATTACTCTGTACTGTTCATTCCTATCCTCTCCAGAATCTTTTTAAAGGAGTACTGACTTGGTGCAACAATACACGAAAAAGTAACCACCAGTTTTGTGATAATCTGGTATCATTTTTGAAGGATATGTTTTATCACACATGTGCGCCTTGAAGGCGGCTTTAAGGCTCTTGTGGTGGTAGTTCCTGGCCAATCTGCATGGTGGCATTGTATACTAACATCTCTTCCCTTCCTCCTTCTGCAGACAGGATGACTGACAGTCTTACAACCTCTGAAGTCTCTTCCAGTGTCTGTCCACATGGAGCCGCCTCTTCCTGCCTTGCCTGTATTTAACAGGAACTGTTGCCATCTTAGAGCAGTCACTCTTGAGACTAGCATCTGTGAAAGCGTTTCTTTTCTGTTTGTAACTCTCATTTTGTTTCAATTATATGGGGTTAACCTGCTATTGTCCCAACTCTTTAGGACTATTAGAGATTTTTCTTTCATTTGGTATTTTTCAGGTTTCACTTATTTTTTCACAATCGTGGCATATATTCAAACCAGAACAAATGTAAAAAAAAAAAAAAAATTAACAAATACATCCACTTCAAAGCCAAGATTTTTCCCAAGCAAAAATTCATTTATCAAGATTGCACACATTCTTAAAGGAGTCCTGCTGGCCTCTTCATTTTACCTCCTAACTCAATGAACATGTCCACTTCAAAGCCAAGGATTTTTCTATGTACTGATTAATGTCGTGAGACTGCATGCAAAATGTATGACTTATTTTTGTAAAACTCAACTATTCTTTAAAAAAATGCCTTGCCATTTTCTTCATTTCATCTCCCATCTTCCTATGTATCAGACTTTCTAACCTAGGAGCATGGTGTTTTGCAGCTTGTTTAGTGAATGATGCACTTACAATCGCACTTTTATAGATTTCTGAGTGCTCAGGTATTATCTTTTTCTGGTGATTTTTTTCTAATGCATTTATTTTACATCATGAACATGTCCAAGTATGAAGACATGAAGTTCCTGCACTTTATATATGAGCCAGTATATTTGATCAGGAGCTGTAACCCTGAAGACAAGAGAAATTAATTCATTGGTCGAAAGTTTAGTGTTAATGTGTCAGAGAGACGATGTGCAGCATTGTTCACAATGGCATTCAGTTTTGCTTTCATTCTCGCCTCCACTACTACCTCCATGGGGTCGAGTGTGTGTCCCACAACTATGTATGCCCTTCTAATTAACTTGTTGATTCCGTCTGCCTCTTTTAAAATGTTACTGGCCCAGGACACCACAGCATCGAAAATTGCACTTGTCAATACCAAGTTGTAAAGTATGTGAAGGATGTCACAGTTGAACAAAGTTGTTATGAACTAGAAATCTCAAAGCATGTAATTCCTAGATAAATAGATAGATAGAAACTTTATTAATCCCAAGGGGAAATTCACATAATCCTAAACAGTTCCAAAAGTCCCCACTAGAGAGGAATATTAATATCAACACCCCAGCTAGTAATAGGCAAACACAGAAGGCCATGTAGAATCTTTAAAAAATAAAAAAGATTTATTCGCACAGAAATGCTCTTTAGCACAAGAAGCTCAGTGGAGCACAAATGGGAAAAAGAAAATATCTGAAAAGTCAAGGCAATCTAAGGCAACAAAGTACAAATAACAAATACAAAACAAAATCAAAAACAGTGTACACGTTCAAAAAATCCAGAAAACCACAAAAAAAGAGTAAATCACGAAAAGCATAACAATTCATCAACTGAATATATTTCAGGTGATTTAGTTACTGATCCATACAAATCCATAGAATTTGAAACTGTTCCTGTAGTGACAAATTGATTTTCTAAGGCGAACCACTTGTTTATCCTTTAACAAAAGGCCTTCCAAGTGTTAAATGTATCATTTTGTTATTTTGCTGATTACCGTATATACTCACGTATAAGTCGGTTCTTGTAACCCAAAAAATCAATCATAAAATCAGACCCCAACTTATACGCCCACTCAAAAATGCTTAAATTTTTTTTTTACATCTTCTTGCCCCCTCCAATCTTGCATCAGTTTGTCATATGTATCGAATTTTGTTGCAGCAGCACAATTACTAATTTCTTTCACTACTTCAATGACATTTAATTTAAAACCAGCTTCATATTTTTTTCTGATGGAACACTCCATCGTAGATAAGAGATGCCCTTACGATAAAGTTATACAAGGGTGTGACATACAAAAACACAAAACAGTGCAAACATCGTTTTGCAATAGTTTGGGCATTACTGTGTGGTCACATAGGCACAATACATGGAAAAAAAAAAGGCATTGTACTCTGTGGTTACTCTCTCAGGTGGGCATTAGCTAATTACAATCTCTTGGACTAATAGCGTGAGTTTTCCTCATTCGACTTATACAACCGACATTATAAAATACCAGAAATTATTTGGTAAAATTAAGCCCTGACTTATCCGGAAGTATGTACGGTATTCATGTCTAAAGACATTACTTAATAGTGTCCGGATTCAACAAAGTTGAAAAAAAAGACTTTTATTATTTTAGTTCACTGAACCACCTATTCTGAGAGGCAGAAATAAAGAAAGTGCATTCACAAAGTTAAGATCTGATAATGGTGAAACCCAAGAACTAAATAGCAAGCAAAATGGGTTCAACCAAAGATAATGACTATATGAGGATGTGAAACAAAGAAGTTATAACAGCATCAAGAGAGCATAGAGAACAAAATAACCAAACAACTTCTGTAATAAAGTTTTATATTCAGAGCATCAGAACCCTTGTGCTAAAAATGAAAAAACAAAATCCTAATCTTCTTATTTGTGGTCTTTCCTACAGTATCTTTTTAAAGTTATTGTTTTATGAAAGCAAAATCTGCTCAAAATGTCAACCAAAATGACACTGAAAAGCAAGCAAATAGCCATACCAAAACAACTGCAGCAACAAGTTAGATTACTTCATAGCAGCATGTTAGCCATAGATACAGTGCAATGCATGGGAACTAGGAATCAGACAGGAATATAATCAAAAAATTCACGACTTGTTTTCACAGATAGTTAGTAGGGCTTTTGTTCCATAGCTATGTCCCTAGAAGTGGTAGAACCATATTGCTGATGGTTTAATTACTGATCTATACATATTTGCAGCTTTCAAATTGCTCTTGAAATTGCAGATTCATTTTAGAAGGCTGCTCTTCTTATTATGCAAATTAGGAAATTGATCTATTTGTCTATCTATTTAATTGATTATAAACCAGCTTTAATCATTTAAAGGTCATGGGGGCAGGAGTCCATGGTTATATTTGTGAAACTTTCATATAAATTTGTCAGTATGACACCTCATCTTACTCTGCTTGTTGTATCTTAACCAATTAACCATAAAATGGTTGCGCAGTGGTAGCGCTGCTGCCTCACAGTTAGGAGTTTGCATGTTCTCCCCGTGTCTGCGTCGTTTTCCTCCCACAGTCCAAAGACATGCAGGTTAGGTGGATTGGCGATTCTACATTGTCCCTAGTTTGTGCTTGGTGTGTGTCCTGCGGTGGGTTGGCACCCTGCCTGGGATTGGTTCCTGCCTTGCGCCCTGTGTTGGCTGGGATTGGCTCCAGTGACCCTGTGTTTGGATTCAATGGGTTGGAAAATGGATGATAATAAGGGGTATTATATTTTATGCAAAATGAGAAAAAATACATTCAGAAGTGTCTGAAATGAATAAGGATAAAGTATGGCATGTACCGTATACATTATTATAATAAAACTGAGCTCAGTAAAATATTTACTGTGGGTATCTTGATGTACAGACCTCTGTTCCATTTGAGTCTTTAGCCGGAGCAGTACACCTTCAATGGTAAATCTTACTCAGTCTTGGGGTCACCTGCTGCTTTTTCCAGCCAGTGTAGCTTGAGGCTTGCTCCTGGAAAGACAAGAAATCTGTCTGTGATTCTGTGCGTTCAATACAGAGACTTGTGTACCCTTTATTGTGTTGCCATTTTGAACTTCCTTCGGCGGGACTCCTACCCGGCCAGGACGCCTATTTAATGCAAGGACTGGGAAAGAGAACACATACAGGGCATTATCTCCCTCAGACTGCTAGATGGCAGCCTCCCTGAGTTGCAGCAGTGCCTCTAACTCCCACAGGGTTTCATGGGAGTTGTAGTTCAGCACAGCCCTAGTGGATTCTGTGGGTGCCGCCTACGGGTGCTGCAGGGACTGCAGAGCCCTACTTTGTTGGACTTCTGCCTCACCTGGAAGTGCATCTGGACCTTGCGATAGGCCACCAGAAACAAATCCTGGACAAGGAGCCAGTCCAGCAGGGTGAACACACACACACTAAATATACAATAGGGCCAATTTACCATCACCAGTTCACCCGACTGGCATATCTTTAGACAGTGGGAGGAAACAAGAGCACCCAAAAGAAATCTACACAGACATAGGGAAAATATGCAAACCTCCACACAAGGAGAACCCAGGAGATACGTATATTTCTGTTATTAGTCTTTTAAGAAATCAACAGCCAAACATAACAGGTATTCCTAGAACTGCATTTATTGGTATGTAATCGTCCCTGAAGAATACTGCTGTTTATTGTGCTGAGGTGGAAATGCCCACCCAAATTGACAAAATATAATGAAAGGCACAAAGGAAAGTCGAAAAAAACTAGTCAAGATCAAGATTTAATACACTGTGACATGCTGCCACTCATTCCTTCATTTGAGGTTGACTGGAGGCCATCTCCTTCTTTTTCCACCCTCAAGCACCTTTAATGCGGCTCCAATGATCTTTCTTGGCTGTATCCTCTGCCTGCACATTACTCATACTGTTGACTTCACCTTCCACTTCTCACTTGTGATCAGAAGCAACCACCTGGGCACTGACTTTTCCTCACTTCATGAGCTGCCCAAGCCAGGATCCTTCCCAAGATCACCTTTACTAGTCAAATGCCAAGGGCCAATGGATTTATTTAGAGGAACAGATCTCATAAGTTCTGTTGTTTAAGAGACTGATCAATTCTTTTTCTCCCTATCTCACTCACAGTCTCCCACACACATGTCTCCTGCTCTCCCAGGTCCTTGTGGCCCCACCAGAATTTTCATGCTAAAGCATCACTGGCCTTATGGCACTGACAGTTCAGTCTAGTATATTTCACTATGATTTCATGTCTGAACATTTTTGTATTCAATTTATTTAAGCATGGGTGTTACCATTTGTTTAAGTGAATGACCATTCCAAATATAAAGCTCAAAATCATTTTGATTCTCAGTTGGATATTAGGACTTTTTAGGTACAGTATGTTAGTTTGGACTCTGAATTTTAGGCTCAGACATTAATATGTTCCCTGCATATTGAAGCAAATCTTGCTTCTATCATAATCATCCGATTATTTACTGTAATATCCTTGAACCTGCTTTGTTATCCTTTTTTAGCATTCTACATTCTGCTTGCATTTACATATCAAACATTTGATTAGCTCAAATTTTTTTCCTTTATAAAAATCAAACTTACCCAACAGTGTATCAATCAAGGACATTTAACTATATCTTCATGATTATGAAATCTCCTTTTATAATAGAATTTGAGAGAGGGAAATTCATCATCACATACTGACCTTAGTTATTACTGGATGCTTAAATAGAAGTGAAAAGTGCTTCAAAATGCAACCTAGAAATGTTTAATGAAATGTCTTTCCATACCTGACATCAGGTGCTATAAGAAGCATCTCTTTTCTTAGGATTCCATTACTTTTCCAAAAAGGATAGTTTAAAAACATGAAAGTAAAAAATGTCCCCTTTACTTATAGTCTTGCAGCTCATGACAGGTATTGTAGATGTCATGAGAAGATTTTATGGTTGACTCCATGGGGCACTCACTTCTATACACTAAACTGTTTACCTGTAATATATAATCACTGTAGATTTTTTCCTTATTCATGTTTTTGTATCTTTCCTGTTTATTTTAAACGTATTTATATTTTTTATATGCCACCTTCTACTGACATGATTGAGGCACCATACACTTTTACTGTAGCATCCATAATAAAGAACAAAATAATATACATTAAAATCACAAAAATATTATCCAATAAACTCCAAAAACAATGTAATGTGTACCCACAGATATACATTTATACATATACAATATCTATTGAATTTTTGAAAAGGTCAGTAAAGCTCCTGATAATAATGAAATAATTAAATGACTAATATTCATGATTTTGATGGAGTATGACAATGGTTAGTTGCTGAGTCTGTCTTTGGTGATGCTAATTTCTCCCATCTACTCTAAGGTCCCATTCCAAGGTCAGTCAGGGTATCTTGATCAAAGTGACAGCACCATCAAGCCCAACACAGGATAAAGGGAAGAGAAAGAAAATGAGAAAAACTATCCTGAAAATGTATGAAATATCACAAGGTAAAGTGAATTATCATCTGAATACATTTAACTTTATTCAATTAATATTATTATTGCATACTATTTAGATTAAAAGTGATGTGTCTTTTCTGGCACTTGATATTATTCTGTGTCCTGGCTCAAATTAATCAGTCTTAAGGGGATTTCCAATTAGAAACAATATGTAATTGAAATGCATATGTACAGAATGCTTGAATGATTAAAAGCATTACTTTAGGTAATGCACAAAAGGCTTTATAAGACATTACCTATAACTGTTTGATTAAAGTGTACTAATAAAATTTATAGTACTAGTGAGCAGTGACTTACATTGGTCTTGACTTAGAGCAAATCTACAGATACGCACAATTACATAAAATCCAGAATGTTTTTTCAACTCAATTTTAACTAATTTTCATCTAGTGACTTCCGTTTTTTACTTATGAGCAAAACAAATTAGTTTTGACACAGATTAATACAGAGTAGCAATCACGAACACTGAGCCACAGTACACTACAGTATGTACTTTGATTGAAAATCGTGACATTTTGTGCTTTTGTTTGCACATGTTACTGATTGTAACCCACCACACAATAAGCTCTATCACAGAAAGAAGCTCAATCAGCAGCTGTTCATATACAGTGATCCCCCGCCTATCGTGGAAGTTACGTTCCAGACCCATTAACGATAGGTGAAAATCCGTGATATAGAAACACCATATAAATAAAATTTTTTTAATAGTTTAAGCCTTAAAACACCCATCCCACACGCTAAAAACACATGTAAACTTATTAAAACACACTTTGTAAACACATATGATATGTGGATGTCGGGCTAAGGATATGAGTACCATCTCTCTATTATAAAACATTTTAACGCCACGCAAGACAAGGCAGTGAGAAAGAAGAACAGCTGCTGTACAGGTTCTTTAATGACTGACACGCAGAGCGACTAGTAGAACAAGCATCTTGGAAGAAGCAGCAGAAAGCCAGCACAAAGTCTACTTCTCCTTAGCGTGCACTCAGACCCCCACCCCCCCATCTTCACAACGCGAAGTGGCAGGAGCGCATCCAGGCAGGATGGGGGGAGGGGGGTTTGAGCTAAGCGATCGAGATAAGGGGCCTCATGTATAACACCGTGGGTGGAACTCACACTATAACATGGCGTAAGCACAAAATCGGGAATGTACGTACGCACAGAAAAATCCAGATGCAGGAATCTGTTCGTACGCAAACTTCCACATTCTTCCACTAATAAACCACAATCAGCGTGAAAAGTAACGCACGTGCACGCCCCTACTGTCCCGCCCCAACTCCTCCCAGAATTATGCCTCTTTGAATATGTAAATAAATATTAAAAGCCCTTAAGCTCAGCATTCTGTGAAAAGACAATGGCAAAACCACGGGGTAAAATAGAACAATTTCAGCGAAAACCAAGTGGAGGCAAGGAAAAACGTACTATTTGTTGGTTTAAACAGTGGTATAAACAAGAAAAGGAAGCTGATCGAGTGACATAGCGTGTCGGAGAAACTCGAAAGCACAAGTTCACAAAGTCGCACAGTGCCCTCTACCCATGGCCGCCAACACAACCAGGACGGTCGCCCCCTTGTGGTATGGAGGAGGCACAAGCCCTCCTCCGGTCCTCCTGGGCATCCCGGCTGGGCTCCACCCCCAGCCGCATGTCACAGCGGTTAATTTTAGTGTATTTATAAAGCCGCGTCAGGGATGTGGACCTGAAAAAGAAAGATAAACCACACAGGAACAGTAGCATTGCTTTGACGCTGGGTGCTGCCAGTCTGCAAAATCGAGTGGAGAACTTGCGTATGACAGGGTGTGAGGTACCGTGGAAATGTGCTTGGCTTTACCCCAAGTTTAGGTTTTATACATCACGATTTGAATGTGGAAACGTTTGCACACAACATTTCTGTGCGTAACCACCGTTTATACATGAGGCCCCAGATCATCTCAGGCAGACACTTGGACAACACACAAGACTAGACATAACAAACTCAGGAAGCAAAACCCGTGAGACTGTGACTTTTGCACATCACGCCCTACTTACAAGCAATTTTAAAACAAGTTCAATGACATCTAACTAGCAACTAGCAGTTCTTGGAATGCTTTTGGTTTCAAACTTCAGGTGCTCCCAGTTCTTAAAATAATGACAAGCAGAACACACAGCTTGCCAGCAGATGATCCGAGCACTTCTTCTTAGCGTGCATTCAGCCCTCACCCCACCCCCACCCCCCCCAATCCATCAGAATGCGCAGAGTGACAAGCAGAACAGGCATCTTGGCAAAAGCAACACAAAGCCAGTAGCTGATCCGTCCACTTCGAGCGGCAGAGACACGAAGTGGCAAAAGGACAGCTGCTGTACAGGCTTTTAAATGATCGACACAAAGTGTGACAAGCACAACACACAGCTGAGCAGCAGCTGCAGCAAGACACCAGCTCACATCTCTTTAGCGTGCATTCAGTCCTCCCCTTCACAACGTGAGCAGTGTTATAAGTGCCATGAGAAGGAGATTTAACCACTCCCGGGGCAGGAAATAAAGGACAAATATTGTTTTTACAAAAGCTGTAAAGTTAAAATGAAAATAATGCATATGTGACAATTCCCATGAAAATAACATTCTTGTTAAATTGTTTATCCGGTAAACAAAACCAAGGGGTGGGTGAGCGAAGCAAGCAGGGGGAGGAACCCCCTAGTAATAATAATAGTCCAGTATTAATAAATCTGCGATGTAGCGGGGGCACGATAGCTGAACCGCGATATAGTGAGGAATCACTGTAGCTGAGCAGTAAAATCCACTGCTTGTAATTCCCAGCATTCTAAATACCCGTCCCAGCCATACAGTCACAGGGAGTATAGCTGCTTTGATGAAGGATCGACATGCTGAGCGATTCTTCTGCTATGTGCCCTACAATTGTCTTATTAGTGGTGGCTATTCATATCATTATCAAAAATGGGAGGATGTTTAAGCATAAGGTTTGCATACAGTACTTTCCTATGCTCAGTTTAGTTTCAATTAGTTTATTTGTGTTTTGTAATTTAAAGTTCAGGAATATTGCTTCAGCTTATTATTGGGTTTTAAATACTTTTCTGTAAAATAACTAATAAAATATTACACATTTTTGCCAATTTTCCTTTATTGAGTATTTTTTACTGCAAATTCTGACTTAAATACAAATAGGTTTAAGGAACAAAATGGAACTCATTCATAACCTGAGACCTGCCTGTATAAGTTACTGACAGGTTTACTATAGATAGATAGATAGATAGATAGATAGATAGATAGATAGATAGATAGATAGATAGATAGATAGATAGATAGATAGATAGATAGATAGATAGATAGATAGATAGATAGATAGCTATAATAAGCATAGCTGCATCAGATATACGGCAGAAAGACTGGGGTCTATAGTTCTTGAAGGATAAACAGCTGGAGGATATAGTGTTGTTTAAAACATTTAAGTAATGTCAATTCCCAATAAAATGTTAAGCAATTTCCAAATCATACGTTGAAATTCTCAAAACAGTGATAGTCTGTGTTGAGTGAAACAGCTGAATTTCGATTCACATACAGTTTTGCAGAACTGACACTAAAATTCATTGAAAAAAGTGTTCTTATGTTCAATAACAAACTGGACGGAAAATAACAAATTGGCCAGAAATGGTGATGACATGCTCAGCACTGCTACTATTAACTTAAGGCATCTGGAGTTGGAATATCCATTTTGGTCTCTATCCTGAGTTTCCATGTTTTGTTCTCTCATGTTTACAAAGGGTTTCCCTCCAGTTTCTTCTATTCTCTCCTATATTAATAATGATGTACATGTTATATTCAATGGAAACTCTAAATTGGATTCATTTCATTAGGTCATTGAGAATTGCTGTCCCAACCACAGATGACTCCTAATTTGCAAATGTGATGAGATAGACCCATGGTGCTGTTTAAATAAATTATTGCATGCAGGACCCAGGCTCCAAGGTTGATTGGGGTGCTGATCGCGCATTCATGTGCAAATGTGAGCTTGTGACGGTGCAGGTCAGCCCCACACAATTGGGTCTTACCAGTGAGCCACTTTCACCGCTACCACTGGTAATGTACCTGAGGGATGAACCAGTAGATGTGGACAAACACACATACATAGCAAGAGGTAGATCCATACATGTCCCAAAATGCTTTTATTAAAACCATCAAAAGCAAACATGTTTGAAACAGTGCAGTTAAAAAATCCTCCAAGATAAATTATCCATTAAAATAATGTCCAGCTGGAGTCTAAAATTCAAAAAATAAATAATCCTTTAAAATGTGGTTAAAATTAGAGTCCTTCACATATTAAAACACCATAAGCCCCAATGCATCCTTCTAAAAGTGGCATCTCCTCCACTTACCCTGACTGGGGTCTTGCAGCCAGAGGAGACATCTTCCCGACAGGTGCTGTCAATCAATAAATCCATGCTTCATTCCCTATTGCTCTTCCATCGACATGCACTTGGCAACCCGTTGAACCACATATGTCTCTCCCACTGCTCACACTCAGCCCTTGCAGGAGACATCATCAATTGGGCCGCTCCTGCTCTCTGGTGTTCATTCAACAGGAGCGCCCATCCTTGAGCCTCAGGCTCCTGCAGCTCTCTCCTGACCACCCACTTCCATGCTCCCCATCACGGGCTCTCCATCTCCCATCTCTCTTTCCTTCTTTAGCCTCCAACCACTCTGTTTGGCCTCCTTTCAATTTCTGTCCAGATTCATTTTTTCCTTGTTCTGTTCTCCCATTCTCTGTCATTCACACTTCCTTTTAAAAGCAGGATGAGGCACACCAATCACAGTTCCAGCGCTAATTGGGGTCACAGGTGATCCTGCAAGTGTGTGTGAAATGCAGGTCTACTCACTCCTACCTCTCATACTGAAGCCACTCCTGCCATGCTACCACGCTCCACCCTAAGATGTAAGTGTAGCCGTTACTATCTATTTTAAAATGTGCCATAGCCACAGATCTCTTACCACAGAGCAGATCGGTCAAGTGCTTCATTCACACCTAGAAACAGGTGATTATAGCACTTGCATCGGTGCATTATAGGGAGCTTTCATAGTGAAATCAAAGAAGAAACAAGGAAACTGAGAACTGTGAGTGAGAACAGTATTGGGTGCCTGTGTGAGTGTGGGGGAGATGAGGCAGAGTGGTCGACCGTCCAAGGGTGAATCATTCAATGCTGAATTTATGAAGGAGTAGATACAATGGTGGTGGTGCACTTCCTAGAGGTCCTGAAGATGCTAGAAGAGTGTGGTGGAAGACAGAATGACAGCTGGCTCTAAGCGGTCCAGCAGACTCTGAGGGAGACAGCCAGGATGGAAGCCGAAAGTGGGGATAACAACTCCAAACCTTAGCTGGGGAGACAGATAGTGAAAAACGCACTGGGACAGGGGGGAAAATAAAAGAAAGGATCCAAAGACTTTATGGTTCTATTATTGAATTAGTTATTGGATTTTAACTCATGGACTTTTACTGATGTTATGGATTACTACTTTATTGTATGAAGTAAATGGCACTTTTGGACACTATTGTTTGGTTTTAATAAAAGCACTTAAGCACTTTGCACCTAATCCTGGTGACCATGTGTCCTTATTTTCCCAGCTCATCCTCGGTTTTGTTATTGACTGTAGTTCTGGGTCCAAGCTGCCATGGATTGTGGAGCCAATCCAAACTGTCATAGCACCCTACACTGCTTGGATGTGCACTGGCTCCCCATCACCTTCTAATAGAAAAAGAAGGGTTCAGAAAGTGACTTAATACCTGAAAATATCTAGTGCCACTGAATGCAATTGCTGTAACCTAACTCAGATTATTTTAGGTTCACAAGATGAGATATTATTCACTGTATACTGTATTTATGGGATAAAGACTGCATTTAACATCTCACAAGAAAGCAACATTGCCGAAGTCAGCTAAATTGTACACCAGCAGTTCTTTGTGTGACAATTGTTTACTGTGATACTATTGTTCCTACATTTCTTAATATAAAATACGTGAAATTTCATCTAATTATGCTCTACTGATTTGGTCATTTAAAAATGAATGCTGAAATGTTTATCACTCTCTTAAGAGCCTAAATTAGTCATAAGTTTATTCAGTTATTTTATAATAGCATTTATTTATAGTCCCAGCTTCCTACATATGTTTAGTTGAGTGAATGCTGCTAATGTATTCAACTGCGTCCTGAAAACATCCAAGAAAACAGAAAATATTCTTCAAATAACTGTAAAAAAACAAAAACAGATTAATTCAAACTAATTTGTTTCTAATTTCCCCCCATTCACACTCAAATAAAGCACAGAAACAATGCTAGCTTGTGTCATTAACATTTTGTTACACACTCCTTTCTAAGTAGGCGGTTCTTTAGATGATAGGTTTTTTTAAGCAGTTCCCCATCTGCTGGTATTTTGCATCCTTTGAACTAAAGGCTTAAAGTAGCTTTAGGATGTCACATTCTCATTCATTGCATTTAGAAAGTGCAGGCATGACTGACATATACATGTTTAGTTTGGAGAGCTGTACAGTGACGCAAATAACAAAAGGAATACATTTTCAGAAACAAATAGAATATGTGTTACTAATTCATTTCAAGCATACAATCATCAAAATACTGGAGACTTAACAAAAATGTAGTAACACACTGTTAAAAAGAGACATGTGGTATCTGCGAAGAGACCAGATGGTAAACCAGCAGGGCCATGCACCGAGTGAAAAGCAGTCTAAGATAATCCATCGAGGCACTTAGATGAGCTAAATCTGGAAATATAACTAATGTGCTGTTTTACTTTTAATAGGAAAACATTTAAAATAAAACATTTCTAGAGAAAAATAAATTTTACATACTATTGTCTGCCTGTAGAGACATTTTGCTTTAAAGGAAAGCTAAGCAAGTATTTCTCCGCAGGGTATTTATCTTGTGCTCACACTGTTTTTAAAATACATGTATTCAACTGTTATTACTTTGTTTCTTATTATGCAATGGTGGTTGCTTGAAAGAGTTCTATATAAAATACAGTAAATAAACATGCATTATCACATGCTTCACAAAGACAGGATACTTAGCACTACTGGCTTATAGCAACAGAGATGAGAGTTTGATTCCCAGCCCAGTTACCATCTCTGTCGGTTAAGCACATTATTCTCCTGTGTGAGATTTGTTTTGTCAATGTCAATTTCCTCCCTTAGCCCAAGGCTATGTATCTTAAGTTGACTGACCCAATATGAGTGACTATGGCTATTTTCTATAGTATGTAAACAATGGATAGCCAAAGCCTTGTTGGCCCCTGCCTTGCACCTGAGAGGTTTTCATTCCTATCACTCTTTAGTACAATAAGCAGGTTTAAAAATCAGGAATGGTCTCCTCTAGATTTTCTTGTATACTCAAGATATGGGGATGGATATTTGAGGAGTAAACCGCAAGAGAATGATTATATTTTTTACTAGGAGGCTCCACCCACTGCTCGCTTCACTCGCCAAACCCGGGGGCCGGCGCTGGGCCCCCATCTATCCTGCAGCTGAGCCACTCTGTTAGAGAAAGTGATTGTATCTAAAGATATGATACAAACCCTGCTGGCGCCTTTGGCACCCAACCCGCAGTTGCAGCTTACTAGGCCTCCCCATGACTTTCTTGATATTTTATTTTATAATTAAAAAAAGGAATATGAATCTGAAAATCTAACAACATCACATTAAGGTTTTAAAAAATCTGAAAAGAATGATACCAGACATACAGTATATATGTAGGTTTTAAAATAAGCCGATTTAAAGAGTGACAAAAAGTCGCATAAAATTGTTGCACAAAATCGTTGCACTTTTAGGCTTAGGATTTTATACAGTATATAGAGAGTAGATATTATGTAGACTAAAGAACCATCAACAACAAATCAAATTAAATTAATAATATATTGAACAATTATTATAAAAGTAAAGTTGAATAAATCTGCAGCTGAATGAATAACAGGTAAAGTACCACGTCCAGTTAACGGAAATGGCCCAAAAGTTGATAGAAATCTATGTTTTGTACCTAATACTTGTATGCAAAATTTGGTTAACCTAAGAGAAAGCGTACTCAGGTTATCATGTTTACATACACACAGACATAACACAAAAAATTGTATTTTCAGACTTCAGTCAAAGCGTCAAGATTCATCAAAATCTCAAAATTTAATTTTTGGAGGATTCCAATAATTTCCCTATACTTCGTATACAAGAAAGTCAGGGAGGTCTAAAATGGGCAGATTGATCCAAATCTCAACATCAAATCTTTGGAAGATTACAATACTTTTCCTATACAGTACTTCGTATACAAGAAAGTAAAAAATGGACAGATGAAATTTTTGAAAATGCAATATATTTCAAATGCTAAGTCTAAATGACTTCCACTTTTACATAACCATTAGTGTACTGTTTCCTAACCTTTTGGTGTCACAACCTAGTTTTTCACATGCCAGTGTGTTCACAACCCACAGGGGGTTCTACTCGATAAATTTAGCATGATCATCAAAGAGAAGGCCCTGGACAATCAACAAAGTATTAGATGAATCAAGAGTGACTATCAACGCTCTTCCTCCTTAGAGAATCAAGCACAACCATCAAAGCAGGGGTTGTGGAGGTCATCAAGTCCAGGATTGCCCATGATCCACCTGCGATGCTGCTACTGTAAATTAAACACGGTCATCAGAACGGTGGATGGAGTTTTCGTCCAGAGTTGGTCACAATACACATGTGATGCGGTAGCTGTGAGTCAAGCGTGATTGTCAGAGCAGTAGATGTGGAGGCACAGTGGGGTCTGGGGTCAGTCACAGCCCACAGGTTGGGAAACGTGCATTAGTGAGAGACTGGAAAGACTTTATGTTGATATTTCTTTCGGTGTAAATTAATTCCATATAAGATATTTCTACACAGTCATGCCATAACATCCTTTGCCATTCTTAATCTAATTGATGATTGTGGGGGGCAGGAAGCAACTATGGATAGGATGTCCGTCCATCTCTGGGTCCACAGCCAACCAGACATGCATATCTTTGGGGATGTTGGAGAAAAAAAAATGGACTACATGGAAGGAAATTCAGACACTACTACACCTGGGTGTAAAATTCAAACCTAGGGTGCTCTCTAATGCACAAACTACTGGCTTTAAAATGATTAAAATATTTGGTAACACTTTAGGTACTTTAAAAATGCATCTATTACCAGTTTAGAATTGACCTTAACAAACACTTCTTTGGGTTTTTGTAACAGTTACAAAGCATCAGTAAAGTGTTTCTTCATCTCAACAATGTGACCTACTAACAAAACTTCATTTTGGAGTGGTCTGAAGTAGCTTAACTGAGACATATTTCCCTGGATATTACATATTTAGTATAAGACCTGTGACTTCTTCATATTAAGTAATTTTACCATCATGTCAATTTGCTACACTGCACAGAGATGAATTACCTATCTACTGTTAATATTTTATAGATGTCACAAAAACCCAAAGAAATGTTTGTTAAGGTCTTGTTACATAAGAGTAAAGGAGTAATGGATGCATTTTTGCAGTACCTGAACTAAAGTGGCACCAAATATTTATAAAAATAGTAACTGGTTCATTCCTTCATTCTTCTCCAAGAATTCTGAAAGCTAAACGTGTAGTAGTTTTATACATTATTTAATGTATACTTATTCTTAGTTGTACAGTAAGTCTAATACAACATTTATAGAGAGGTTTCCGTAGTAGTGAACATTATTAAAACATATAAGGATGAAAAATGTAGTGGAAGGAATTAGGCCATTGCTGATTCCAACACAGTGTAGCATTTTCAGATATGTTTAGTTCTGCTAGCATCGGGAGGAAGGAACGCACCAAACCAAGGCAGCAAACCAAGCCACTGCAGAGCCCACTCACAGTCACAATGGAGTCAATTTAAAATTGCTAATTAATTTAGCACATATCCTTGGCATAAGGAAGGAAAACTGGAGAAAAATCTACAGACATAGGGAGAATGTTGA
Organism: Polypterus senegalus; assembly: GCF_016835505.1. Classification (NCBI taxonomy): domain Eukaryota; kingdom Metazoa; phylum Chordata; class Cladistia; order Polypteriformes; family Polypteridae; genus Polypterus; species Polypterus senegalus. The sequence continues at coordinate 62,226,801 of NC_053168.1, read as the reverse complement.
CATTCTGTGCTGCCAGAAAAAGACACAGGATTCAAACCCAAGAAGCTGTGCCTGTGAGCCAGCAGTGGTAACAGTTGAGTCATTTTTCTGTCAATTCTGAAAAATTAAAAACTATTTTTAAAAAAATTCAAGAAATTAGATTTCATTTTGTTGTTTGTATTGATTTATTAGTATAACCAAATAACAAATACTTTAATTTCCCTGAATGCTCCCACAAGGTAACATGACAAGGATTTTTTTTTTTGTCAATTGCAGTAGCTGTCTATAGTTCTTAAACAAAAAAAAGATTGTATTAAATTTAAAAGCCAAATATTCCAAGACAGTCAACTTTGACAAGAAATGCTGAAAATAAAATAGTTCTTAATCACAAACACCCATTCATTTACTTTTTACCCCTTTCTCATGCCAGCAGTGGGTCCACTAGGATGTTCAATGCTATATTCATGAGCATTTTTAGATATGTCATTCATGTGGGAATAATCAAAAAAGTAGAAGATGGTGGGTGGGTAGTAATATTAAAATTGGGGAAAATGACCAGATGTACTTTAGTTGCAATCAATGACCATGTTCTGCATCACCTAAATGGCTGAATATGTGATCCAGCATTGTTGGATTCCTTTATCTATTTACTTAATTTCTGCTGATTACACCAAATTCTGAAAGTAATGTTTAATGGAACATTACTTTTTACTAGTATATTATTATTATTTCTTACCAAATTCCGTTTGGGACATACAGTATATACAATGGTAAAAACAGAAAATAACCCTAAGAAATGAATGATATACTACTGTGCTTCTTAGGTTCAGTCCAGGCAGCTCCCTGCGTCTATAAGTCTTCCTTCCATTTAACTTTTATTTTTAATTGAGCTCCCTTTTTTAACTAAACAATGATGTTATTTTTCTAATATCTACTTTTTCAGTATTTGTCTAGAAAGTCCAAATTTGTTACATTTACAAGTATTTGTGTATTGCGCAGTAATTATTTTGTTTTTTGTTCATTGGGATGCTTCAAATTTTGTTTTTGTATTGCCTCAAATGTTCTGTATTTTTAAGCCTCTGCTAGCTAAAGAACACACAAATGGGTAATCCCTTCTCCTTTAGCATGCAATGCTGCGTCTTCTTTGTTCTTTGTCAAGTGTTACAATCTGTATATAAATAATAAAGCAAAATTTAAGGAAATCAGAAGAGAACCTGCTTCAAGAAACATAGCATCACTTCTGTTCAACCTCCTACTCCACCTATTCCAGCAACCTAATATAAAACACAACAGGAAGTGGGCCATCATTTAGTGGAACAATTGCTCTTAGGGACACTGAGCCTATGAGGACTGCACAAAGTTAATAGTTGGAAAATGTATTTGTTCACACTCTCTTGCCTACAGCAGTTAAATTGGGTTTTTCCAGATGGCATCCCAACAATTTCTGATGTCTGATCTCTCATTTATTTATACTAGATATGATGCAATACCTTTTTTTATGTTAATTTATGCTATGTTTGCTGTTTAAATCTTCTAGTATTTTGCTGCACTAAATATTAGAGAGCTAAAGTAAGCCATCTCATTACAGTAGAAGTATGTTTAACTACAGCAATCTTTTGATTAAGGAACTGGCTGACTATCAGCCATGGGTTATTTGACAATCAGCTACAAAAAGGACTGGATTACCTTGGCAATGCTCCTGGAATTCCATCCATCTATTAAATTTCAAACTCACTTAAAGCAATTTTAGAATCACAAAAGTAAAAACAATGTATGTATGGTATGTATGGTAACATTCAGAGACTTAGTTAACTCTTTGGAAAAAATTTCCATTTCCAATTTCCTAGTCACTTCAAAGATTAATTTTACTTAAGTGCTATATGTATTATTAGAGTACATAAAATGATATATTAATAGCATTTACAATATCATGGAGCTGATATTAGCAGATTTCACCTCAAGTGATGAAGGAAATCACATGGATTGATGTCATGTTGTTAGTTGTGGATGCTGTATGGCTAACTGTAGTTCAAATTACTTAAACATAAAATTTTGCAAAGAAGTATCTCATGGAAATTTAAAATCAACTTTGAAGTCTCAGCCTAAAATTGTGGGCTGCATTTGACCATGATAGATAGCACATCACTGTGGAGCTTTGATAATAAATTATAGTGTCAGAGAAGAATTATATAAACACTATGATATTTAGACAATGCAGCTGTGAAGTTCCAGAAATCCTCAGCATACCTTCATTCACTGCATGCAGAAAGTGTCCCCGAGCCACTGTTAGGGAACTTAAATTTTTAAATTTTTTGCTCATAAACATCATGCTACTTAAACCGCTACAATTTCAAACAACAGAAGAAGTGAGCTTCTCACAGTAGGTCACATGCCACCATTCAGCATCATGAGCTGTTTTTACACACAACATATTTAGCACAAGCTATAGCAACATGTGTCTTTCTACAGGTGTTTCAATTTTTACCGTCATTAGTGGCTGTTGAACGAGGGAAAATGAAAAATATAGAAAACATCCAAGACGAAGGTAAATTTGAAACAGTAAACTAACCCATAATCAACATCACACAGAATGTTTCTCTGTTTTAAGACAGATAAGTTTATAAATGCATTTCAATGGGAGGTTTTGAAATTTCAAAACTTTGTACAGTATACTGTAATCAAGATAACTTAACAAAAATGAAACTTTCCCAATGGATTTCCTTGAAGAATAAGTGTGACAAATTTCAACAAAATTGCTCCACTGCAAGATGAGTTGCTTCATGCAGACAGACAAACATGGCAACCACAGTAGGTGCTTTTCATAAGGTCAAGAGCCAACCTTGTTGCCACTGGGGACAAGTGAGAGCTAACATACACGCTAAGATAAGGTTCTAATATCAGGACAATTTAGAGTCACCAATTAACATAACATGCACGCATAGGCCAAAACTACACGGGCTATGGTTGTACCATGATTTTATTACAGATCGAAAATTATCTACTGGCACAAGAGATTAATTGTGAAAAAATAGTATATCCCATAAAACTTTGTTTTAGGGATAGTCAACATATATACAAGTTACAAACCTTTGTGGAAATGTAATTTATTCTTTTACATAAGCATGTCTTATGCCACTACCTTCATTTGTCACTACCATCTTCTTTTGCCACCCTTTCTTTACTATTTAGCACTGCCTCAAAATTGTTCGGACCAAATACATGAAAATTATCAATGAAGATTCTATATTTAAGTCTATTGATGTGGTAACAACATTAATCTCATCTAAGTAGTGTTCACCTTCCAATTTGGGAGTAATCACTTGTAACATTATCAGAAGATAATTTTATTTGAGTTACAGCTTCTTAACCTTGTTTATTCCTACTTTCTCATTAACTACAGAATGGATGGCTAGTCTTATTTATTAAAGATATTTGTTCCAGGATTATCTCAAAAGGAATTTAGTTTTGGAAGGTTTCACTTTAAAAATTTACAATAAGCTCTCATTGTATGCATTGAGAAAACTAAATGTGACTTCTAAACATATTATATTATCACCCTAGGACATTGAGGGAGTTATCACTAGTGAAGTAAAATCGTGGCAAGGAATCACTAACAGCTGTAAAAGACAGACATCTTTTTAGGTTGAATTTGTGGGCCACTGGATATATTTCTGAGCTGTGCACCTTGGACACTACATTTATTATCTATTCTTTCATATATGCTGGTGCGTGTTTCTTGTCACGCATGTGTGTCAAAACGCTCTCCAATCAGAAAGGATGTTGTTGTTAATGGTCTCCTATGCTTTTTTTAACACCCAGAAAACACACCCAGTGAGGGCAACCAAACTTGACAGTAAGGTCAGAAGAAAGTCCCACCCCTTTTGGTCCCAGTGATATTAAAACCCTGGGAAGGTGGCATAGTCTTAAGGGGACCTCAGGGGAGACAAGAGCTTGGATAAGCAATTACCTGCTACATAAGCCATTTAGTTTAAAATCATTTCAGGTCTTTGAAAACTGTGTTCATTTTTTGGGACTGTTTCTGTTACTATGTTTGATATAATTAAACCCATGCCTTTCACATGCATTTTCAATTTAGTGGCAAATTACTTAAACAATTCATTCAGGTCTTGAACTCTGTCATAAAATTAATAAATAGCAAACTTATGCAAATCTTTGGTAAGATATGTATCTCCAAATGATTATAATAGGTATAGGGTTTTATCACCGTTTTAATGTGTTGAAGATACTGCCTCATTTTTTTACCAGCCCATCGTGAGTTGATAGCTTTTTGATGTCCTCTAATTTTTAAAGCAGGTCATTAAATGTCCACTTTTATTGCTTACATTTTTGTTCAGTGATCAAATGTATTGCTACATTCTCGTTTCATACATGTGAAAGGTAGATCAGCAAATTCATTTGTATACTGGTCATAGTCTTTTTCAACTGAAAGCGTATCTTGTTTTGTTTACTGATATCCACTACAACAATGGCATTTAGTAGATGATTGATTTTATGGCAAATTCCATAATGGAAAGAGCTTCTGATTGTCTGTTTTCTGAGTATGATGACAGTGCGGGGGCAGATGTGAGAGTGCAATTTAAGCAATAAAACCCTCTATTTGGCACATGATCTTTACACTGACTAAATTCACAGTTCAGACAACAAAATATTTAGACAGCTATTAATACTGTCAATTGTCTTGGTAATTTTCAAATACAGTGAATATTTAAGTAACAAACTGCAATCCTCTGAAGAACTTTAATGAAAAATATTTATTGCTCGAGTCTGATGACTATCAAAATTTTTCCTTTAGTCTGTTGACAACACAAACACCTTTTTGTCAATTATAACTGAAATTTAAAGTCCCTGAAAAAGAAGACTACTGACAATGAATATATATTTGGGCTCATGTGAGAGAATATATTATTTTTCTGACATTTCATTCTTTTGCACTTTCATCCTTTATTATAAATTAACGATTAACTAAATATAGCAATTTTAATTAGCACTATACTAACATTCAGTTAATATGCACATCACTGTTTTATCACTGCACTACTGTTTTTGCACAATTTATTTTTAATCAAGTTTGAGTAAGTTCTTTCAACATTACTCATTTAGAAGAGGGTGCTTTCAGTCTCATCCATAGATCTTGCACACTGATGGGTTCACATAAAGTGTTCTTTTTCCCCAAATGAAATCATCTCTGTCCATCTCTCTATTATAAAAAAAAATCCTGGGAGAAAGACGAGACGTGATCTTCTCGGAAGACAATTTGACGTCCTGCGAGAGACACTTTAACGTCACGCAAAGACAATTTGACGTCCCGTGAGACAACATTTAAAACAAGTTCACGGACATCTAACCAAGCAGTTGTTGGAATGCTTTTGGCAGACAGACATCATGTGCTCCCAGCTCTTAAAACAACGACAATCAACAGGCAGAACACGCAGCTTGCCAAGCAGCAGCAGGAGGAAGCCAGCAGATGAACTGATCGTTTCTCAATAGCATGTGTTCAGCCACTCCACTAACTCCCCCCCTCTTTACAACACGAGCAGCAAATAATCGACGTGCAGTGTGACAAAAAGAACACGCAGCTCACCAGCAGCAGCAGCAGGAAGCCAGCAGATGATCCAACGGCATCTCCTTAGCGTGCGTTTAGTCACACCCCCTCACAACACGAGCAAAGTATTGTTCTAACGAAAGTTTTAACGTAAAAGTGAAAATAATGCATATGTAACAATTCCCATGAAAACAACAATTTCTTGAAATTGTATATATTGGTAAACCAAACCCAGGGGTGGGGGAGCAAAGCCCCTTGGTTTTTTAAAATAACTGATATAAAGACCGTGCCATGGCTCTCTGTTCTGGTTATAGTGTTACACATTTCTTTGCTGTCATGTTCTAGGAAAGGACTATTTTGAAAAGTAAACTTGCATATCACAATTTTTAATTAGATTAATTTATAATGAAGACCGGCTGACATTATAAGGAAGTCATGGAGCGTGTGGTCTATTAAAAGACACTATTTCTATTTTCATGTCTACAAGACTTCACAGACTATAACCCCTGAAGGTCTTTCCTCAAGGTTGCAGTGTGCTCTTCAAGATAGGAAACTGCTAAAGAGTCACCACAGAATCAGGAGCTGTCATGTTTGGAGAGAAAAGGAGCAAGACAAAGATGCATCTGGTTGCATTCACTGCAGAAAGTCTCTGTGGGTCCATATTAATAAAGGCCAGAAGGAACGGAGGAGGGGCAAAGCAGGGCCTGCATAATGAAGAAAGACCAATAGACATTTCAGAGTTCCAGGGTTTTGACATTTTGTTTTTTCAATTTTAATATTGATATATGAAATCCACTTTAAAGAATTTGAAACGATCAGCTTCTTGCTCTGTTACCCCTCAGATAGCACACTAAACGCTGCCCCTGTCTCTTTGAATAAGCATTAGGTATAATTTAGATATTTAAATACCAGCATGGCACTATACATTACTTCTTTGTGTACACAGTCTTTTTTAAAAGTAAACTAAAACAGCTTATCTGAAAAGGGTCATTTTCATGAACGTATGTACTAACTGTGGTTTCATTTACTCCAGCTTGTGATTATGCTTTGACCTGGGATACATTTAATTTGAGAAAAACTAGAAGGTATTTAGTACAAAAGAGTACAAAGTAGAGTTATTTTCATTTTTGTAACAACATCTTGGTATCGAATCTGTAAAAACTTGCATGAAATACTTTGCAAACCATGTGGTATGTGCTAATTGTAATGATAATTTTATTTGCTAATAATTCTATATTACAAGTCCCTAACTATCTGCTTATAAAACATGTAGAAAACTGATTATTTTAAATGCATTCAATATATATGCCTTGCAAAACAAATACATAGGACTGCTATTGCCTGATATATTGCAAATTTAATTAAGTGATTTAAACAGTATATAGTATATTGATGATTCTATAATAAAACGTACTGCATACAAAGTAATTTTCATTTTACAAATTTATATTTCTACAGTACTAAAAAATGTAATAGTCATTAAACCCAAATCATTTATATTTTAGGAAAATGTGATTTAATTCTCCTTTAAAAGTGGCTAGCACAAAAAAATATTTAAATGCATTGTAGGGTTTGCTCAAGAGGTAAGATCAGTTACAGGTCTTGGTGGTCAGTGAGAAGGGTGATGTCTTATTAAAAAAAGATTTCTTGATTGGAGCAATTTTTTATGAATGTCTCTCTATTATTATTATTTAAATGTATGTGTCTTTCCTATTTGTCGCTGGAGCCATAATTCAAAGACAGAGCCAACGATGGAGGAACATAATTGGTTAATCTTTGTCACGGCAACACACATATACAAAAAATAATAAATGTACCAAATGTTTTTGTCTTAGTTACTGTTGTGTTTAATAATGGGGATGTGTGGAGGAGAGGCAATGAGGAAGGATGTATACGGAATTTATCATATATGCTTCAGTGATTTACTTTAAAGATCCAATATTCAATAATTAGGGACAATCATCCTGGGAGTACTGGGGGCATGAATGAAATAAAACTCGATGGAATGTCATTCTACCATAGGAAACATTCATGCACACAAATTGGAACAATTAAGATTCTCCAATCCACCTTGGTGTGGATCAGAGTCAGATAATAACTGAGCAGAAATTTAAACCCAGGACTCTCACACTTACCACTGTGCCACCATGGCTGCATATTATACTGAGTAGAAAAAGTTTTATTTGAGGGTAACAAAATATGCAGAATAAATTTGACCTTTGGATGCCAGTTTATCAGGAAACACATCCATGCACACTCAAGTAGGCCTGAATTGCAATTTGGAATACCTGGAATAAACCCATTTTGTGCAAGCAGCATCATGGTACCTATTAATCGCTGGTGATAAATATTTGTAAAAAATGTATATATTGATACTGCTATGTATTAATAAGATATGAGAGAAGAATACTATGAATAAATCAACTTATCACCACATAGAGGTTTTATCACAATTAATATAATCTTCTTACAATTTTAAATATAAATACTTATTTGTGTTGCTTACTCTGATGAGGTAAAATGATGATAGTGCTTCACACATACAAATCTTCTAAATGAAAACAATAGAATATGTCAAAGTTTATTATACTTGATATGAAATCATGGAATACTATAGTTTACATGATCTCTTTACATTTTTTGCACTACAGCAGGGAAATGAGCATTTTTATATAAACTCTACAATATGTAGGCTGTCATAATGCAAACATACAGACAATGACAGTCATGAGCTCTGAATTATAATAATCACACCACACTGACCAAAAGAAAAAGAGTAACATCAAAGTGAAAACAGATGTCTGTAAAGAGGTCTAAATTTATTACAAATACACAGTAACATACAAAATAAATAATTGCATAAAATTCACCCCCTTTAAGTTAGAATTTAGCAGATACATCTTTGACAGCAATTCTAGTTGTGTGTCTGTGTGGACACATCTATCAGCTTTGAACATCTGGACCCTTCTGTTCTTCACTGTCTTTGTAAAAACTTCTTGAGCTCTGTCATATTGCATGGGGATTGTGAATGAACAGCCTTTTTCACGTCTAGCCACCAAATTATCCACTGGATTGAGATCTGGAATCTGACACAGTTAGTCCAGAACGTGTACACTATTAATATCTTGTGTAGCTTGGCTTTCTCACAAGGCACAATTTTCTTGCAGAATGCATCGGCTAAATTTCTCTGAATTTTGTTGCATTCTTTTTACCCTTTACCCTCACAAGCCTTCAGGGCTTGCCACAGAAAAGTATCCCAAAGCTTGATGCTGCTATCATCATGCTTCACATTGGAGATGATGTGTCTGGCTTCCACCAAACATGGCATTTAACCTGATGGCCAAAAAGCAAAATTTTGGTCTCATCAGACCATAGAACCTTCTTCCAGCTGACTTCAGAGTTTTCCATTTACTGAAAGGTCATGTGCATTTTTTAACAGTGGCTTTTGCATTACCATTCTCCCATAAAGTTGCAACTGGTGAAAAACTTGGGCAACAGTTGTTGTGTGCACGGTATTTCGAATCTGATACACTGTAGTTTGTAACTCCTTCAGAATTCTGATAGGTTTCTTGATGGCCTCCCACACTAGTCTTCTTGCATGATCACTCAGTTTTACTGGACGGTCTGCTCTAGGTATTTACAGCTGTTCCATTATCTATCCATTTCTTGATGGCTGATTAAACTGGACTGAAAGTAATATTCAGTGACTTGGATATTTTCTTCACTCCATTGTTTGACGTGTTCTTTTCGGTAAACTTTTCAGAGTTGCTTGGAGTGTTCTTCTGTCTAAATTATGTACGTTAGGCCACAATTCTGACTCACCAGAACATGGACCTTCTAGATAAGGCGCAATTACACTACAATCAACTGAAACCCCTCCCCTTGACTATAGACAGGTGATCTCCATTTCACTAATTAGGTGACTTCTAAAACCTGGTGGATGCATCAAAGATGATTTAGGTGTGTCATATTAAAGGGGGTCAAAACTTATGTGATCATCATTTTATGTTTTATATTTGTAACTAATGTAGACCACTTTGCAGAGATGTGCTTTCATTTTGATATTTAAGAGTCTTTTTCTATTAGTCAATGTCTAAAAAGGCTGAATCAAATCCACTGTGATTCAATGTTGTACAGTATAACAATAAAATATGAAAAGCTCCAAGGGATGAAAACATTTTACAGTATAAGGATTACATCTATTGCCTAAAGCTGGAAATTCATTCACTAAATAATGTAGTAATATCCCGGGACGACTAGAGGTTGTCATTAAGGTGGATAAGATCAAGAGCTGGAGCCTGTTCTAGCACTATTGGAGTCAATGCAGCAAACCAACTCTGTCACACAAGTGCTCATAGGAGACAGTTTATGGGCTCAAATAATGTTATTTCACAGCCAGATGGGTGTTGGCAACGTCATCTAATGCTTTCTCCTCTTGTCCCTCTACAGACCAGCCAAAGAAGCTGTCCTTCAATTACCTTATTTCCAGTCCCTGGAAGCCACCTAGCAATGAATTTACTCCTGGTCGCCAGAGCACTTCTACTGATGACATACTGATGACTTTAACATGAAAGTGACCACTTAAATTATTATGTCTGTGTAACTAGTGGGGTTTGATTTAAAGGTAATCCAAATGGGCAAAATTAAAAGTGCACAAGCCTTTGGGCAGAGTTTAATAAATAACAGTTACTATATAACAGAGGACCCATATCTAAATAATAAAACAAGCAGCAGTTCATTTTGCAAACCTTTTTTGAAAACATTGTTTTACTTTGTCATTATGGATTGTTCAGTGTAGATTGTTGGGGAAAACTGCAAATTTATCTATTTAAAATTAAAATCAAAACACAACAAAGAGTACAAACAGTGAGGCCTGAATACATTTTAAATCAACTGTATGTAAAGAAACCAGCAATAAGAAGACTAAGAAGAGAAGATGAGCCCCTCAATGAAAATGAGTGTCAAACTAATATTTAATTGATTGATATTGTAATTAATCTCTTATATATATTTCTCTTCTGGTTCATCCTGCTTCCATTTCACAACCTGCCCACACGCAGCCAACATGGCATTTCTCGATTCCTATTTGTCCTCTTCCATAGATAACTCAACCTCCTGGCCATGGACCATACTGTTTTAAAATACATGGGCAAATTTATTACCAAATCTCTCCACTATACGCTAACATTTCTACCTCTCCAGAATATGGACAGTTGTATGTTTTTGACACGGCACAAGCTACTGAAGTACGTTTACAAAATAAAGCAAACTCTACATGCAGCAAAAATTTACTTCTCCAGCTAGATTCCATGATCAAAACCATCAACCCTTTCGCTAAATCATACAAACACATGCATGAAATCACTCAGTCCAATCCAACAGCATCTGTACGAATGATTTTCATTATCTGTCATCTCCAGCAAAACACCTATTCACAACTGCGTCATTCAAGAAGTATTTCTTTCTTCTTGATTTCGGAATTCCTTTCTCACTGTTTTCCGTTCCTATTCTTACAACGCCGTATGCTATGGCGGGTGTCGGCTAGTACTGTAATATTACGCTAGCATAAAATGCATGTCTGAGCTATTATTTATATGATTGTATTAGTCCAGGATCACAGCTTGCCAGCATGGAAAAAAGAAATTTACTTAACAGGTGGATATACATAGCTTGTCCTCATTTTCACATTACCTATCATTCCCAGTGCAATCAGAAAACTGAGTTACTGTACCCAGAAATAACATCAATGTGTTCTTGTTATCAAAAAAATGCCATTGGGTAGTTACATATTTAGCTGCAAGCACAAAGCAAAACTTACTTGGTTAGATGCTATTCTACATTGCAAATAAAAACAGCACTAAATTTTATTATACTTTGGCAAGTAAAAGAAAAAAAATATATACATATTTATTTTAATTAGTCAGTAATACAACTGTCTCTTGGCTTTGCAAAGACTAGGTTATTGAGAATTGGTGTGAAGCAAATAACATGTTCAACAAATTACAAAAAGCTAAGTGGTGTTTAACCACATCTGGCTATTTATATGCAAGATAACATTTTTGAATTACATGGTAAAACTTCTACTGTGTGCACCTACTGTCTATCAAGTGTAGGACAAAGTGGGTATTGCCCATTTTGCTAGGCTTTTAGTGGCACACAAAGCCAGTTAAGATAGCAGATTTAACAACTGCACCCACACCTGCATTCTCGAGTCAACAGTAAAATGAATAGGTGAACTGCAGCTCTACCAACATTTTAGTCAGCTCTGTACTTCATCTCATAGCAAAGGTGTAAATCAGTTGGGTTGACACCTCTGCAGAGACTCCTTCAGAAAAAAGGCACCCAAAAAGACATTCATTTTAGGTTTGTAACCACAAACTGGACTCTGTCTAGATGAGATTTGCAAATATATATATATATATATATATATATAAATATATATATATATATATATATATATAAGCAGGCACTGGATCTGTACCTTTGAGGAACTTTGATTCAATCACCAGAGTTTACACTTTCCTTCAAAACTAGGGACATTCGCCTCTTCTGTCTCTTTCGGGGAGCTGAATGCTTACAATCTGCTTTATTTGGAGCCTAGCTAGAAGAGTCTTGTCTGTCATGAGCCCTGTCTTCTATATTGATATGCATGCTGCTGCAACAAAATTCAATGTGTCTGACAAACTGATGCGAAAAAAAAATGAAGTGTCGCAGTTTTGAACAGGCGTATAAGTCGAGGTCTTATAAAACCTAAACTTGGCATAAAGCCACACAAATTTCCACGGTACCTCATACCCTGTTGTACGCAAGTTCTCCGCGCGGTTTTGCAGACTGGTGGCACCCTGCGTCAAAGCAATGATACTGTTCCTGTGTGATCTTTATCAGATCCTCGTCCCTGATGTGGCTTTATAAATACACTGAAATTAACCGCATATTGTTTATTAGTTTAATGCAACTGATTGTAATTAACCTGTAACAATATAATGGTCCACAGAATGGTCAAACTATTTTAAATGCCATAGCTGCTTTAGCGTTGTTATTTTCACTGCACCTTCTTCTTCTTCTTTCAGCTGCTCCCATTAGGGGTTCATCTTTTTGCATATTACTCTCGCTGCACCACTCGGAGCAGCTGATCGGAAAGAGAATTATCGGTATACAGCATCAAGCACACACTGCCTCAGCCATGCTGTCTATTGAACTGCTTTCACATGGCAAACGTTTCAAAGCTTTTCCTGTACGGACCTCGCGGTCCAGAAAGAGTTTCATCCCAAGAACTATAAACGCACTCAATCAATCCATCAAGTGCTCCTTATAGAACTGTTTGTACTTATAAGTACTGTAAACCTGAGGCACTTCATAAAGTGCGTATTTACATATGATGATGATATCATTTTTAAGATGAAATGCAGCAAAATATGTTTATTATATTATACAGATAAAACTTTAACTTTATTTAAATAATCTATATTGTGAATAATTAAAGGACACGCTGTCGCTACGCTAGCAAGGATCTGGCGCTCTGTTCATGGATTCTTTCTGCCTCACACTGTATGCTTCACTGGGACTAGCATAAAGAATAGAATAATTAAACATGTACTACGAAGATATTTCAATGTTCCTTAAAAGTTTTGAAGAATCGGCATTATAAACTTACAGAGAGAAAAGGAAGGGCAGGAATTGGAGGTTAGTACGTTTGAAAGAGACAGTACTTCTGCAATAAATTATTTTATCGAAGGTCGCGCACAATCACTGCGCCACCGTGTTCCTATGTTTAATAACATTCTTTAACTCCTATCATCATGAAAATGATATCACATACAGTATACATCTCAGTATTTTAGTTATTCAGAGAGCTGTAATATCATGAATGTAATAGATTCTGTGTCCTCTCAGAGATAGAGAAAGCCGGTTTAAGAAGCACGTAGTGATTCACACACATAGAGCACACAGAAGATCAAATACAAAACAAAGCATTTAACGTACTACTTTAGTTACGATGGGATTTGAGAAACTAGTAAATTAAACGATTTTAAGATTAAGTTTATGATGTTCTACTTTAATGACAAAATAAACTATGTGATTAAAGTGGAAATTTCGAGATTAAAGTTGACATTTCATGCTTTTTCCCCACTGTGTGCCTTTTTTTCTCTGTACCCTAATAAGCTTTCATGTGACACTCAGACGGTGGGCTACGACTCGCCTTCTCACGGCAACTTTTGACTTTGAGGCTTAATTCTGGGAGGAGTTGGGGCGGGACAGCAGGCGCGTGCACGTGTGTTACTTTTCATGCTAGCCGGGATTTATGTAGCGGAAGAACATGGAAGTTTGCATACGCACAGATTCCTGCATCTGGATTTTTCTGTGCATACGCACATTCCCGCTGTTGTGCTTACGCCATGTTATAGTGTGAGTTCTACGCACAGCGTTATACATGAGGCCCCTGGTCACTATTCTGGGAGTGGAGATGTTGCACCGATACAGATACTGATACAGATACAGGGATTCACATCAATGGTCTGGACTGGCCTAGTAAAAGAGAGGAACATTATAAGAAACGGCAGAATGGACGCTTTTCTTAGGAGATTGTGTGTTCTTCAGCATGGGCAGTGACATCTTTTACATGTTCTACAACTCCTGTCATGGCCATTGTGATATTCTAAGCTGTGGTGTGCTGAGCCAGTAACATCACCCCAAGAGGGTCCACTGAATTAACAAGCTGATTAATAAAGCAGTCTCAGTTATGGGATGTACTCACTATGCATTGGTGGTAGTGAGAAGATAATGAAGACAAAACTGATGGCTATTATAAGCAATGCTGCACATCCCCTCTCTGACATACTTTATAACTACAGCGATATGCCTCACTATGACTGTTCCCTTATCTTTAGCAAAGTCAGAGGTATTATTTTGGTTTTGAAATTCCTGTGTGGACCTGTGTGTGCTTGATGGTGAATGTTATCATTATTTATTATATTTCTATATTTCTTATGCACATGGGGGACAGTTTGCAGTCTCAAACAGTGCTATTTGTCAACCAGACAGGGAGTTAGTGATCTTAGTGATCTCTCTGCAGCCCAGCGAAGTCCCTGACTCTTAATGATATCACCATTCACCCTGATAACATAATTTCTGCAACCCAGAATTCCCCGTTCCTGTTCTGGCTGTCCTGTCTCCATCTGTTCCCACCATATTTATAGAGCATTCTCAATTTGTTAGTCAGTTCATTTGTAAAGTTCGCTTTTGTAAAGACGTGTTTCTTTTCATTTGTTGATTTTCCGGGATACGTGGTGGCCACCCCCATACATTTTTCTGTCTGCTTCCTGATTTTTTATCACATATAAATTTGTTTTAGTGTGTAGTAGAAAAGCATATTACTTAATGCATATGAATAAGTAAAAAAGCTCTGAGACATTTTACAGATAAACTAAAAAGTAAAATACAGCTGAAGATGAAGTACAAGTATTTTTACATAACCAATAACTTGGCAGAATGTTCACAGAGGAGATGAAGAAAGGGGTGCCTAGGGCAACTAAATCTTGGATTGTACAGTCATTCCTCATTACCCAGTTCTAATCTGTTCCTGAAAATAGCTCAAAAACTAAAAAAATGGATAATAAAAGACTATTATGCTAAATAGGAACAATAATAATCCATTTCCAGAAAATCAGAAAACCCCCAACCATTTTCCCCAAAACATTCTTAAACACCCACATAATCATCATCCCTTGATTTCTTTATGATATGCTGTAAAACAGTTCATTCATCCATTATCTAATTAAGGAACTCTTAGTAAAGTTATCAATGGGGAATGTTTCTGCACATTAGCCTGCATTCAGGATATGAGAGAGAAAGCCGGAGTTCACCACTCTAATGTGGAGGGAAGGCTCACCTGCCAAGCTGACTAGCAGTGTGGGCACATCTCACAGCAAAATGCAAAAAATGTATGTTAAAATAAACAAAAACCTTTTTAGTGTTATTTTTTTAGGTTTATTCAAATATTTAGTGATAAATGCTGCTACTGCACAAGCACTCTGTAGCAAAGTGAACAAATGCACCAGACAGGAGGTAGCTCAGAGCATGTCGATGCCAATAGTATCAAGCTTGTTTATACAGGCGGAAACAGATGAAATGTGCATTATAGCAAAAAAAAAACAACAATCATACTGAAAAATCAGACAAGGAAAAGGCAGATGAAGAGAGACGGTTGAACTAAGGTTTGCAAATAATATCTGAAATGGATGATCAAAAGAACACACACCACATTATGTTGCTTGATGTCATATATTAACATTGGACTTCTTTTTAAAAATTTCCATTCTGCTTTTGGATGTTTTTGTCTCTTAATCCAGCCCACTGGGCATAGTTGAAAAGGTAGGAAATCAGCAACAGAAAAGAAACTTGTCCATGTTGTACCTTTGGAACTGAGACTGTCCTTCTGTTGATGATGTTATATGTCTTCACGGCTGCTTGAATGTGCAGTTAGACTAGCATCAAAACTCAATGTGTTTTTTGTGTAATATTTGAGTGTTTACACGTTCACGGACTGATTTCAGGTGTGTGTTTGTTTGAATACTAAATGAAAGAAACTATTTTGCAGAGGGCATGTGATCAGTATCCCTGGGGGGAGGGTACACTTCATTGCCCTGGGGCCTCATGTATAAACGGTGCGTACGCACAGAAATGTTGCGTAAGAACTATTCCACGTTCAAATCGCAATGTATAAAACCTACACTTGGCGTAAAGCCACGCACTTTTCCACAGTACCTCATGCCTTGTCATACGCAAGTTCTCCGCTCGGTTTTGCAGACTGGCGGCATCCAGCGTCAAAGCAGTGCTACTGTTCCTGTGTGGTTTATCTTTCTTTTTCAGGTCCACATCCCTGACGCGGCTTTATAAATATTGTTTATTAGTGTAATGCATCTGATTGTAATTAACTTGTAACAATATAATGGTCCAGGGAATAGCCATAGTATTCCAAATACCATAACTGCTTTAGCGTTGTTACTCTCACTTCTCCTTCTTCTTCTTCTTTCAGCTCCTCCCGTTAGGAGTTGCCACAGCAGATCATCTTTTTCCATATTTCTCTCACTGCACCACTCGGAGTATTTATATCACTGTATCTGAGTGTGAATCACAGCAGCAGCTGATCGGAAAGAGAATTATCGGTATACGGCATTAAGCACACGCTGTCTCTGCCACGGCAAAACGTTTCAAAGCCTTTCCTGTACGGACCTCGCGGTTCAAAACAGTTTAATCCCAAGAACTTTAAATGCAGCCAATCAAGTGCTCCTTGTAGAACCTTTTAAGGTGAAATACAGCAAAATATGTTTGTTAAATTATACAGATAAAACTTTAACTTCATTTACATAATCTATATTCTTCACTGGGAGTGTCGTTAAGGATAGAATAATTAAACATGTACTACGAAGATATTTCAATGTTCTTTAAACGTTTTGAAGAATCGGCGCTAAGCTTACAGATGGCTTAACGTCTATTACAGAGCTGATTGTGTGGCGATCGGTTACTTGGGGAAAGAAAAGCACTGACTGCAGTGACGGCTACACCAATTTATATTGAATATAACACAGAAAGAGAAAATAACAACACAGCTAAAAACGCAGCGACAAATTTCGGCAAAAGTTAAATGCTTGTGTCATGAGCACGAGGCGGCTAGTGTCTGCAACAGACGTGGCCATCCCCCGTGCATGACATTGGCGGGCGAAGGAGCCACTGATTCTTTCTCTGCCCAGTGCCACCACAAGCTTAGAGCCGCACCTGAGTACTGCTGCAATAAATTATTTCATCGAAGTGAAACATGTTTAATAATGTGCTTTAACTCCTATCATCATGAAAATGACATCACGTATACATCTCAGTATTTTAGTTATTCAGAGAGCTGTAATATCACAAATGTAATGGATTCTGTGTCCTATCGGAGGAAGAGAGCCGGTTTAAGAAGCAAGTAGTGATTCACACACATAGAGCACATACGAGTAGAAGATCAAATACAAAACAAAGCATTTAACGTGCTACTTTAATTACGATGTGATTTTAGAAACTGGTTAATTAAATGATTTTAAGATGAATTTTATGATGTTCTACTTTAATGATAAAATAAATACGTGATTAAAGTGGAAATGTCGAGATTGAAGTGGACATTTCGTGCTTTTTCCCCACCGTGTGCCTTTTTTCTCTGTACCCTAATAAGCTTTCATATGACACTCAGACAGTGGGCTCACAACTCTTCTTTTCACGGCAACTTTGATATGTGACTTCTTTTTTATTTCCGGCACTGTGCGATTTTGTGGATGTGAGCTTTCATGTTTCTCCAACACGCTATGCCACTCGATCAACTTCCTTTTGTTGATTATACCACGGCTTATTTGAACAAATAGTATGTTTTTCCTTTGCCTCCACTTGGTATTCGCTGAAATTCTTATGTTCCCCGTGCTTTTCCCATTTTCTTTTCACAGAAGGCTGAGCTTAAGGGCGATTTATATTGATTTGCATATTCAAATAGGCGTAATTTTGGGAGGATTTGGGGCATTACATAATGCGTGTGCACGAGCGTTAGTTTTCACGCTGATCGGGATTTATGTAGCGGAAGAACGTGGAAGTTGGAGTACGCACAGATTCCTGCATCTGGATTTTTCTGTGCGTAAGCACATTTTGGCTTTTGTGCTTACGCCATGTTATAGTGCGAGTTCTACGCACGCCGTTATACATGAGGCCCCTGAACTGTATATAATACAAAGGGAAGACACTTCAATGTAATTCTGAATTAAAGTCACCACATTACAGGCATTTATAATTACTTATATATTAATTATTACATATATATATATATATATATATATACAGTTGTGTGAAAACTATTTGCCCCTTCCTGATTTCTTATTCTTTTGCATGTTTGTCACACAAAATGTTTCTGATCATCAAACACATTTAACCATTAGTCAAATATAACACAAGTAAACATAAAATGCAGTTTTTAAATGATGGTTTTTATTATTTAGGGAGAAAAAAATTCCAAACCTACATGGCCCTGTGTGAAAAAGTAATTGCCCCCTTGTTAAAAAATAACCTAACTGTGGTGTATCACACCTGAGTTCAACTTCCGTAGCCACCCCCAGGCCTGATTACTGCCACACCTGTTTCAATCAAGAAATCACTTAAATAGGAGCTGCCTGACACAGAGAAGTAGACCAAAAGCACCTCAAAAGCTAGACATCATGCCAAGATCCAAAGAAATTCAGAAACAAATGAGAACAGAAGTAATTGAGATCTATCAGTCTGGTAAAGGTTATAAAGCCATTTTTAAAGCTTTGGGACTCCAGTGAACCACAGTGAGAGCCATTATCCACAAATGGCAAAAACATGGAACAGTGGTGAACCTTCCCAGGAGTGGCCGGCCGACCAAAATTACCCCAAGAGCGCAGAGACGACTCATCCGAGAGGTCACAAAAGACCCCAGGACAACATCTAAAGAACTGCAGGCCTCACTTGCCTCAATTAAGGTCAGTGTTCACGACTCCACCATAAGAGAGAGACTGGGCAAAAACGGCCTGCATGGCAGATTTCCAAGACGCAAACCACTGTTAAGTAAAAAGAACATTAGGGCTCATCTCAATTTTGCTAAGAAACTTCTCGATGATTGCCAAGACTTTTGGGAAAATACCTTGTGGACTGATGAGACAAAAGTTGAACTTTTTGAAGGCAAATGTCCGTTACATCTGGCGTAAAAGGAACACAGCATTTCAGAAAAGAACATCATACCAACAGTAAAATATGGTGGTGGTAGTGTGATGATCTGGGGTTGTTTTGCTGCTTCAGGACCTGGAAGGCTTGCTGTGATAGATAGAACCATGAATTCTACTGTCTACCAAAAAATCCTGAAGGAGAATGTCCGGCCATCTGTTCGTCAACTCAAGCTGAAGCGATCTTGGGTGCTGCAACAGGACAATGACCCAAAACACACCAGCAAATCCACCTCTGAATGGCTGAAGAAAACAAAAGAAGACTTTGGAGTGGCCTAGTCAAAGTCCTGACCTGAATCCAATTGAGATGCTATGGCATGACCTTAAAAAGGCGGTTCATGCTAGAAAACCCTCAAATAAAGCTGAATTACAACAATTCTGCAAAGATGAGTGGGCCAAAATTCCTCCAGAGCGCTGTAAAAGACTCATTGCAAGTTATCGCAAACGCTTGATTGCAGTTATTGCTGCTAAGGGTGGCCCAATCAGTTATTAGGTTCAGGAGGCAATTACTTTTTCACACAGGGCCATGTAGGTTTGGAATTTTTTTCTCCCTAAATAATAAAAACCATCATTTAAAAACTGCATTTTGTGTTTACTTGTGTTATATTTGACTAATGGTTAAATGTGTTTGATGATCAGAAACATTTTGTGTGACAAACATGCAAAAGAATAAGAAATCAGGAAGGGGGCAAATAGTTTTTCACACCACTGTATATACATATACACTAGGGGGCTTCACTCACCAGCCACTTTGCATCTCTGCCATTCGTGTATGTGGATTTCACGTTCAACAAACAGCAAATCTTTTACTTCTCTCGAATACTCTTCTTAATTGGGAAGAAACACTACTTTGCCCTAATGGCAACATGAATTAGACAATCTACAAGTCTCCGACAATATATTTGATCTCTTTTCGCTGTTCCATTTTTCACCAAGTAATAATTTTCATTTATGCTCCCATTTATTTGAGACTTTCGAATTTTAGTACTTTCATTATCTCTAACCTGCTCTGCATGTGTATCGTGCCAACGTTTTTGAACCTCTTTACGATGTTCTCCTTTCTCATCTACTCTTTGTCTTTTATTTCCGGCCCTGGGCATGGTTAAATCTCTTGGCACAATGTCTCGTCTTGTCCCAGGATATTTTTATATAATAGAGAAAATTGGAAATAAATTTACTGTCAATCCCAGTTGGGTGCATACAAATTAGTCTGAAACTAATCTATTTTTCATATAATTTACTGTTATTATGTAATGGCCACTGAAGTAATTTAAGAAAAATCATAAATAATAACATTCATTTATTAAGATCTCTGCACCCCTAGTTTTAGTATAAAACTTTCTAGGGGCAGCAAACACCTGAAAGCAGAAGGCTACAATTATAAGGCTGCACTCCATTCTTTTCAAAGTAAATCTTAAAGAAGAAGTGCCCCCCTCAAATATGGTAGTGGTTAAACAATTCAATGTCTTTGTCCATTAGATATGTACAAAGTATCCCTTGTTAGAAAGGTGCTATATTGCGCTCGACCCGGCACAGACTCACACGGAGGCATGTGTAAAAACACACAAAGACTTTTATTTTCTTCACCCGTGGGGCACGTCTTCCCTATGAACCCCACAGGCACAACATAGTCCAAAATAGCACAAGCACAAAAACAAACTCCCCTTCTGACACCACCACTCCTCCCATCTAGCTTCGTCCTCCTCCTCCCGACTCTGGCCACTGAGTGGTGGTTGCTGGCACCTTTTATAGCTCACCTGGAAGTGCTCCAGGTGCTTGATCACCTGTTTCCGGTTGCGCTTCTGGGTGCAGGCTCAGGGACCCATGCAGCACCCCCTGGCGGCCACCCCAGATCCCAAGAGGGCTGTGGAGAACTCCATCTCCCATGGAGCCATGCGGGAAACTGATGCACCACCGTCAGCCAGGGAGGCTGCCACCAAGCATCCCAGGGTAGGTATTGAGTGGCCCATGGTTGCTCCCCCGGAACATATGTTGAAGGGGAGTCCCATCCAGGCATGCGACCCGGTCATCCGCCACACCCTACAGATGTTAACATTCTTTCTATATTTTCAGTGTCACTCCCTGTCTTCTCATTATAATAAGGGATATAATCTTAAAACATTTTATCAATGAGAACAGATTAATTACAGCCATTATACTGATAATGACAGAATAATGATATTAGTAATAATAAACATATTTCAGACAAGGGGGTATTTTGACTCATTTCAAAGGTCCTACTAAACAAGAGGGGAAAAAAAAAATCTGTGTTAGTATTCTTTTACAATGGGCAGTTTACAACAATCCCAAATTAAACATTTGAAGAATATAATCTTAAAACTTTAAACAGAGGAGAATATACTTTATTCATTAAACTAATAATAATACTAATAGAATAGTTATATTAGTAATATTGATAAACATAATTAAGACAATGAGGGATCCTGAATCATTTCCTAATTCATAATGAATAAGAAAAACAAAGATAATCTATGTTAGAATTTTCTTAAGCCATGCAGCTACAATAATCCATAGTTAAATATTTATAGTTAAATTCACTACTTTGCATGACCCTTTCTTAGCTTTTCCTTCTAACATTAATAAATCATTCAGCACGTATCTGTAAATTAAAATTCAGAAATTAAAGTGGGCTTTTCGGAAGGGCTCAACTTTTCAGGTATGTAGAACAGCATTTCATCAGCAAAAGTGACATTCAATCATCCTGGGTAAAAAAAGACCATATTAGATTCTTGCATTTTATATTTGCAAATTATTCCTATTGAAGCATACTTTTTTTTAATACAGCTTCTGCACTGTAAAAGGGAAAAGTCTTCTGGTAGTCTTCATAAAGGAGTGTTCATTTTTCCCAGTTCCACTAAAGTATCGTCCTTTGATTATGGTGACATAAAAACCCCAAAGTGAATACTCTGGAAATGCTAACTGGTTTGGCTGTTTACTGCAAGTCTGGTAATTCTTTCAAAAAGAGAAGGAATTAAAGAAGCAGGAAGGTTTTCATTCTTGTTTCTGAGAGCCCTGATGATCCGTAGGTCATTGTTTCAGAAGGCTATAATTCTTCAGAAAACCTGTTTTATTCAATCAAGAATCAAGTAAAAGATATAAAATTTTTGAATATTTTTCAACTGTATTTGGAAGTATTGAAGTATTTAAAAGCAGGTCAATGGTGAGCAGTAACTTGTGTAAATGATTTACATCTGTGGCATACACTATTTAAAAAAAGCATTGCTTACCACTTCCCCACTATGAATGCTTTGAGACCAATGATGTAGAGCTCTGGCATCCCTGAAGGCTGGAACATCAAGCTGTTAAGATCTTTTCTTATCTCTCACATCCCACCCACCCCCTGTTTATCAACAACCAACGTGTATTTCTATAGCACATTTTCATATAAAGAATGTAGCTCAAAGTGCATTACAAGATGTCAAAGAGAAAGTTACAAGAAAAGAAAAAACACATGCAGTAAAATCAGGTAAGAATATTAAAAATAAGTAAATGTTATAAAACATAGACATATAATTAGAAGCATAGCATTCGTATACAAAATATAATTAAAGTCTCTAAAGATGAGTCCAGTGACAAGGTCAGGAGAATAGAAGAAGAAAAAAAAAACTCCAGTTAAGCTGGAGAAAAAAAAATCTGCAGAGGTTCCAAGGCTTAAAGACCACCGTGCTCCCACTGGGCATTTTACCTAGTATAGATGTTTTTAAATCATTCCTCATTGGTTCCAGGCTTCATCTGAGAGGATTCAATACAGTCGGTCTTTTGAACAGTTGGGGCACCTGCCTTCATTTTCGCATCACAGGTGGCTGGACAGTGCCTTGGTCAGGCCGTGGTTCCTTCTGATAATCACCCATTTCATAAATGTAGAGTATTTACCCATAAGTTGTAAGAAGCAGAAACCAGCTTTTCAAACTCACCTACAACATCTTGATGAATAAGTCCAATTGTATTTGTTTAAAATTGGTTGTTTATGGGGGAATGACTGAGAACTATTATTCTAAGTTTGTATGTCAGGTTTGAAGTTTTTATTCATTAAATCAAGTTCCATTCAACTGACATTATGGCAATATTTATTTACTCATTTACTAATGCATCTTTGTTTTGCTTTTATTTTGATCGTTGTTTAGCTCTTTAAGTTTTGTTTTAGTAAATAATTTGGAATATTTTTAAAAGTACTCTTGTAACTTAAAAGTTGCTAGTGAAATTTCACTAAATGACCTGGATTTCAGCAGTCACATTAACAGTAAAGAAGACAATCTGCCAGATGCCCTATCTGGCCGGGGCTTCTTCTAGTTAGGCTAATTTCCAGTACTGTATACCTTTGTTTTTACAACCTGAAACTTCTCCTATGGCATATGATAGGCACCATTAGATATGATAGACTGGCTATAAGCTCTGGCCTAGATTTACATGCCGCTGTTCACTGAATTTCACAAGTCACAGCGTTACCTAGTGTAATGAAGTGTTAAAACCACAAAACACATCTCAGAAAATGAAATAACTTATTAAATCAATCAATAATTAGGCATCAAAAGTCTCCAAGGATGAAACCCTTCAGCTAAAACTACAATTAACCTTACAAAAAAAAACCAATAAATGTAGTAATTGATCATTAATGAAGAAAGGAATACTAAGCAAAGTAAATACAGTACTAAGTAAACGTGAATTCTAATAATAAAGTAATAAATTAGCAAGCAATTTCAATCCAAAAACTAGCCCAGATGAAATCTGAAAGTCAAGGTTTGTTAGCAAAAAAGGTTTAAAAAAAGAAAAACTGTGAAGCCCTCAATAACTTCCAATTATAACAAAAAAGAGGCAGAATCCCCAAAAGATGATTTTTACTAATAATAAAAGGTACTAACCCAACTTAGAGATGAGGCCCAAAGCTAAGTAGGGAAAAAGAAAGGAAAACTCACTTTGAACATCAATACCCCTGTGATCAGACAGGGTTTTACCTGAGGATTAAATATGCAGTCTTAGGTAACTGCCATGATGACAGTACACCTGCATAATCAGTACATAACATTAACCGAGGATATAAGTATATGATGAAGCAATCCAAAATAATTAACAAATTAAAAAGTAAAATAATTAAAAAATAAACACCCAGAACAACTGAGACAAAATACATAACAGAAGGTAGTCCCTGGGAAAACCCTGACATGTAGGGCTTAAACATTATGTGCACCGAATTCCTGATCATCACTGTTAGGGCTTTTTAAGGAAACAGACTTGCAAACAAAACAGTCTTATTGATGTGATGTGATATATAAAGCCATCAAAGAAGATGATCAAGCAGAACCTTCTTCTCCCGGGACACAGATTACTGCATGTGCAGTAGAGGGCTTGCTGAGTATAAAGTCTGGAGATAGTGTCTGAACAGCAACCTTGGGAAACTGATAGAGAACCCTGAATTTACCAGCCTTTGTGATTCTCAAGATTACAATAAAGATCATCCAGATGGAAAAACAAAAATCAAATTGTTTTGTTTAGGTGGGAGCAAACTGAAAGGAATGAGAAAGAAAGCAAGAAAAAATAAAAAAATAACTAATATAAAGAAGGTAACACATGTGACAGAAAAACCTCTGTCTTCAAGAACTGTAACCAACATTGTATTCTTACCAAGCACCTACTGAGACTCTTCCCTCACCTGAGATTAAATGCTGGCCCTTACACTCTTAGCATTGTGATACAGAGTCATGTAGCTCTTCATTTAAACAGTACCCATAGATAAATTTGACCAGAGAGGATACTGAAGGAACCTGTCTTATTTAAATCTCAGACATTTAGTTTGGTTTACTCTTTTTTGTTGAAGTATTAGTTACAGTATGAACATGCCTAGATTGAAAGTGCTCTCTGAGGCCTTCACAAAGATTATAGATAACTATGAGTCTGGGAAGGGATTAAAAAAGATCTCCAAATACCTGGAATTCAATCATTCCACTGTCTGGAAGATCATCTGCAATTGTAGAAGATTTCAAACAAGCTACCAACTTGTCCAGGCCAGACCTTCACCGGCAAGTTCAGCCCAAGAGAAAAATGCAAGATGTTGAAAGGAGTCTCTAAGAACCCAAGGATTTCATCATGGAACCTACAGGTACTGTATCTCTTTACACTGTTGATGCCAGGGTGCATGAGTCTACCATTATAAAGAGGCTGCACAAAGTAGATCTAAATGGGAGGTGTGACTGGAGGAAAAAGAACATCAGGGCAAGACTAAAACTTGCCCCTGAATACCTAGACAAAGACCAACACCATCGAAACAATGTGCTCTGGATGGATAAGGTAAAGACAGGGTTATGTGGCCATAATAGCACCAGAAGGTATGCCTGGTGAAAGACAGAATTTGATCAGAAGAACCTAATACCAACTGTCAAGCATTGTGGTGGAAATGGTATGCTTTGGTGTTACTTTGCTGTATTAGGGCCTTGGGAGCTCACCATCAAATAATAAACATGGAATTTTATACTTTACTAATGGGTTTTTGAGGTTAATGTGAGACCATCTGTCAGAAGATTGAAGTGCAAATAAAACACCACATTCTGAAGAAAGGAGTGGTAAAACACTTTCTTCCAGCCAATGCATAGGAAATGTCGGCTTGAGATTATTTCTGCCAGAAGAGGAAACACCTGCTATTAGAGCCAAGGGAATACTTACTTTATCAAAAGACAACAAGTGGCACAGACCCGGGTTCGCTTCCCGGGTCCTCCCTGCGTGGAGTTTGCATGTTCTCCCCGTGTCTGCGTGGGTTTCCTCCGGGCGCTCCGGTTTCTTCCCACAGTCCAAAGACATGCAGGTTAGGTGGATTGGCGATTCTAAATTGGCCCTAGTGTGTGTGTTTGTGTGTGTCCTGCAGTGGGTTGGCACCCTGCCCGGGATTGGTTCCTACCTTGTGCCCTGTGTTGGCTGGGATTGGCTCCAGAAGACCCCCGTGACCCTCTGTTCAGATTCAGTGGGTTGGAAAATGGATGGACGGAACAAATGGCACATCTGTTCATTTTTCATTAAATACATTATTGCAAAGTAAAATTTTCATTTTTTTTCAATTACATCACCTTTATCTAAAGATATTGTTTAAATGATGAAATCTTGATATGTCCAATATGTTAAAAAAAGGAAAAAGCATTTTATGGAGTTACATACTTTATCACTTGAATGTGCTATACACTCTGGAAATATATTCAGCTGCATATAAAAAGATTTTCCATAGCCGTCACAGCATCACAACAGATCTATATTTGTAACACCAGCACCATCTTTGCTTTAGACACTGACTCAGTGACTGAGATAAAGTATAGTGATAGTAGATTTCAAAAAGCAGTCCTCTTTTTCATTTTTTCTAACTTTAACTGCCAATGACAAATTTGGCTTGCATGACACCCTGCTTGCTGTGTAAAGGAGACATACATGACTCATCTAAACAAAGGCTTGTCCTTAGTTATGATGTTTACCCATTTTCTGTTGTATTTAGGAACTGTACATAGTGGTATAATGGTTAATTTTACTTTCACAAATTTACAGTGTGGTGAGTCTGATTTGCAGCCCGGGCAATATCTGCATTCAGAGTGTGTTAGGATATAGCGGGTTGGAAAATGACTGACTGACTGATGACTGACATTTAAACCCATGGGCAGAGATTAAGCATTGGACGGGGGCCTGGCACCTCAAACGGATGCACTGATACTAAAATCAGTCTCAAAAATAGAGGGTATTCTTTCCCCATTTTTTAAGGCCACAGTTAATGTAATCAAAGGAGTCCAGTGTCATGCACAGGGTGCTCTCTGCGTGGAGTTTGCTCTGACTTCCTCCTACAGTCCAAAGCCACGCAGGTTATGTGAATTGGTGAAGCTTAATTGTCCCCTGATGTGTGTGTATGCTCACTCTGTAATGGTCTGGTATCCTGTCTAGGGGTTGTTCTTGACTATTACTTTCTGGGACTGGCTCCAGCTGCACCTTGCCCTGGATAAGCAGATTTAGAGGGTAGAAGGATGGATCAACAAATATTATAATCTGTCCTGCCCAGAGCAACTCTCTCATGCATGTCTTGCACCAATCCTTAAAACAGATAAATATTCTGTGCGATTTCTTAATATTCTCAGTAGGTGTGGGACTCTGCCAGGGCTCCCCTTTGTCGCCGAATTTATTCATAATTTTTTAGAAGTGGAGATGGTCAAATATAGTGACCTCTGGATCACATTTCTGCTCTTTTCAGATGATTTGGTCCTGCTGGCTTTATTGTGCTATGATCTTAGACATGCACTGGGGCAGTTTGCAGCTGAGTGTAAAATGTCCAGGGTGAGGATCAGCACTTTCAATTCCGAAGTCATGGTTCTCAGATGAAAAAGGGTGGCGTACCCTCTCTGGGTAAAGGATGAGCTGCTACTTTAAGCGAAGGAGTTCAAGTATCTCAGGATCTTGTTCACAAGAGAGGGAAGAAGGAAACATCAGAATAACAGGAGGATCAGAGCAACGCTCATAGTCACACAAATGTTATACTGGTCAGCCATGCTGAAGAAGAAGCTAAGTCTAAAGACAAAACTCTCGATTTGTCAGTTGATCTGCATCCCTGTCCTAGCCTGTGGTCATGTGCTGTGGTGTAATGACCAAAAGAATGAGATCACAAGTACAAGCGACAGAAGTGAGGTTTCTGTGCAGGGTAGTGGTACTGGTACTCCGTTATAGGGTGATAAGCTCAGCAATTCAGGAGAGTTTCTGAGTAGAGTTGCTGATCCTCTGGATCGAAAGTTCCCAGTTGAGGTGATCTGGGCATGTTGTAAGGGCACATCCTACTGAATAGAAACCCTAAGTATGCAAAAAGCATACTTTAGCACATTATGTCAGCTTTACAAACAATTATTAAACTGTGTGATTTAATTGTCATGTCAATGCAATGCAAGACATTTTTACAAACACAGGGTTCCGATTTTTTTATAAAATGTATTCCCAAGAGTGTCTTAGTCAGACACTGGATATGGATAATTTCCTTTGTTTTACACAACATGAAAAAGTTGCATTTTGTTTGATTAGCTCAGAATGCCCCATTACCTTCTCAACTCACATCACATTAACCCCTGAAACATTAACATGGATTTCTACAAACTTAGCTTTCTATATGAATCAGTATATTGTGAAAAAATTCAACGTTAAATTTAATAATTCTAAATTCCAATTACCATGTAAGACTTTTAATAAATATTATTGGGCCATTATTACATTGTAAAAAAGCATAGTCACCACGCAGTTCATTATCTCAACTGATTGGGTTTTAATTCCTGCAAGGCACGGCAATTCCTGCTTGTGCCTTTTGCAATTAAATGCAGTCATTGCATGCTGAGAATAATTAGCTTCACAAAGGCTGAACAAATGATTTCTCTGCAGAACAATAGCTTGGCTTTTACCACCGATTATGTTGCAGAATCCATAGTGAATGGTCTTTTGCAGAAAACAGAAGATGAAAGTCTGTATTATTAATTTTAATCACATTTTTTAATTGACAATTTTCCCTCTGATATAACAGCACAGCATTCATTACACAGTTGACCGATACAATGAAATACATGTATACTCTAGTGAATCCTTCAATTGTTTCTTAGTTTTGGTTTCTAAAACACTGACTGATTTGTAAACATGAAAATGATGTAATAGGATTGCAATTAGAAGATGTACAGCTGTTTTTTGAGATATAAGGTGCATTTAATTTCACATATCTCTGCATCTCTAGTGTTAAAGCTGGGAGAATACATCAAGACTGGCTGGCACACTGAGTGGGCAGCTCCTTTTGTTTTTTAATAGAGGAGATAAAGAATGTGTTATTGTATTATTGAGAAATCACAATCCTTAAACACCATTATACAGCCTATGCTGGGAAACTGACAAAGACAGAGTGTTAAACTCCAGATTCATAAGGGTCTGTAGAGCTTTTACTCTGGCTGTAGCATAGTGGGCTAACTCTTTGTCCAGTGACACTTCATTTTATATATCTTTCATAAGCAGCTCTTATCAGTTTATAAATATTTGTTTGTTTGAGAGTTAAGAGTAATTTACTGTAAGAAATAGGCAGACTCTTGAATTATGCCATTGCCATTTTGCTTGCTGTATTTCAAGACAAAAAGGCTTACAAATACGATTTATGAATGCATTTTGCTTCATTCTATTAAATATCACTTACATCTATTTATTTATAACACTTCTTAAGTAATATGTGTAAAGTATGTAACAGAAAATATTACTTACATGGCTTATAAACAACATCTGCTCATTTGACTTACCATTAATTTTAGAGAGTAAATTCTGTCTCATAATTAATTTCATTCAGACTCTGTTTCTGCTATGACCATGTTCTGAAACAGTTTATATTCCAAAGTAGTTTATGTCTTAAATAGTTAAATGTGCCCTATTTGCTTGATAGCTGTAGAAGCTGGTAAATTGTAACAGCTTAATGGTAAAGCATGGCTTGTAAATTTTAAGAAGAAGCAGGTTATAGTGTGTCCATAAAAATTCAATTATAACATCTCTAACATTGAAACTTCAATAAAGGTCCAATCACTTTTGTGTAAGGAGCTACAAGAGTCTGTGTGATTTAGGGCCATTAATCCATGCCATTCGTGTTCCTATATAAGCAGTGACATGAAGTGTTGTGTTTATAGAGAGGTAAATGTGAGGCTTCTGCCCAAGATACATTTTCTGTGCACTAATAGCTAAAAAATAAATTTCACAGTCTAATTACAAATTCTGACAGTACTTGTATATACTTTTCATACTGAAAAATACTTTTGACAAGTAATTCATAATAATTCATTTTATACATAAGACCACCTCATATTAGTGAAAACGCTTAAAACACTGCTATTCAAATGGATTCCAGAGCAGGTATTGTCACCTGTCTTGAACTGACAGAAGTACTGATAAAAGTTTTTTCCTCACTCCCTAACCCACTCTCTTTAAGGGTGGTCACTATTGGCATAGTTTAACCAAAAGGGCACAGCTTTTTCTTGCAGTCTCTTCCTGTTTGCATCATTTCACCAATTAGGTTGAATTGCACATCACTCTAGATAAAATTCTTAGATGAGAAGGCTCATTTATTATACATAGATTGCATATAAATCCACACATCAAGATATTACCCTCAAATCAATATTATACCAGCATAAGAATCACATTTATCTTTTTCCTTTTGCATACATAGATATGCGCACAATGTGTAAGAAAACATGTTTTATGTTCAAATGTGCAACTTTTCTACTACTTCTTACTGGTAAAACATTTTTGCTTTGTGTCCTCCCCCACCATACCATATAATTTATGGGAAAGGAGCGAAAGCTTTAGATTCGTGAAAAATGTCGATCTCCGGTTTTCGAAGGATCTCAACGTTTTGGTCTCCTGATACTGAAAACATCGATATCCTGATGATGGGTGTGTGTCTATCTTTGTGTGCATGTCTGTGTGTCACAGTTTCTTGAGGATGGTCTAGAGCTAAAATGGCTGGATGGAAAAATACAAAACTTGAAACATAAGCCTGTTATGAGATAACAATGGGCTGATCAGTTTTTGAGCCAAATCGTGTAAGAGAAAGAGGCACTCTAGAGGAACCCTCAAATACCGTAATTCTGCAATTAATTTTTAATTCTTCTCATCAATTCCTATCGTAATGACCTATTTTATGATCAGAAAGATCAGCATCACAGCAGTAAATAATTATTGAAATTTTATAGAATAATTCGAGTAACTTGTTTCCTAGGGTGAAAAGCCTTCTGATGCTCACATCCGAATTTTTAAAATCCATATTGCAAGAAGAATTTCTTTCCAGTATACTGAATCAACTGGGTTTATCAGCAACTCTCAATGGAAATTATATCTGTTTATAGCTTTATATGGTTTAATAGCTTGGCACCACAATATCTGGATCTTTATTCTTATCACTAGTAGCATCTATCTAGTTTGGAGATTTAATATATTCTTATTTAAATGCATAAAGATGTTTTAGACAATACTGTTTTGGCTATCACTGAATATTCTGTGAATAAATCTTCATAATACATATAAAGAAATAAACACCATCTCTATAGGGCCAAGCTATCTAAAATATTTCATTGTAGAGACTCTCATTTTCTTATATGTCATCACAGACCAGGGGCCTCATGTATAATGCCGTGCGCAGAACTCGCACTATAACATGGCGTAAGCACAAAGCCGAAATGTGCTTACGCACAGAAAAATCCAGATGCAGGAATCTGTGCGCATCTAACTTCCACGCTCTTCCGCTACATAAATCCCGATCAGCGTGAAAACTAACGCCGCACGCCAAGATTTTGTAACGCCCCAAATCCTCCCAGAATTACGCCTATTTGAATATGCAAATCAATATAAATCGCCCTTAAGCGCAGCCTTCTGTGAAAAGACAATGGGAAAAGCATGGGGAAAATATAAGAATTTCAGCGAATACCAAGTGGAGGCAAAGGAAAAACATACTATTTGTTCAAATAAACCGTGGTATAATCAACAAAAAGAAGTTGATCGAGTGACATAGCGTGTTGGAGAAACTTGAAAGCTCACATTCACAAAATCGCACAGTGCCGGAAATAAAAAAGAAGTCACATATCAAAGTTGCCGTGAAAAGAAGAGTTGTAAGCCCACTGTCTGAGTGTCATATGAAAGCTTATTAGGGTACAGAGAAAAAGGCACACGGTGGGGAAAAAGCACGAAATGTCAACTTTAATCTCGAATTTTCCACTTTAATCACGTAGTTTATTTTGTCATTTAGTAGAACATTATAAACTTCATCTTAAAATCGTTTAATTAACCAGTTTCTCAAAATTACATCGTAATTAAAGTAGCACGTTAAATGCTTTGTTTTGTATTTGATCTTCTACTGTATGTGATCTATGTGTGTGAATCACTACTTGCTTCTTAAACTGGCTCTCTTCCTCCAACTGGACACAGAGTCCATTACATTCATGATATTACAGCTCTCTGAATAACTAAAATACTGAGATGTATACGTGATGTCATTTTCATGATGATAGGAGCTAAAGCACATTATTAAACATGTGTTTCATGAGCCTCGTGCTCATGACAAGCATTTATCTTTTGTCGAAATTTGTCGCTGCTTTTAGCTGTGTTGTTGTTTTCTTTCTGTTTTATATTCAATATATATTGGCGTACCCCAAGAGTCCTTGCTTTTCTTTCCCCAAGTAACCAATCGCCACACAATCAGCTCTGTAATAGAAGTTAAGCCATCTGTAAGCTTAGCGCCGATTCTTCAAAACGTTTAAAGAACATTGAAATATCTTCGTAGTACATGTTTAATTATTCTATCCTTCACGACACTCCCAGTGAAGAATATAGATTATTTAAATGAAGTTAAAGTTTTATGTGTATTATTTAACAAACATATTTTGCTGCATTTCATCTTAAAAATGATATCGTCATCATATGTAAATACGCTTTATAAAGTGGCCCAGGTTGTGAGATATTATAGCTGTAGTGCAAGTTTACAGTGGGGTGATTGTACTTATAAGTACAAACCGTTCTACAAGGAGCAATTGATTGAGTGCATTTAAAGTTCTTGGGATTAAACTGTTTCTGAACCGCGAGGTCTGTACAGGAAAGGTTTTAAAACGTTTTGCAGTGGCAGAGACAGCGTGTCCATGAAACTGTATACCGATAATTCTCTTTCCGATCAGCTGCTGCTGTGATTCACACTCAGATACAGTGATATAAATACTCCGAGTCGTGCAGTGAGATTAATATGGAAAAAGATGATCCGCTGTGGCAACTCCTAACGGGAGGAGCTGAAAGAAGAAGAAGGAGAAGTGAGAGTAACAACGCTAAAGCAGTTATGGTATTTGGAATACTATGGCTGTTCCCTGAACCATTATATTGTTACGAGTTAATTACAATCAGATGCATTACACTAATAAACAATATGCGGTTAGTTTCTGTGTATTTATAAAGCCGCGTCATGAAAATAATGAGTAATCACACAAGAACAGTACCATTGCTTTGACGCTGGGTGCCGCCAGTTTGCAAAACCGAGCGGAGAACTTGCGTACGACAAGGCATGAGGTACCGTGGAAAAGTACGTGGCTTTACGCCAAGTGTAGGTTTTATACATCGCGATTTGAACGTGGAAAAGTTCTTACGCAGCATTTCTGTGCGTACGCACCGTTTATACATGAGGCCCCAGATACTTCTCCAAATGTTCAGGTTATTCCGCTGTCTGGGGGACTTTGAATAAATCATCTTTGAAGCATTTTAAAAAATATGCTGTAACCCTAATCCATCTCATCTTATCTTTTCGACCAAATTTCCTGTTGAGGGTTGTGGCAGCAACAGACCAAACAGGTCAGTCAAGACTTCCCTGTCATTAGCTACAGATTCTGGATCTTTCAGGAGAATTCACAAGTGTTCCCAATCCAGCCGAGACATAATCTTTCCAGTGGTCTGCTGCAACGTGTCTAGCCAGTAGGATGTGCCCTTAAAACATGCATAAACTACATCAACTGGCTCCTCTTGATCTGGAGGGGCAGTGACTCTACTCTGAGGCTTTTCCAAGTTGCTGAGCTTCTCGCCCTATCACAAAGTATCAGCATAGTTACCCTATTGTGAGACAGAACCATAACCCTAGACTTGGAGGTGCTGATCCTCATCCCAGTCTCTTCACAGCGAATCATCTGCTATGTGTGTCAAAGGTCATAGTGAGATAAGGCAAAGAATACAACATCATCTGCATAAAACAACCATGATATCCCTTAGCCTCCTCAACTGGATACCCTCACATTCTCAGCACCACCTTCACATCCTGTACATGAAAACCAAAAACAGGAGTGGTAACAAGACATAGCCTTGATGGAATCCAACACCCACCGTGACCAAGTTTGAATTAACGGCAAGTATTTAGACACTGGTATTACTTCATTTATAGAGGGGCCAAATTGCAAGCATGACCCTGTTACCCCATTTTCTTGAAGCATCTCCTTAAAAATATACTAAGGGACACTGTTATAAGCTTTTCCCATATCTACAGAACATACTGTATGTAAACTGGGTTATCATACTCCTATGCAATTTTTAGCAACCACACCAGGAAGGGAGAAGAACTGGTCTACTGTTTCACGGCATAGACATAATCCACACTGTTCTTCCTATATCCTATGCTCAACCATCAGATGGATTTTTCCCTCCAGCACCCCTGCATATGTCTTACCTGGGTGGCTGAGGAGTATGATAACTCTAAAGTTGGAACACACCATTTGCTCACCTTTCTTTTTTTTTAATCCTTTTTCAGTTGCTGGTACTTTTCATGTATTAAATGAACAAGCAACAGGCTACCAACCTAACATATTTGCTTTTGTATTATATTTTCAAATGGATGGCATTAAGTTTTGATAAGGTTTGAAAAGGTACTGTTACTATTAATACTCACAATGCTTAAGTTCAGAATGAAGGTGCTCAGAAAGTGTTTTGATACATCCTAATCATTACTCATAAATGGATATTGGATCAAAATGATTTTCCACAATGACTTCTAGATCATTAATTAGTTATTAAGGGGATCCTGCCCAGCCGGGATGCCTGGAAGGACAGGGACAGGAATAATACCTTTCCTGGGCCACGAGAGGGCAGCCGCCCTGGAGGATCATGAAGCCATGGAATGCAGCACTTCCGCCACAACTGGAAGTGCTGCCAGAAGAGATTCTAGGCACACCCAGAGTGCTTCCAGGTGCTCATGCTGCACTTCTGACACCAGGAAGTGCCATCAGAAGATCATCAGGAAGCACCTGGAGCACATCCGTTTGAAGTATAAAAGAGACCACCTCACTCCATTCGAGGAGCCGGAGACAAGAGGCAGAGGACAGAGGTTGCAACACGAGGAGTGGAGGCGGCAGAAAAGAAGGAAAAGAGAAAGGAGTGGAAAAGGACTGTGATTCTTTGGGCACTGTGTTTGTG
Source organism: Polypterus senegalus (assembly GCF_016835505.1). Classification (NCBI taxonomy): domain Eukaryota; kingdom Metazoa; phylum Chordata; class Cladistia; order Polypteriformes; family Polypteridae; genus Polypterus; species Polypterus senegalus. The sequence continues at coordinate 62,191,536 of NC_053168.1, read as the reverse complement.
CTTTAACTGCGCAAAGGAGAATAAAAGCATCTCTTTGTGCACATCTGATGTCATGTCTGTCAGTTTCTGGGGTTCAAGTTCCACAGTATAAATACTTAAAATAAAGCATTTTTTCTTGCTGAGCACCAAGGTGCTCCAAAATTTGACCATCCACTGTTTCCTTAACCAGTTTGATTGCAAAATGGCCCTGAGACATGTATGTTAGACACCTTCAACATAGCACATTACTGCCCAACCCTTTTCTGGTGGCATGAACAGAATGCAAAGCCAAAGGCTTGGGCAATGGACAAAAGTTCATCAAAAAATAGTACTCCAAAATAAAAAAGAAAAAACTGTTTCCCTCAGATTCCTAAATACAACACTGCATGCATCAATAAGGGAGAAAAAAACACTTGATAAAAAATTCAATTCCTCAGTCCTTATAGTGTAAGTTTAGAGGATTACTAAATAGTTGTTGAGACATAAATTATCAGACCTTTTGATTGACTAGATAGAATGCTTTGCAAAAGAAAGTATTAAATGGTTTTCTTAGGAGTAACCAATCATGTTTTCCAAGTGTTAACTAAAAGAGGGTACCTGGGTGAATGAGACCTATCATTAATCTGACCTTGTTTGTTAAGCCCAAGATGGGTACAAAACATGTACAGTATGAAGCGCAGTTTAACAATAATAATTGCTTTCTGATGTCTGAATGTTTATTGCAGTCTGTGCTTTAATGGGACAGATGAATTATCACAATGGACAAATGAACTGTATTGTTGCAAATACCGCCAAACAATATTAGAGAATAAAAAGGTACTTTCAATCACTGAAACAGATTAAATGTTTCATGTTAACAAAAGGAAACCATTAGTTGTTGAGCTTTTTTGATAAATGGAGTGATACTTTTGACCAAATAAAGCGTGTGTGAAGTGATTCTGCCTAGTAATTGAAACTATTTTAATTTTCATATAGTGTCATTTAAAACCATGGCTTTGGATATTTTTTTTCCATTAAATTTCATGGCCATTTTCACCTTTTAAGAAAATTAGGTTTCAAATTGTTGTAGGCATACTATGTTGCCACAATGTCTGTTTCCCTACAGTACAACAACTTGTACCCTTCCGAAATCAGCCCACTTTACTGATGGAAGAATAAAACAAAGTGTGTGTTATTAATTGCAATAGTATAAAAAAGGGCATTGCAACTATGAACAATAGGGCTGCATCCCTGAAAAGATTGTAAGAAAAGGGTGGCAACTAACCAAAAAACAGAACACAAAATGGATTCACCACAATAATGGTTAAAAATATAGGCAATCACAAAAATAAATGTAAATAGTGTGCTACTATTGAGAATTTCGATTAAGGATCAATGTACCTTATAATTAGTCTTAGTGCTATTAGCTATTAAAAGTTTATGCATGAAACACCTTAAAAGGTCAGCATTTATTTTATTTTATTTATTTTTTATTTTTTTATTATTGTTTTGGGAACATGGCTGCTGAAGCTTCTGACTGACAGACAACTAAGCAGAAAATTAAGCAAGCTTCCACAAGCGTTTTCTGGCCTTTAGTTTTTAAGAAAACTAAGCAAACCCTGATGTTAGTGAATAAACATATAAACATTTTAGATGGTATTTAAATTTATATATTAAGTCTTATCGATACTTTAGACGATCAAGTTAAAGCAAAATGCACTGTGTTAGCTAGATTGAGCTATTTAAGAGTTTAAGAATTGATTATTTAAAAGCTAGGCTGCCTGCTTCCACTTCCAGTAGCTCTGTCCCTGTGCAGGCAAGTCAGAGACAGTGTGCACCTGCGTGCTACTGCTTAATAGCGTAGCTGCCTGTGTTTGGAGGTTTTCACATCAGCATACATTGATATTTTACGGAGCATTTAATCTTATACAAGGTATGTCAATACTTCTTTTTGAATCATTATAATAATAGATCAAGTTACACCAAAAATGCATTAAACTACCTGGCTTTAAGCTTTATTAGAGCAACTGTCAAAAGCTTGTATTTTTCCATTCTTGCAAGCAGTCAGCAAGCACCATACTTATCTGCTCAAGACTTTCCACAGCTTAGCCCTTCTCAGTTATGCTGCACGTTGGGATGTTAGCACAAGAAATAATTATTAAATGGTTTTCACATGTGGGATTCCCGTGATTCCAACTTAATGATGAAAACTGATTGACTAAAAGGCTATCAATCTTTAACAGCCTAAGGTTAGGAACGTGAGAATGAAGGGAGGGATAACTGGGTGATGCTCACCTCCAGGTAGCAAATATGTCCTTCGAGCCAAAGTGGTTGTTATGAGAAAGTGTAGATTAGGAAGGAAATTGTTATGACAAGGTCTACTGGGATGGAGATTGTTATGGGGAAGTCTATGAGGCAAGGTTATTGATATGATAAAGTCTACAAGATCGGGTGATTGTTAAGAGAAACGATATGGAGTGATGTCATTATCATATGAAATCATGTGAAGCAGATGATAAGAAACGGGGATATTTTGAGATAAGAATTGTAGTAAATATGAGGCTTGTCCTGAGCACAGGGCACATTTCATTGCACTGAGACAGGCTTTATGTGTTATGCTGTAGTTTCATGTGCTGTGCGTTAAAGTCTATTCTGATTGTCTATCCGGAGACTGTGTGTTTTTTCCCCACGACATTATAGCCAGGGTTTTTCTCTGGCTTGCATTTATATTTTTGTTATATTTCAATTATTTCTCATTGTGTTATGTTAGTTCTGTTATATTTGTAATTATGTACTGTTACTTTAAATATTTTTATGTACCACATGCCTTGTGGATGGAGACCCTGGAGGTGGACCACCATTTCACTACAGCTTCCCTCTCACTGGAAAGGGGTGAGAATAGGAGAGATCCTATAGCAGTTCATTCAGATTGTATTAGAATTTTGTAAGTATTGCTACTTTTTGTAAATTTTTTGGGGTTTTTTTTTGTGATTCATTTTGCTTCCACCTTTAGATTTTTGCTTTTGGATTACATAGTGGGACTTAATTACCAAGGCATGCCTTTTTAAACAAATCTGTTTTGCTCTTTTCACCATTTTGCTGTACTTTTCTATTTTTTGTTAGTAAATTCTTTATTTATGCATTTTAGGGTTTGCTTTTGTTCACAAGCTAGAGTGTTTCACAGTTTTTCTCACTTTTGATACTTTAAACTTTAAATACCAGTTTCTCCATTTATGGGCCAAGCCAAGCAGAAAGTCCACTGTTGGTAGGTGGGAGTAGGTAAGACTGGGAGAGTTACTTCTGGGCTGGTGCAGGCCTGCTTTTATACAGTGGATTTATTATAGTATTCAGGCCCCTTCACTTTCTTTACATTTTGCAATGTTGCAGCCTTGTGTTAAAATTACTTCAATTAATTTCCCCCACATTAAAAAAAAACTCACTGGTCAAGAATAACAAAATAACAACCGAATTTTAGAAATTTTTAAAAATTAATTAAAAAAATGTTTACACCATGTTTATAACTCTTAAATACAACAAATAGACCAAAAAACTGCCTTAAACAGCACTTATATATTGTTAAAATATAGGAAGGAATTTTGAATATATTTGTGCATGACAAATAAAATTGTTTGGATTTTGCTTTAATTCTGAGTTGTTTTTTGACTTTGAGTTTAGTTTAGACATGAAGTCTACTGGCCTCTATATGTTTGTATATTGTGGTCTATGGCCGGCTTGTCATCATGGCCAATACCTCCAGGCCGCCAGATGGAGCTCTCCCTGCAGCATGGAGGTGCCCCGGATACCAGCAGGGAATCATGGACTATGGAGTTTTCCCCTACAAACCTGCTGGATACCCCAGGGGCCAACAGAGGATGCTGCAGGGAGGCCCAGAGAGTCATATGTGCCCTATAACCGGAAGTGCGTCATAGGAAAAGCGATAGCAGAAGTGACGTGCTTCCAGGATGAAGAAAAGGACTTTTTATCTGACCCGAAAGTGAAAAGGAATCATGGACTGAAGGATTGGAAACACTTCCGGGTCAGGGACTATAAAGGACTATGGGAAATCCCCATACGTTGAGCTCAGCTGGGTGGAAGGGTGGCAACGCATCTGGGAGTGGAGGATTATATTATTGTAGTGTATTGTGTTATTGAATGAGTATTGTGGAGAAGAGGGTGCTTTGTGCAATGTTGTTTAATAAAAAGTCAACTATTTGGACTTTTATCTGGTGTCTGACGTCTTGGACAAGGGTTCAAGGGAGCGATAGCGCCCCCTATCTGTCACAATATTTACTTGTACTACAACCTAATGATTCTTCTGAATAACCCTAAATAATATTTATTTGAAATAGTGCAGACAAAAAGTATTTATGAATACACCTGTAAGAGTTACCATGAATTACCTTTAGTTTCCAGAACTGATGCATACACCTGCCTGACCATAACTGGCTCCTAAAGAGCAAATACAAAACTACAGAACAAAATATTGAAAGGAGAAGTGCTCAAAATGACAATGAAATTGATGTTTAAAACGCACTGGCATTGATGGACTAAATGCTTAAAGAAAACAGATAATATGCATCTAAACATCTAGTAAATGTGTAGTGACAAAAAAAAGGCAAATGGTTTACATGGCCACCTTTGGAGTTATTCATCAGTTGTGTGCAAATTCAATTAGTCAACTTTGGAAGGAGACAAAGTCAAGTTTTACAGTAGCACCACTGCCTGTAGATATCATGTGATCTGAACTGTAAATTTAATTTTTTGCTGACAGTTTCTTGGTCTGCAGAAATTTTCAGAACATTATTTCAATCAATATATTATTTGGAAACCAATTAATACATTACTTATATTTATTTATTTTTTGTTTTCAATGCATTTTTAACAGCATTTAAAATGAAATACATTCTCATGTAGTGCCATATTGTTTATCAAACAAATGCCAACATTTCATGATTTTTCTGTTGACGGATGCTAAACCATTACTAGCTTGGATGACTGGGTGTGTTCAATGTGTAACATTGCCAGCAAGAAAAGAATAGCATCATGTACAAAATTGTGGATTCACCACAAAAACTGAAGAGTTTGTTCTTTTATTGTGTTTTTCACTATTTTTGATAATTTTTTTCTGCCCATTGGCTGTGATTAATGACTCAAGTATTGGCTCTGCCTATATGTTCCTCATTTATTTTCTGAATTCCAGCACCATTCTGTTACACAATTTAAACTTGCTTATTAGAATTTTTTTTGTTATTTTGACTTTGAACCATGTTCCCATTCCATTTTAAACTGTTGCCACCCTCTGCACATAGTACAGTAAAACTAGAAATTGAGCTCACCTACAGACGTTTTTAAAGTATAGTTTGCATTCAGCAAGATAAGAACATACAGTATTTAATTATTAGTAGCTTAAACAAATGATCTTAATATAATTTTGAAAGAATATTTCTAAAATAATAGTAATAGTATAAAATATATAATAATATTAAATTATTAGTATAAATTTACATGTATAGAATGTGTTGTACTTGAGGCAGGAACTAACAAGGCATTAAAAAGTCACATTTTTCCACTGAGGAAAAATAAAGTTTTATTTATAGATACAGGTGTATTTATGTAATGTATGATTGATAAGCAGCACTAATTAAAGTCTGATTCTTAATATACCACATTTACGCTTGCTTATTTATTCAAACTAGTGTTAAAATTATTTTGCATTTATAAGCTTTTATGCAGGGCATTTAGAATATGAGATTCTGGCAACAAGGCAAGCATTATGATCATCAGTTATTATTTTTGTGTTTCATAGGCCCTGAGCTTCAACATTTAATAGAAATAATACCATATTTGTGTTGTGATTATGATTCAGCAGTTAAATATAATGCACTTTTTTGCAAATTTTATATTAAAGCTGAATAGCTTTTTTTAAAATAGGAAAGTTCAGTATGATAAAGTACAGTAATATTCAGGTTAAGGTTTCATCTACACAAGGAACACTAATGGTACACAGAAGAGAAAAATAAAAGCATTAGAAATTTAGAAGTGGTGAACTAAAAGGTGCACTGATTTATATTAGTTTGTGCAGTTTTGCTCAATATTTGTAGGACTCCTTTTACAGAACAGTGCAGTTAAAACAAAATATTTTAACAAATATTGTTTAAGACAGAAATTACACTGAAGGTCATTAAAAGCAGTAATAAACTGCAAACACCACTTAGGCTGGATGAACAGAAAATGCATATTACATAACAGGCATGAACATTTGTCTGCTGGAGAAATAAAAGCCTCCTTCCCTTGAGTTATTCTGATGATGTATTTTAAGCAGCAGGGTATGAATACAATGAAAGTGCTGCAATCTTATAAGAAAACTTGATTGTAAAACGTATTTCCTGTAAATGATAATAATAGTGTTACACAACTTCCTCAAGATTAGCAATAGGTTTACTATAACATATTCTTTTAAGGGAAGAAATTTAACTTGGAACTTGGAAATCAAGAGGCCACTCATGTTTGCTTCCTGGCTTGTCCTATTTTGCAGTGGTTGTCTTTGGGGCTTTGAATCAGATTCAAAGAAGGACAAATGGAAGTAGAAAAGGGATAGATTTATTTATTTATTTTTTGTTAAATGTAACTCCTCAGTTGCATTCACAGAAACAAAATGGTAGAAGTTAAAAACATTTCACAGTAACACTCGTATTCCAAATTTTTACAAATGAGATCATTAAAAATACATATCAAAAACAAAATAGCTTTTGTTTTCACTGGGCCTCCCTTTGAATTTAAGCCTCTGTGGCTTAGCTAATAAAATGCTCTCAAAGCGATCTTCTTGTGATACCAGTGAAACACCTGGCTTAAACAAAGAACTGCCCCCAAGAAACCAATGGCATGACCTCTGTTCTTTCATTTACACAACTCAAACGCACTCTAACTCATCTCTTCTCTCATCAAGCTTACAGCTTTCAACCTGGCCGTAACCTCTGCTGTAGAGCAGACACCCAGTGCTGATAGGGTGTGGCTGTAACAGAAGCTGGAGCAATCCCTTTACTCCAAAGGGCAACTTGTTGGAGAGGAACAGTGGAAGACTTATCTGTAGTGGACAAGCATTAGTTGTTAGTTTGCCATTAATGTCCAAACTCTGCTGAAGGACAGCAAGTGTACAAGCAGAGAGAGAAAGAAAGCGATGATATATGAAAAGTCACATGTTCATCTCACTGAAAAAACGGCAACTGACTGATCACCGGTTGCTCTGAAACCATAACAATGCTAGCAACCAAGGACACTGTGTGTGTAAAAACCTCAAAGAGAAACTGCAGTAGCACCCACAACCAGAATGTGTGATCAAGGTGAAGAAGACAAGCCCCTGAGCAAAGACAGAAAGCATATTGAAGAATCTTACACATATATGGACAAAGCCGACCAGAAAAAAGAACACAGAATCACTTACACAAGAAGTGTAAGTAGTCCTACTTTGATTTGGAGAACTATTAGTTATAACTTAGTAGTTAGGACAAAGCCAGCTAATGTACTATGGTATTGGCATCACTGTAACTGAAAGGTAATAACCTTGTGAAGGAAAACTTCTGTTGTTATCAGTTTCTCATTCTAAATAAAGTAAGACAGAGCAGCATCTTACACATGCAGAACGGGTTGGTGAGCCAATGCAGACCATCTATGAGCAAATAAACGCCACAATACAAACACAATAAGTTTAAGTAGTGTGACAGATGGCCGGGGCCCATGCTTGACCGGGACGCCCCTTCACCACATCTGCCAGGGGGACAAGTGTGGGAAGCCCAGTATCTCCCCCTGGATGCTAGATGGTAGCTTCCCTGGGTTGCAGTGGTGCCTCAGACTTCCCCAGAGCTTTATGTGAGTTGGAGTTCTGTGCAGCTCTATGGGGTTCCACAGATGCCGCTAGGGGGTGCTGCATCAGGAGTGGCTGGCCCCTTTGGGCACTGGTTTCGCCTTACTATGAAGTGCAGCCAGATGTCGGCAATCAAACACATGGAGCACTTCCGGGTGCATGATAAAAGGGAGCCAGTGACCACCACTCAGCGGCCAGAGTCGGGTGGGAAGAGGACAAAGCTTGCTGAGGAGGAATGGTAGTGCCAAGAGGAAGAAAATGCTAAGTGCTTGTTGTACTGTGTTTGGGACTATGTTGTGGCTGGAGGGATTATGGTGAAGACGTGCCCTCCGGCTAAAGAAGAAATAAATAGTTTTGTTTATTTTACCCATGCCTCCCGTGTCCAATCTGTGTCAGGTCGGGGGTTATATAGCGTCTTTCTTACAGTAGCTAAAGAACTTATCAGTCTTAACCACATAATTTGAAAGAATTTATAAGTTATGCGCCTTTTTCTTCAAGAGAAAAAAGATCTATCAAAACAAAAAAATAGAATTCAAAAGTTATTTTCCTTTTTCTACAGTAGAGAAATTAATCAATTAAGCTTTCATAATTTTATGTTTTGTGTTGTTGGTTATTGTCTTTCATCTATGTTTATCTATATTTATATATATTTACATATATATTATACTAGCAAAATACCCGCGCTTCGCAGTGGAGAAGTAGTGTGTTAAAGAAGTAATGAAAAAGAAAAGGAAACATTTTGAAAATAACGTAACATGATTGTCAATGTAATTGTTTTGTCATTGTTGCTGTCATATATATATACTGTATATATATATATATATATACACACGCATACATAAAGTACATACACACACACATTATATATATATCTATATATATCTATATCTAATATCTATATCTATATATATCTATACACATACATACATACACACACACACATTATATCTATATCTATATATCTAGTATCTATATCTATACTAATAAAAGGCAAAGCCCTCACTCACTCACTCACTCACTCACTCACTCACTCACTCACTCACTCACTCACTCACTCACTCACTCATCACTAATTCTCCAACTTCCCGTGTGGGTGGAAGGCTGAAATTTGGCAGGTTCATTCCTTACAGCTTCCTTACAAAAGTTGGGCAGGTTTTATATCGAAATTCTACGCGTAATGGTCATAACTGGAAGCTGTTTTCTCCATTTACTGTAATGGAGATGAGCTTCAACGCCGTGGGGGCGGAGTTTGTGTGACATCATCACGCCTCCCATGTAATCACGCAGTACGTAGAAAACCAGGAAGACCTCAAAAAAGCGCTTAAGAAAACATGCATTATATAATTGAGAAGGCAGCTAAACAATAAGAAGTGAGCGAGTGACATATACAACCATATTCATGAGTTCTGCTACTTCGGAAACAAAGCACGATGTAAACCTACACTTTAAATTAAGTTCATAGACAGGCTGCCGCTGGCGTTTGTAATTTAGTGCCCACCCATATAAGGCCGTCCGTCAGCGGCAATCCAATAGCAAACTCCCACTAAATATTCACGGGTGAAGGACTGTGTTTATGAAGAGGAAGATGAGATGGTCAGGGTGGTGTTTGACACAAACTCAGCGAAACTGCGAGAGAAAGTTTTAAGTGCCAGGACTAAGGTAACATTAAATACAGCCATGGACATAGCACGAGATGGCACCAGCACAGCTGGGAACCTTCATTGCATGTACACCGAGCAGCTCACGTGAACTGACGCAGTGCAGAGATAAAAGGCAACAGTTCCAAAGAGCGCTGAACAAAAACCGAATTACACAATTGAAAAGGCAGCAAAAATATGAAGCGCCTGATAAGCATATTCATAAATCCAGCTACTGCGGAAACAAAGCACACGGTGGAAAAAGTCAATGTCCCGCTAAAGGAAGACAGTGTAAAAAAAAAAAACCCGTGCATGCAGTGTGTCAGGTCTCAGATAAAGAAGAAGACGAGCTGTTTATAGATGCAGTAAGAAACGAATCGATGAATGAAACCTGTCATCTTTACAACGATTGACAAACACGGAATGTAACTTGAACACAACACATCCTACAAATACGAGCCTGATTGAAAGAAATAATGATAATCAAATCCTTGATGACAGCAACACTCAGTAACACTCACAAAACAAATACTGTATATTGACAGTCATGTTACGTTATTTTTAAAATGTTCCCTTTTCTTTTCTAGCTTTTTAACACACTACTTCTCGCTGCGATACGCGGTATATATATATGTATATATATATTCCGATCTACATACTCGAATAATGGATACTTTATTCGCCATCAATGATTGTTTTGGTAAAGCCATACTCAGTGTATTCATTAGATGAACGGTAAAAAGTAAGAGCGAGGAGGATGACTTATTGAGGCATGCAGGCTGTAGTGCGCGTCAACTCTATCTGAATTGCGCGATCACATTTCAAAAAATATATCTTTTCAAGTTCTATTTAGTCCATATTTGTTAAACTCAAGGGTCAGGGCCACATCGGCCCGGCGTGTAATTATACCCGGCCCGCGAGATCATTTTATATACTGTATTATTGTTATTAATGGCCCAGGTATATGAAGCGCTGGTTACACAATAAACTACAGATCCCATAATGCAGCGCTTCAGCTGCCTTGCATCAGGGTAACCTGAATGCAATTCAGAAGATACAGAAAACAGCATAATTAAATAAGAATCTGACACTTCAGCGGACGTTTTAACCCGTACACAATCACAAAGTGATTTCAAGTGAAGCTGCTTTTATGGGAGACACAAATGCACCAGTTCACCTTGCCCCACTTTCCCTGTTGCCAAGTACTGTTAAACCAAGTCGTCACTACGGTGTTCCCAAATCGCACTTTGCTGATAAACTGAGCGCGACTGCGCACTGAGTTTGCACGGTGCTTTGGTGACTTTGATGAACAAAAAAAGTCCGTCTACATGCGGCTCGAACCTTGTGCATGTTTGGTAGCACATATCTGTGTGAGAAGCTCTTCTCAGTGATGAAGACTAACAAAACAGCACACAGGAGACGCCTCACTGATGAGCACCTGCAATCCATCCTGAGAATCTCCACAACACAGAACCTCACACCAAACAGAAACGAACTTGTGGTCAAAAAAAGATGCCAGGCGACCAGCTCTAAAATGACATATGAGCAAAGACAACTGAATGATTTGATTTGTTATTGCACGTAAGAGCGGGAGTCAACCGTTTTAACAAGCAGCGTATTGCACTGATACGAAATAGCTGTGTGTGTATATATGTAGATATGTATGTATATGTATATATATGTTTATATATGTGTGTGTGTATATATGTATATATATATATATATGTATTTGTGTGTATATATGTGTGTGTATGTATGTATATGTGTGTATATATGTAGATATATATGTATGTATATATGTGTATATGTATAGATATGTATATATATATATGTTTATGTGTGTGTGTGTAAATATATATATATATATATATATATATATATATATATATATATATATATATATATATATATATATATATATATATGACAACAACACTCATCACTCACAACAGTGACAAAACAATTACATTGACAATCAGGTTACGTTATTTTAAAAATGTTTCCTTTTCTTTTCATTGCTTCTTTAACACACTACTTCTCCGCTGCGAAGCGCGGGTATTTTGCTAGTTATTAATATGTAGCTTTAGAATACCTAATCTCACAGACTTACCACTGTATATAACTTATCCCCACCTTCCCTTCTATATCTATAACCTCAGGCAATTAGATGTAGTAAAAAGACAAGCAGGAGTTAAGTTACACATAAAATAATGTATTACTGATAATATTCATAAATAATAACAAAATGCAAAGTACATTTGAATATTGGCAACCATACAACCTGATAAAATGGTGATGTGTAATTCAGGTGGCACACAGACTTGCAGTTACTTAAAATGTCTCTAGTTAAGGCATCGTTGGTGCTCAGCTTTCAGCCACATGTCTGTTCAATATGGCTGCTGAGCTGTGCTCTTCATTGTGTTGTCTTCATCATCACAGGTTAGCAAGAGAGATGCTTCTTCATATGTGGGTCAGTTAGAGAGAGAATGTGGTTGAGCAAGCAAATTTATAGATGTTCTGTCCAATTCCTAGAACCAATAGGATATCATGGTACTTGAAGGCCTCTGAGACTAGCCAATTCCAAACAGCCATACCTCAGACCAATGGGTGAAATAGAACATCTTATCTCCTGCCCCCAAGACCATATATTACACTAACCTGGCTTTGTGTGGGGATGGGGAAAAGACTTTAGAAAGAAATGCTCATCAAACTGGTTTAAGACACATCCCCAAATCCTGTCATAAAATTACAAAGAAAAGTCGTAAAATGGGGGATAAACAAGAATGCCTCTCACCAAGGTACCACTAAATTACATTGGTTTGCCTAAATTATAAATAAAGACATACAAAACATTTATCAAGTTATATGTAAAATCTCACATCACAACACTCCACCCCGATGAATGTTTTGTACAATGTCTTTATAAACAATGTCTTTAAATTGTTTCAAGAGTCTGATGCATAACTTATGCATTGATTGGCAGTATTTGCTCTCCCAGTGTTAAAAGTTGTCCGTGACCATTTGTCCATTACATATCTTCTTTATTTCAAAGACAATCTGAAGAACTTGGAAGCGCTCCTGATGACTTGTATCTGCTCCAGCTTGCTTCAACTCTTTCTGCAGTCTCATATGTCATCAGATCTGGTGGTTCAAAATGAGACAAGTCCACACCTTCCACTAAACTAGCCCACTACAATTTAGTCTATTGTGTGAATTTTTAATCTGTACTTGTTCTCTGTCTAACTGCTAATTAGACCCCTGTCCCAAACTATCTGTTTAAGCATATGCAGCTGTACAATTAACATCAAAATTTGAAAGGTAACATGCCACAGGTGCCAGTACAACCACTTCTGCCCAAGTGACAGCACATGTGCCACTGCATAAACTGTTCACAAACCAACATTTGTGGCCCCTCTGCACACATTTGGGGTTGACTTAGTTGCCTCTTGTGCTTTCCTACCCATGGTGCAACTCTTGACTGCCATCAGCCTTTACCAGTATAGGCTGGCATCACCACCATGAGACATCAAAGCTATGCAACTCTCATCATTCCCCGTAGGCCACCCCTAGAGTTGTTTGCTCACCATATGCATACTCATTGTGCTAAACACTCGGTTCAGAATTGGCCCCCTGGTCCTGTGCCTGTACCACAGCCGACAATCTCAGCAGGGCTTCCGTATTTTCCCAATTAGACTATACCTAAACATCGGAGCCCATATGTCTTGCAAATGTACTAGCTGCACCTGCTTTCCTGAAGAGTTCACCAATTTCTCAGTATACACTTTTTAATATATTAATTATATTAATTATCCCACTTAATTAATTAATACCCAGGATGTATACTTTATGAGCCCAAAATGAATCCCCTTATTTTGGCATTCCTAACTGGTTTGTTCAGTTTCCACCCCTTGGAATATAAATTTGCTGCAGTAATGAACAAACCTTTCCTTTTAAACTATAGCTATTGTGACTAGTCCTATTATTGCATGACTTGTGGACTTGTTACTCACTTAAACCCCAGTAAGTGTCTTTTTCTTGCTGTCTCTTCACTTCTTCTTCATGTCTTTGTCTTTGGTCTTTGCATGTTGTCTTTTCTTCATTCTGCTATGTAGGCAGGTCTGCAAAATGGAAGGTGACAAAGCAGTTTCTGTCCATCTCATTTTCTTGGCTGTCGACCTGGTGCCAAAACTCAAACTTTGCTTCCAGGCATTCATTGGAACAGCTTAGCCGCTAGTGCCATGCCACTCCAATGTGCCAATGGTAACCCGATCTCCTGCATGGATTTTACTCTGCTAATTGCCTTCACTATTTATTACCTGCACCAAACCAAAGTCCATAAAACCTTACAATAGAAGTAGCACTATTGCACAAGGCCAGAAAATTGAAATAGAAATAACTGTTTTCCCTTTCCTGTCTTCCTGCACTACCCTTCTATTTTTTTTCATTGCCTGTGTGTCCTTTTTTTATTGTATGGTAACTGCTACCTGAAAGTGTGGGCTGAAGCCTCTCAGAACCCAAGTTCTAAATCCAGCATCTCTAAAACTGACCCGTGCTTTTTACTAAAGACCAACTCACTTTTCTCCATTTTATTGCATGGAGATTCATAGGCTGTCTTTTTGAACAACTGGTCAGTCAGGTTTCGAATTACTGAACCTAAGTGTGTGTGCTTTTTAATTACTGCTGGCCCTAGCACAGCTGTTAGGACCTCACCCCCCTGTGCATTCCTGGCTTGCTGGCTGAGCTTCCTGCTGCACCATCCCCCATCCTTTGTTCTTTGGCTTGTCCTGTTTCATTCAAACCAACTCCTAAACTGGTGCACTTTCTTTCCAACTCAGCCATTCTTGCACTAGCACATTCAGACCTTTCACACACAAGCACTTGAATTCCTTTCATTTCCATTGTTCTTGTTTAAATTCCACACTTTCTTTACTCAGTACCAATATGCCAATATCCAGTTCATGCCCTCTAGTCAACAATTGCCATTCACACTCACCAGCTCCTCTGCCTTCTATCTGATCTCTTTGTCCTAAATCAAATTTCAATGCAGCACTGGTTACCTTTCCTAACAGTGGTGAAATATCTATCAGTGTAGCATGCTCTTTAAATACTGGACAGGCCTCAGAATTACTTGGAGATTGTGGTGCAGTGGAGAATAAAGGAAGAAAACACCCTTGCTGTTTTAGTTTCCCTTTCATCTCTCTCCTTTTCCTCACACTCACATTCCCACTCTTTATCTGAGCACACATCTGTCTCATGTAAGTCACCCACCCATGTTTTAGGGTTCCAGTCCGATCTGGTTACTATTGCCCTAACTTTCACCGTGGGTGGTTTACATTTCTTTTTTCCACTTCTTTCACTGCTTTCTACTTTAGCAGTGGGTGTTCTACATGCTAACACTTCACAATTATCACACCAACTGTTACATCTTTCAAAACTCTCACTCAACATTCCATAACTTTCACTTTCATTCACTTTGCTATTTTCTTCCTTATCATGATCTTCCTTATTACCAATAATACAAGCTAGTAAACCTCTTATAACAGCAGCTGTCTTCTTTAAACCTGATCTCTGTTTTCTTGCTTTTAATCCTTCCAGCCCCCTTCCATTTTGTGGCACACTCAGCTCAGCTTCTGCTTTCTCTACCTGAACTACAGGTTTCCTAGCTTTAGCCTGCTTCCTCTGCCACTCCACTGGAAGATGGCTGACTTTAAAATGAACTTAGGCATTTCTAAGTCTACAATTTTCTCTAATACAATTTGCCAAATTCGTTATGGGTTGGCCTACTTTTGCCCCTGTAAGCAAACATACACATACATACACAAAGATTCTAAATTAATAAGTACCGTATGAATGACGAATGCATGTCCCATCACTCCCTAGCACTTTAACCACTTAAATGCCGTATGAATGACGCATGCATCTTTCACCACTCCCTAGCACTTTAATTAGGGACTCACTACCACCAGCACTAACAAACATGCGGGTGTCCTTGTGACACACATGAAGTCTCTACACTTTGTTGGTTATATTCCATTCAGCAACCAAACAATGTTTTACTTCCACGCATTTGTACACTGGGTGCCCTAAAATTCACATACATAAACAAACACATACATCAAGACAGTATTTGCAAACAGGGTGCAAAACTTGGTTACCCAAAATCCTGCCGACTACGCCAATTGTTTTATCTTGGTAGAGTAATATATGTATTGCTCTACTTTCCCCTATTGTATTATTAATATGCAGCCTTAGAATGCCTAATCTCACAGACTTACCACTGTATATAAGATACTAGCAAAATACCAGCCATGGAGAAGTAGTGTGTTAAAGAAGCAATGAAAAGAAAGGAAACATTTTTAAAATAACGTAACCTGATTGTCAATGTAATTGTTTTGTCACTGTTGTGAGTGATGAGTGTTGTTGTCATATATATATATATATATATATATATATATATAAACTGCTCAAAAATTAAAGGAACACTTTGAAAACACATCAGATCTCAATGGGAAAAAGAAATCCTCCTGGATATCTATACTGATATAGACTGGGTAATGTGTTAGGAACGAAAGGATGCCACATCGTTTGATGGAAATGAAAATGATCAACCTACAGAGCCCTGAATTCAAAGATGCCCCAAAATCAGAGTGAAAAAAATATGTGGCAGGCTAGTCCATTTTGCCAAAATTTAATTGCAGCAACTCAAAATTGTACGCAGCACTTTGTATGGCCCCTGTGTTCTTGTATACATGCCTGACAACATCGGTGCATGCTTCTAATGAGATGACAGATGGTGTTGTGGGGATCTCCTCCCAGATCTGGACCAGGGCATCACTGAGCTCCTGGACAGTCTGAGGTGCAACCTGGTGGCATTGGATGGACCAAAACATAATGTCCCAGAGGTATTCTATTGGATTTAGGTCAGGAAAGTGTGGTGGCCAGTCAATGGTATCAATTCCTTCATCCTCCAGGAACTGCCTGCATACTCTCACCACATGAGGCCAGGAATTGTCGTGCACCAGGAGCCACTGTACCAGCATAGGGTCTGACAATGGGTCCAAGGATTTCATCCTGATACCTAATGGCAGCCAAGGTGCCTTTGTCAAGTCTGTAGCGGTCTGTGTGACCCTCCATGGATATGCCTCCCCAGACAATCATTAACCCACCACCAAACTGCTCATGCTGAATGATGTTACAGGCAGCATAATGTTCTCCATGGCTTCTCCAGACCCTTTCATTTCTGTCACGTGCTCAGGGTGAACCTGCTCTCATCTGTAAAAAGTACAGGGCACCAGTGGTGCATCTGCCAATTCTGGTATTCTATGGCGAATGCCAATCGAGCTGCATGCTGCTGGGCAGTGAGCTCAGGGCCCATTAGAGGACATGGGGCCCTTGGGTCACCCTCATTAAGTCTTTCTGGTTGTTTGGTCAGAGACATTCACACCAGTGGCCTGCTGGAGGTCATTTTGTAGGGCTCTGGCAGTGCTCATCCTGTTCCTCCTTGCCCAAAGGAGCAGATACTGGTCCTGCTGATGGGTTATGGACCTTCTATGGCCCTCTCCAGCTCTCCTAGAGTAACTGCTTGTCTCCTAGAATTTCCTCCATGCCCTTGAGACTGTGCAGGGAGACACAGCAAACCTTCTGGCAATGACACGTATTTATGTGCCATCCTGGAGAAGTTGGACTACCTGTGCAATCTCTGTAGGGTCCAGGTATCGCCTCATGCTACCAGTAGTGACACTGACTGTAGCCAAATGCAAAACTAGTGAAGAAACAGTCAGAAAAGATGAGGAGGGAAAAATGTCAGTGGCTTCCACCTGTTAAACCATTCCTGTTTTGGGGTCATCTCATTGTTGCCCCTCTAGTGCATCTTTGTTAATTTCATTAACACCACAGCAGCTGAAACTGATTAACACCCCCTCTGCTACTTAACTGACCAGATTAATATCCCATAAGTTTCATTGACTTTATGCTATACTCTGATTAAAAAGTGTTCCTTTAATTCTTTTGAGCAGTATATATATATATATATATATAAATATTTACACACACACACATAAACATATATATATATACATATCTATACATATACACATATATACATATATATATATATATATATACATATATACACACACACATATATAAACATATATATACATATACATACATATCTACATATATACACACACAGCTATTTCGTATCAGTGCAATACGCTGCTTGTTAAAATGGATAACTCCCGCTCTTACGTGCAATAACAAATCAAATCATTCAGTTGTCTTTGCTCATATGTCATTTTAGAGCTGGTCGCCTGGCATCTTTTTTTGGCCACAAGTTCGTTTCTGTTTGGTGTGAGGTTCTGTGTTGTGGAGATTCTCAGGATGGATTGCAGGTGCTCATCAGTGAGGCGTCTCCTGTGTGCTGTTTTGTTAGTCTTTATCACTGAGAAGAGCTTCTCACACAGATATGTGCTACCAAACATGCACAAGGTTCGAGCCGCATGTAGACGGACTTTTTTTGTTCATCAAAGTCACCAAAGCGCCGTGCAAACTCAGTGCGCAGTGCGCTCAGTTTATCAGCAAAGTGCGTATTTGGGAACACCGTAGTGACGACTTGGTTTAACAGTACTTGGCAACAGGGAAAGTGGGGCAAGGTGAACTGGTGCATTTGTGTCTCCCATAAAAGCAGCTTCACTTGAAATCACTTTGTGATTGTGTACGGGTTAAAACGTCCGCTGAAGTGTCAGATTCTTATTTAATTATGCTGTTTTCTGTATCTTCTGAATTGCATTCAGGTTACCCTGATGCAAGGCAGCTGAAGCGCTGCATTATGGGATCTGTAGTTTATTGTGTTACCAGCGCTTCATATACTCGGGCCATTAATAACAATAATACAGTATATAAAATGATCTCGCGGGCCGGATATAATTACACGCGGCCGGATGTGGCCCGCGGCCCTTGAGTTTGACACATATGGACTAAATAGAACTTGAAAAGATATGTTTTTTCAAATGTGATCGCGCAATTCAGATAGAGTTGACGCAAGCACTACAGCCTGCATGCCTCAATGAGTCATCCTGCCCTCGCTGTTATTTTTACCGTTCATCTAATGAATACACTGAGTATGGCTTTACCAAAACAATCATTGATGGCGAATAAAGTATCCATTATTCGAGTATGTAGAGCGGGATATATATATATACATAAATATATATATATATATATATATATATACCCGCGTATCGCAGCGGAGAAGTAGTGTGTTAAAAAGGTAGAAAAAGAAAAGGAACATTTTAAAAATAACGTAACATGACTGTCAATATACAGTATTTGTTTTGTGAGTGTTACTGAGTGTTGCTGTCATCAAGGATTTGATTATCATTATTTCTTTCAATCAGGTTCGTATTTGTACGATGTGTTGTGTTCAAGTTACATTCCGTGTTTGTCAATCGCTGTAAAGATGACAGGTTTCATTCATCGATTCGCTTCTTACTGCATCAATAAACAGCTCGTCTTCTTCTTTATCTGAGACCTGACACACTGCATGCACGGGTTTTTACACTGTCTTCCTTTAGCGGACATTGACTTTTTCCACCGTGTGCTTTGTTTCCGCAGTAGCTGGATTTATGAATATGCTTATCAGACGCTTCATATTTTTTGCTGCCTTTTCAATTGTGTAATTCGGTTTTTGTTCAGCGCTCTTTGGAACTGTTGCTTTTTATCTGTGCACTGCGTCAGTTCACGTGAGCCGCTCGGTGTACATGCATTGAAGTTTCCCAGCTGTGCTGGTGCCATCTCGTGCTATGTCCGTGGCTGTATTTAATGTTACCTTAGTCCTGGCACTTAAAACTTTCTCTCGCAGTTTCGCTGAGTTTGTGTCAAACACCACCCTGACCATCTCATCTTCCTCTCCATAAGCACAGTCCTTCACCCATGAATATTTACCCGTGGCAGTTTGCTATTGATTGCCGCTGACGGACGGCCTTATATGAGCAGGCACTAAATTACAAACGCCAGCGCAGCCTGTCTATGAACTTAATTTAAAGTGTAGGTTTACATCGTGCTTTGTTTCCGAAGTAGCAGAACTCATGAATATGGTTGTATATGTCACTCGCTCGCTTCTTATTGTTTCGCTGCCTTCTCAATTATATAATGCATGTTTTCTTAAGCGCTTTTTTGAGGTCTTCCTGGTTTTCTATGTACTGCGTGATTACGTGGGAGGCGTGATGATGTCACACGAAACTCCGCCCCCACGGCGTTGAAGCTCATCTCCATTACAGTAAATGGAGAAAAACTGCTTCCAGTTATGACCATTACGCGTAGAATTTCGATATAAAACCTGCCCAACTTTTGTAAGGAAGCTGTAAGGAATGAACCTGCCAAATTTCAGCCTTCCACCCACACGGAAGTTGGAGAATTAGTGATGAGTCAGTGAGTGAGTCAGTGAGTGAGTGAGGGCTTTGCCTTTTATTAGTATAGATTATTTTATATAACTTATCCCCACCTTCCCTTCTATATCTATTACCTCAGGCAATTAGATGTAGTAAAAAGACAAGCAGGAGTTAAGTCACACATAAAATAATGTATTACTGATAATATTCATAAATAATAACAAAATGCAAAGTACATTTGAATATTGGCAACCATACAACCTGATCAAATGGTGATGTGTAATTCAGGTGGCACACAGACTTGCAGTTACTTAAAATGTCTCTAGTTAAGGCATCGTTGGTGCTCAGCTTTCAGCCACATGTCTGTTCAATATGGCTGCTGAGCTGTGCTCTTCATTGTGTTGTCTTCATCATCACAGGTTAGCAAGAGAGATGCTTCTTCCATCAATAACCACAATACTCTCCTCCTCGCCCAGACACTTGCTCCTTTACCTCCTAGCTCAGCTCGTTGTCTGGAGCGAGGCACACTTTATAACCCTGACCTGGAGGTGTTTCTGTCCCAACAGTCCACAGTTCCTTATTCCTTCCGGTCAGGGCAATTAGTCCTTTACTTCAACCCGGGAGCACGACGCTTTCTTTCTGTCACGTGACCGTGACGTACTCCCGGGTCATACGGCATCACAGAGCCTATAAGCCCCCCCACAGCGACTCCTGGTGGTCCCCAAGGTATCCAGCAGGGCTGTGTATAAACACTACAAAGTCCATAAGGCCCTGCTGGACCTCGGGACACGATCCTGCTGTCGGGAGAGCTCCTCATGGCAGCCTGGGGGAGCAGACCGGCATGGGAAGCCGGCAGTCCTCCACAGTGTATATATGTAGATAAGTATATATTTGTAGATCAGTATATATATGTATATATATGTGTCTGTGTGTATATATATATATGTGTGTGTATGTATGTATGTATGTATGTATATATATATGTATATATATATAGATGTGTGTGTATGTATGTATGTATATATATATATATATATATATAGATATGTGTATGTGTAGATATGTGTATATGTAGATATGTATATATGTATATGTATATATGTTTATATGTGTATGTGTCTGTGTGTGTGTGTGTGTATATATATATTGTCACGCACGCGCGATTAGGAGGCCGCGGACTGATTCGAGAACACCTGGGAAAACATTCGCCAGGGAATGGCGGGTATTAACTTTCTCCCTCTGCTTCCTTGTAGAAAAAGAGACCTTCCAGCACCATAGACCTGGTTTGACCGCAGTGCGGTACTTCCGCCCTTCCTCCGCCATCTTGCCCTGACGTCATCCTTCCCATCCTCCCTTGCGGTCCTTCCCAGCTTCCCTCCACTTCCGGCTCCACCCCAATAAAATGGCCGCGACTCCAGGAGTTGCCGTCGTGTTATGAACTGTTTAGTTTATACTTTTGACCATTTTTCATTTGAAAAATATTTGTTGTGTACAATATACGGGGCCGGAAAACCCCAACTCTTATTGCTGTCTCCTCGGTCCTTTACAACTGGCGTAGTCGGCAGGATACAGAGATCCCGAGATGACGGAGGGACAGGACCTCAACACTGTGCTGCAGTCAATGAACGTCCAGCTCCAGGCGCTGCAACAGGCGCAAGCCACCACCACCCGGGAGCTGGAGGCCACAAGGTCAGGTTGGTGGAGGCGCAACGGGCGAGACCAGACCCGCCCAAGCAGGCGCCTCCTCCTTTAGTCCCGATGGGCCCTTCGGAGGACGCCGAGGCTTACCTGGGCATGTTTGAGAGTACGGCCGCCCGGAACGAGTGGCAGCGGTCCGAGTGGGCGTCCATTCTGGCGCCATATCTGAAGGGACCCGCGCAGCGGGCCTATTATGACCTTCCTGAGGAGGAGGCCGCCAATTACGACCTCCTCAAGCCCGAAATACTGGCCCGCTACGGCATTAGCCCGGGCCAGCAGGCGGCTGAATGGCGGAACTGGGTGTTTGACCCGAAAGGCCTGCTCGCGCCCAGGCGCTCGAAGTTCTGGGGCAAGATGGGCGCTGGCTACGCCAGAGGGACCCCAGGCGGAAAGTGGTCGAACAGGTGGCCTGTGAGGGCCTGGTCAATGCCATGCCCAGTCCCCTCGCCCAGCAGGTCCGGGGACACGCCTACCAAAACATGTCGGGCCTCCTAGACGTCCTGGAGCGTCAGATGGCGGTCCTCCGACTTGGGGGTCAGAAAGCCTGCTCGCGGGAACCGACAGGGACGGGCGGCCACCCCCGAGCCCTCTCGACGCGCGGCAGAAGCGCCACCAAGACTCAGAGAGAAGCCGGGACCGCCGCGCTGTTTCAAGTGTGGCGAGACCGGCCACCTACTACCACCTGCCCCCACAACATCGCCCGAGCCTATGGACTGTACCTGGACGCCGGAGGAGAGGTATTGTATCCCGCCGCATCCCTTGGCGAGTCCAACACGGGAGTGGTGTTGCTAAATGGGCACGCCGTGGTGGCTTTGTTTGATTCCGCAGCAACATTACCATTGTCGCCGCCGCTTGTCTTACCGCAACAGTGGTTAAAACAGCGCTTGTTGGTCACTTGTGTGCATGGGGGACTAGGTCATATCGCTCCGCCACTGTTATGTCACCTGGAAGGGGAACCAACCCAAATGACGGTCGCTGTGTTACCTGACCCCTTCCCAGTGATTTTGGGACAAGACTGGTCTAAAAGAATCAGCGGTAAGCCTTTCGCCGCTCCCGGGGCCCTGTTGGATCGGGTTATGAGGGGAAAAGGCGCCCCTCCCCGCGGCCTCCACGCCGCACAAGGGCAGGCCCTATGGCGCTGGTGTCTCGGGGACCTTTCCTGGCCACGGACCTTGACCCGAAGATTCCGCGGGAAGGGACTAGCCAGGGAACTCTTCCCAGGCCCAGGCCACAAGACCCTCTCGCGCCTGGACCATCAGTTTCGGTCCACGCCGCCTCCTTTAAGAGGGAGCAGTGGAATGATGATTCCCTGCGCTTTGCCCGAATGCGTCGTTCTGCCTAACAGCTCACAGCGGACGGATCCACACCGCTGAACCCTTCTTTGTCCTTGAAATGATCTGTTGTACCGAAAGTGGCTACCCATGAGGGCGAGGTGCGAAGTTGTTGCTAATTCAGCGCACCTTCCGGGCGGAGATATGCGAGTTGGCGCATGCTCACCTCCTAGGCGCCCACCTCGGGGCCGAAAAAACGCTGGAGAGAATTAAGCTCCGCTTTTACTGGCCTGGGATCAATGAGGAGGTCCGGCGTTTCTGTCAATCCTGTCCGGAGTGCCAGACCCGCCAGATTCCAAGGAGGGACCGTGCTCCTCTAGTCCCTATTCCCCTCGTTGACGTCCCTTTTGAAAGAATAGGGGTCGATTTGGTGGGACCCTGGAGCCCTCAACCCGTGGCCACAAGTATATCCTAGTCATGGTGGACTATGCCACCCGGTACCCAGAGGCGGTTCCCCTGCGCCCGCTAATACTAAAAGCATCGCACGGGAACTGGTTAATTTGTTTTCACGCTGGGCATACCCAAGGAGGTCCTCACGGACCAGGGTACGCCCTTCATCGGATACGCTCAGGAGGTGGCCAGATTACTGCAGATAAAGCACCTGAAAGCGTCCGTCTATCACCCGCAAACTGACGGGCTGGTGGAACGCTTTAACCAGACGCTTAAGCAGATGCTCGCAAGGTAGTCAGCGCTGACGGCAGGAACTGGGACCAGCTCCTCCCGCCGTGCTTTTGCTTACCGGGAGGTACCCCAGGCCTCTACTGGCTTCTCCCCGTTTGAACTGTTATATGGGCGACAACCCCGGGGAATCCTCGACATCCTAAAAGAAGGCTGGGAGGCCGAGGCCCTTCCTTCCTCTAACATTTTGGAGTACGTGAGCGCAACTGCGACCCACTCACAAAGATCAGGCCCCTCCTAAAAGAGCACGTGACTCGTGCGCAAGCAGCGCAGGCCGGTGTTACAACCGCAACTCCGCCCTCAGGGAGTTCCGCCTGGGACCGAAGTTATGGTGCTCGTCCCCACCTCCCACTCGAAGCTGCTCGCCACTGGCAAGGGCCTTACGAGGTTAAGGAGAGAAGGGACTCGCCGACTATTTGGTGAAACAGCCCAATCGCCGACCGGTGAGAGGATCTATCATGTCAACCTGTTAAAGCCCTGGAGAGATAGAGAGGAGCTTCCCAGCTCCCATAGGTCACTCTCCCTTTTCACGAGCACAACTGCCCTTAACCTCGGAGAAGAGCTGACCCCCAAGCAGCGGCAGGAGTTAACCCAAACACTCCGAGCCATCCCCGAGGTGGTGAGCGAGTCACCCGGCCGGACCGCTGATTGCCCACGATATAGTCACGGACCCCGGTGTAATCGTCCGAGAGGCCCTACAGACTCCGGAGGCAAAACGCAGAGGTCGAACTGGAGGTGAAACGTATGTTGGACATGGACATAATTGAAGAGAGCCATAGTCCCTGGTCCAGCCCTATTGTCCTCGTCTCCAAGCCAGACGGCTCCTGGAGGTTCTGTAACGACTTTAGGCGTCTGAATCAGATCTCCAAGTTCGATGCCTACCCCATGCCCCGCATTGACGACCTCCTTGAGCGGCTGGGTACGGCTCGATATTTGACTACCCTTGACATGACAAAGGGTATTGGCAAATTCCTTTAACGGCATCCGCAAAGGAAAAACGGCCTTTAGCACCCCTAGCGGGCACTGGCAGTACAAGGTCCTCCCATTTGGGCTGCACGGGCCCCGCGACCTTCCAACGCCTGGTAGACAGAGTGCTGAAGCCCCACCAGTCCTATAGTGCCGCTTACCTGGATGACGTTGTCATCTATTCCGCACCTGGGAGGAGCATCTACTGCAGGTCGCAGCTGTCCTCCTAACACTGGCTAAAGCCGCCTCCGCATAAACCCCGGAAGTGTTTTTGGATTAAAGGAGGCCAAATATTTAGGCTACCTCGTGGGACAAGGACAGGTGCGCCACAGGCTCCAAAGTTAAAGACATCTTAGAATGGCCCCGTCCGAATACCAAGAAACAGGTGCAGGCTTTCTTGGGGCTTGCGGGTTACTACCGCCGGTTTGTTCCCGCTTCTCGAAGAGCAGCACCCTTGACTGACCTGACAAAAAGGGCGCCCTCTGCGTGGTGTGGACCGACAAGCAGAACGCGCTCAGTGACCTAAAGAAGGCCCTAACGCCGGCACCTGTGTTACGGACGCCCGATTTTGGGCTCCGCTTATCTCCAGACCGACGCGGACACAGGCCTGGGCGCCGTGCTGAGCCAAAGCGTCGATGGTGTCGAGCACCCTGTCATGTACCTTAGCCGGAAACTGATGGACCGGGAGACCCGGTATGCGGCGGTGGAGAGGGAGGCCTTGGCCATTAAGTGGGCAGTGACCCACCTCCGCTACTACCTGCTGGGTCGCGAATTCGCTCTGGTGACTGATCACGCTGCACTTCAGTGGATGTCCCTGCACAAAGAGTCAATCCGCGGGTCACCAGGTGGTTCCTGGACTTACAGCCGTATAAGTTCACTGTCACTTATCGGCGGGCACCCTTCAGGCCAATGCCGATGCCCTCTCTCGTATTCACGACCTCTCGGTTAGGTCCGCCCGACCTGACGGTCCTGGGCTAAGGGGGGGATCGTGTCACGCACGCGCGATTAGGAGGCCGCGGACTGATTCGAGAACACCTGGGAAAACATTCGCCGCCAGGGAATGGCGGGGTATTAACTTTCTCCCTCTGCTTCCTTGTAGAAAAGAGACCTTCCAGCACCATAGACCTGGTTTGACCGCAGTGCGGTACTTCCGCCCTTCCTCCGCCATCTTGCCCTGACGTCATCCTTCCCATCCTCCCTTGCGGTCCTTCCCAGCTTCCCTCCACTTCCGGCTCCACCCCAATAAAATGGCCGACGCCAGGAGTCGGCGTCGCGTTATGAACTGTTTAGTTTATACTTTTGACCATTTTTCATTTGAAAAATATTTGTTGTGTACAATATACGGGGCCGGAAAACCCCAACTCTTATTGCTGTCTCCTCGGTCCTTTACAATATATATATGACAACAACACTCATAACAGTGACAAAGCAATTACATTGACAATCATGTTACGTTATTTTTAAAATGTTTCCTTTTCATTTTCATAACTTCTTCAACATACTACTTCTCCTCTGCGAAGCGCTGGTATTTTGCTAGTATACATATATATGTAAGATACCTCCTGTAGCCACAATAAATGCCTTTATTGAATAGACAAACCGGGGTGAACAAGTTCCTTTCTACTGCAGCCACAGCTGTGACATCACATAAAAACATCAATAATAACTCATAAACTTGCAATATTATCAGGAAAATCGCAACATTTTACTCACCAAAATTTCGGATTATTTGTAAACAAAATCCATCCTCCTCTCTTTCCTCAAAAACAGTTTAATTACTCTGCCGTACGGATCATCCGTGCACTTCAGTTCCATCAAAACATCCCTTTCTATCGCATTCGAAGCTAATGCTGAAAGTCGAACCTGCCCTGTTGTATTTCTGGCATAAGTTCGAATTCTCTTTAGGACTGAAAATGTCCAATCGACAGAAGCAGTGTAAACGGGAATGCTCACCGCCAAATATACCAATGTGAACAGCTGCCCCATGCTCTCATTCAGATTTTTCTAATGAAGGAAGTCAAGGAGATCAGTGGGAGATTTTCCTAAAAAATCATTCATGGCATACATTACAGTCAGTTCTGTTTTTAGCCGAGACAGATCAAAAAACGCTTTGTGGCTCTTGTTTTAAACTGGAGAAGGCTGCATGCGTGAAATATTTCTTGTATTCCCGAAACTTCTGGGGCTCAAGGAGCGTGAAAAAACATCAGGTTTTCGTGGTCTTGAAATCTGGTCTGTGTCTGGCAAATAATATTGTCCAGAATCCTGCCATGGAGTTGGCTGTAGTGTGCACGACGATCTTTTCGCTCGAGCGCTTATGGTGCGTTCAGTGGCCTCATAGAGTTCCTCATATCGGCTTCTATCCAATCAATGGGTCTGAATACGGTGACGTTGCCACATGCCTGCTAGAGGGCCCGACTGACACCAACTCAAAATCTGATTGGTTGAAGCAACAGGTTAATCGACATTTACTCTATGTTAGAGTGCCTACACAATGGATTGTGAAAGCCTCTCTGCCTGGCAACAAATGATGGCTGAAATGTGATTGGTTAAATGCTTTAATACGAAACTCCGCCTCCCACGGCTATCGAGCTGCAGTCTATTACAGTACAGTATATGGACGAAAATACTTTCAATTATGACCATTACGCGTAGAATTTCAATATGAAACCTGCCCAACTTTTGTAAGTAAGCTGTAAGGAATGAGCCTGCCAAATTTCAGCCTTCTACCTACACGGGAAGTTGGAGAATTAGTGATAAGTGAGTGAGTGAGTGAGTCAATGAGGGCTTTGCCTTTTATTAGTATAGATTATACATTGTGACAGGGAGCGCTATCACACCCTTGAACCCTCAGACAATATGTCAGACACCAGGTAAAAGTCCAAAGTTTGGATTTATTATAATAATAATGTGCACAAAGCACCCTCCTCTTCTCCACAATACTCATGTGCTGTTAAGTAAATAACAACCATCCTCTTTTTGTATTCCCAACTTGAACCCTAGCCTCTGTACCACCAGATAACATTTTTTTGAAAATAGTATCCATAGCAAATAACTGGATTAAAACTAAACTGATACATTATTTATAGTATTATGTGTCCCAATTGCACACAGCACACTCTTTTCTATTTGGCTGTGTGACTGTGTTCCGTAAAGAACTTGCATACCACCCCACCAGTTGTTTCATGTCTTGCACCCAAAACCTGGGTGAATTAAATTTACCCCACAGCACATGTAGACATCTGTAGAGATATGTTTCTGTCAGTGCAAGAAGTCCACAAAGCGGGAACAGGATGTTTATGGATATATTAAGTTCACTTGTAAGTTTACAGTGTGAAACGTAACTAAACTAACTGGGAACAAAGCAAACAGACTATGAGTGTGAAAACACTTTATATCTTTGGGAAAGAACTCTGTCACACTGAGGTGCAACACTTACTACAAAAAGAGGTCATTATAAACAATGTTATTTAAAATAATGAAAAAATATAGCTTAGTCTGCCCTAATACACTTGGCACATCTGGTTGTTTATTGTTTTGATGGTGTCCTTTTTTGACTAATACACATTTTAATTTTTCTTAATATGTGAAATTGCCATTTGCCGGTAACTTTATCTGTCAAATAAAGTCTTAAATGAAAAAAATAAAATAAAATAAAACACTTGGTGATTTATTAGATCACTTCATTTTCAATCCCACTTAAACAAATTCAATGTTGCAAGGGGTCAGTGCCTATCCTAGTTGTACTGCTCATATGACAGGAAACATGGCACCAGTCCATTGTGAGGCTCAATGAGACATACAGCCTTACTCAGAATATGGTCAATTTGGGCCCAAATCTGGACATTTTGAGAAAATAAGAGGAAAACCAGAACAAAACATTTGTTAATAATGGGTACTACTCTTCCTTAAACCTAAGGCTGCAGAAAGACTAGGGAAATGTATTTGAGTTAATTTAACAAATTTGAATGAAATTGTCTATCATTGGTTTACATGATAAATAAGAAGGGCTGTAGCAGACAAAACACGATAGAATAAATAGTTCTGCATAAGTTTACAAGTATTCCTCAGCCCCTAATGTATTAGAAAGTTGCCACTGTCATGACTATGTGTTGGCTCATAATGCCAAATCCCTAAACAGTGTAACAATGCAATGTGAGGTCAGAAAGAAAACATGAAAGCAATAGTGCCTTGCTGTTCTCCATTACACCCTTCATCCTTATTGCCAATATCAAGGAACCACGAATCAGAGAAATCTTTTCAGTCTATGGGGAATATATGGTAAATAATGTTTTGACATCTTATCTCATTATTTTCTATAGTGCCTTTCCATAGCAAATACAATTCTAAAACACTTTGCAGCATCCAGTTTCATTTTAACAAGTGGCTATGTATTCATTCGGTAACAAATTTCGATAAAACAAGCACTAGGACATGACAAGACCATCTTAAACAAATGATTTCCCACAGACTGTCAGATTTTTTTTTCAGTACAGAATTCATTCTAATATGGAGTCCAAGCATAACGTTTTTGATTTACAGTATATTAAACAAAATGTAAATCAACACAAAGTGCACTAGTGAGCATACTAATTATTTGCACTTTCTTACATTACATACTTCTAGCTTTGTTTTCATTTTATTGACGAATGCATGTCCATGTAATATCAAATCTATTTTTGCTCAATACAGAACATTAGTTTTAAGTAAAACTGCCAATCACAATGTGTAATAACTAGTTGCACATTTCCAAAATCCCTGTTACTGTTTATTGTAACCTGATGATTGTTAATTTGGTAACAATTTTATTCTGCTACTTGAAACATGTCTGTGTCTTTAACCACTTTGATGGCAGTAAGCACTAATGTCACACACACTGATACATAAAGTCATATTTTTATAAAATACTTCCATCAACAAAAATTATGTAGCGCTTTCATTTTATTAGGTGTAGATAAAAGTGTAAATATGATCTCCGGAACATCTTTAGCTCTACGTTAGTAAAGTTACATTGGCATAATCAAGCACAACCGATTACAGGTCATAATCCTCTCGACGTACATAATTAGCGGCTGAGTAAAATATATTTTTATGGTTTTGAGGTGGTGTTTTCTTGAAATATCCTTAAATTAGCAAATCAAAATATTACCATAACACACTATAAAGGTAAATTAAATAAGATTATAACCTACGAAAATTCAAATACTACTACAAAAATAAAAACTTACACGACAAAACAAAACTAATGGCATTCTGTTCAAAGAATAAATAGGAGTAGGCCACTTTAGCAAAGATTTCTGTGTGAAAATCTTACAATAAAAGAGAAAATTGTTGTAAAGTAAGTTATATTATTTAATATCATTAAAAATAAGGCTTTTATTTTTCAAAAACTAATGCATGACCAAAAAATGATTTGTAACATGTAGAAGTAAAAGAATACACTATATTAGTGTACCTTGTGTTGAGGATGACACTACTGAGGCACGGATAAACAAAAAAGTTATGGTTATTTAACAAGAACCTAAAAGAAGTAGGGTTAAGTATGCAAAAGGACTAAACATAATACAGCAATAGGTTTGGAGGTGGCCCTGTAAAACTCCTGGGTCACTCTGTGGCGATCCCTGTTATCCCTGCAAGCACACTCGTCCACACAGAACGCATACTGACTGTGTGTTACAGTTTATTTGAACCCAAAGAGCTGCTTTTGCTTCCATGTTTCTTCAAACTGGATTTAAATTTTTTAAAGATAATTGCCACCTTTTGTATTCCTGCTATACAGTTAATCTAGGTGCATACTTTTACTCTGACTGCTGATTAGTGTTGGTGCATAGCTATTAGGTAGGGCTAGTTGGCAGTACAGTGATTCAGTTATTTAAGCAACTAAGATCATCTTCTAAAATATGTGTTTATCAAAAGGATTTCTAAGCCTTTTTTGTCAGGTAGTCAATATCTTTTTGATGGAAGTAGTTTTCAGTGGACTATTGATCTTTCAAGTGGAGTTGTGGTAGTTCTCAACATTCTTATCTCCAGTCTTCACTTATCACTGACGTTTGTTTTCCCAGCTACTGGGACACCACTACGGTGTCTGCACACAATGCCAATGGGTCCCATTCTATCTAACCTGATCTCTCTTCCTCTTCCCTCAAAGACCTTGATTTGTCATAGAAGTTTGGATTAATGGAAGGCAGAAGGCTATCACTGTCCTGACTAAGTAGAGACAGGTAAACTTTTTCAGATGCAAACCGGGATATATACGTTGTCAGGGATGCCAGGGGCAACAACCCGGCCGGGATGCCATGAAGGACCGGAAGAGGGTCAAATCCCACCCTGGATCACGTGGGGGCCGCCTTCCTGGTTGCTCTGGGGGCCACGGGTTGAGGGCATGGAAGCCTTACTCTGTAGGGGCCTGTGGTCACCGCCAGGAGGCGCCCCAATGCCTTATGGACCTGTTGCCCCAGCACTTCCGCCACACCGGGAAGTGATGGGGGGAAGACTTTGGACAACACCCGGAGAGCTGCCGGGAGAACAGCCGGCACTTCTGCCACGCTGGGGCGTGGCCAACGGGGGAGTGTCGGAAGCACCTGGAGCTCATCCGGGTCATGTATAAAAGGGGTCGTCTCCCTTCATTCGAGGCTAGAGTTGGGTGGAAGGAGGACGAGGCAAGAGAGGAGAGTGGAGGCGGCCCGAGAAGAAGGCATTTGAGTGGCCAGGACTGTGTTGGGGTTTGTGCACTTGTGGACAGTGGGTCTTAGTGACCATATATATTGTAAATAGTGTAAATAAAATACATGTGGTGGTGAAGAACAACATGTCTGCCTGTCTGTGTCCGGGTCGGCTCCACAACGTAAAAAACCAAAACAAATATAAATAAAAACAGCGACCAAAAAAAGATGAAAAGGAAGAAGTCAAAAACCAAGAAAGACATCAAGAAAAGAGTAGCTATTATAGCTTTTGTTTTTAAGGTATCATATCTGCAAGTCAGATAAGAAAACGAGCTCCTAACTGACCTTTTATCTTGACATGCCAGTGAACCACAGGTTGCAGCCTTATAGGTTACATCCCTAGAAACATGGGACGTGACCTTAATGATGGACCCAACATTTTTGCCAATAGGAAACTCTCAAAGTGGTGTCTAAGGTAGTAAAATATATGAAAACTGTTAAACCTGATGATGACAATCTTGTATAAACTGCCGGGGCCATGTGCTGTGTGTTCCAAAGTGCAATCAAATGAGTCTTAAAGTCAAACAAACCACGTTTACCCCTGGAGACAAATACTAATAAGTATGGCTCCAGACTAACTGAACTTTTCTAAAATAAACTTAAGGAATTCCATATCAAGAAAAAAATTCTTGAAATAGCTTTTGTGAAATGTTAAAATGCTATGTAATGAAGACTGGAAAACATTGTTCAGTTAGGTAGAATTTGATTTTGAGTTTTCTTTCTGCAAAAGAAATGTTTTCTGTAATGCTAGGAGAGAAGGTACACGAGCAGTTAAATCTCTTATCACTACTAAACAACACTGTTCAGCAAAGGAATAATGAAATGGCACGTAACATAACTCAGCAGCTGTAATAAAGGGTCCAAAACAGTTGTTTTTTTATGTTTCCCATAATGGGGAAGTGCATGAAGACATTCTTCTCTTGTATGGTACGTTTATCAAAATGTCTGGGTATGAGCACCAATGGGGCATGAGCAATGGTGGGATTGCCATGTTGATTACTACTGAGGTAAATCATTAGGTTATTTCAGAACAGTCAGAATGTTCTGGTCTTGGCATGGGCCACAGAAGTTTTTTTATGCTCAATCATGGTACAAAAAAAAACCCAGTAAAGTCTTTGGGGTGTTTTTCTTTATTTTATATACTGCATATATGGCAGTTTTGTTTAGTTACTTATATACTATCGTAGTTTTTGCTCCCTTTATTAATTACCATGTAATTGGTCATTTATCATGCAGCATGTATTGTACAGTAGTTCTTCTGTGTGGAGTTTGTATGTTCTTTTTGTGCTCATGTGGGTTTCTTCCCACAGACCGTAGACATGCAGGTTAAGTGGGTAGGCTGTAATAAACTGGACCCTAAAGTGTGTATGTGTATTCATCCTCCGATGGCTGGTGCCTTATCCAGGGATAATTGGTGTCAGAGCAACTCATTCAAATAATCAGAAACAATATGAACACTTGCATGGCATTATATATTATATATATTGTGGCATGCGGCTGAGAGTGGAGCCCAGCCGGGACGCCTGAGGGACTGGATGAGGGCTGGTGCCTCTTCCCGACCACGAGGGGGCGACCACCCTGGTTTTGTTGGTGGCCTCGGGTAGGGGGCTTGGAAGCCCAAACCTGTAGGGGCCCATGGCCACCGCCAGGCGGCACCCCGGTGCCTGATGAACCCTGAAGCCCAGCACTTCCGCCACAATAGGAAGTGCTGGGGGGAAGAAGACAGGAGACACCCGGATGGCTTCCGGGTGCGCAGCCAGCACTTCCGCCACACAGGGGTGTGTCCAAGGAGGAGTGCCGGGAAACACCTGGAGCCCATCCGGGGTGGAATAAAAGGGGCCACCTCCCTGCATTCGAAAGCGGAAGTCGGGTGGAAGAGGACGGAGCTGGAGAGAGGACTGGAGGCGGCCAGAAGAAGAGCAAGATAGATTGTGAGAGGCCCGGACTTTGGGGGAATTGGTACTGGAGGCACTGGGACATGCATTGAACTTGTAAATATTGTATATAGTAGTTGTGGTGAATAAATGGGTGTGTTGGGTAAACAAACATTGTCCGCCTGTCTGTGACCGGGTCCTGTTCCACAGTGGCGTATCCGGCAGGATGCTCTGCCTGGTACAAGGCAGGGACCTGCTTTATATCAGTATTCTGTGGACAGCCCGGCGCAGCAGCGGACCCCACACACTCGCCGCGGATAGGCGCATGCACAACCCTACGGGAGCGGTTCACCCCACAGACCGCCACCGGTCCGCTGTATGGCCATGTTTCCCAGGTGCGGAGGAAGGAGAACAGGCGTTGCCGGAGAGCAGCGGGCTCTGAGAGTCGCGCTGTTGCGAAGGACGGCCAGGCCGGCGTTGCGTCGCAAAAGGCCACACCGAGGCAGGGGTCTCGGAGTGACGGGATCCGGGAGGTAAGTGCCCTGCCCTGTGGTAATCGGCCCTTCGGGGTCGAACTTACCTTGTTTTCCACAGGCAGGGACGATCTGGATCCGTGTCCGTGGCAGGAGCACGCCGGTCTACAGGTTGTCGGCAGCGCGAGGGCGGCAGCAGAGCAGGCTGCGAAATTGGAGCCGCTGCAGCTCAAAAAATCGCAGCAGCTGCGAGGCTGCCAGGAGGCATGCCACTGCACCTGGAGAAGGGGAGACAAGATGGCCGCGGACCGGAAGTCCCACCTGCTGACAGGCACGAGATTGGCTGGTGCGTCTTGTGTGCCCGCCAATAACTGTATTGAGGCGGGACCAAGGAATGTCAGTCTCGTGCCTGAGAGAAACCTGATTGGGCCAGAGGGAGTGGCCCACAGAAGGCAGACGACGAGTGCGGCTGATGGACAGGTAAGCCCACTGACGTCTGTCTCCCTGTTCTCGCCGGTGGCTCTGCGTGAGCCAGAGGAGTCCCTTCGGCCCTTAGAGTCACCTTTATTACAGGTGCTACGTGCTCTCTCCGTCGAGTTGGAGAAGCTGAAGGGCAAGGCGGTCGCGTCATCTGAGATGCCGCAGGCTGCGGAGGAACGACGCGACACTGGAGCCTTTGGCCGGGGGAGTACAGCGGGGAAGGTGAGTGTTGCCCTCCCCATACAGCATAAGGGAGAAGTCGCCGAAAACGGCCGTGATAATAATAATAATGACCGGCAACAAGTACGCGATTCTCCAACAGCGGACGCGGCGGTGCAGGCTGCCCGCAGAGCGAGGAGAGCGAAAACGCAGGGGCTGGCTGGACAAGGGCTGATGAGTGCACCGGGTCCTAGCGCCCTGTGCTCCAAGCCTGCGGCTGTCTCCCGTCGGTCTGTATGGACGCAGACGGGGCTGGATTTCAGCTTTTGCTGTGCTCAAACCCGGACTCTCAGAGCATCCAAGAGAGGAAGGAGGAGCCAAGGGGTATATGCCGGTTCCTCCGACAGGAAGGGATGTGTTGCTGGGTGCGCACATCCGGTGAAGGGCCGTCCTCTGCGGAAGCAGAGGGAAACTTCTGGCTGGGTGGAGGAGCCGTCTGCGAGAGCAGTCCCGGTAACGAAAAACGGACGGGCATGGAACCCACGGCAGAGGTGCCAAGCAGGCAAGTCGGGGGCTGCCGGTAGGGGTGGAGAGCGCTGCCGATGCAGAGCCCTCCCTTTTGTTTATTCACAGGACCGAAGCCCCGACGAACGGTTGGACCTGCCCTGTTGGGAACCTGCCCTCCTGGAACGGGCTGCTCCGTGGGACCGGATGCTGCCCGGGCTGGCGGGGACTACAGAGGCGAGAGCGGTGCAGACCAGAAGGGTGCCGTGGTGGGCCCTGGGTACATAGTAGGACCCACTCCGGGGATGTGCTGCCCTTTCGGGATGTATCGCTCAGACCGACGGGTCTTCGCTGGCAGTGGGGCACTGTGGCATGTGGCTGAGGGTGGAGCCCAGCCGGGACACCCGAGGGGACTGGAGGAGGGCTGGTGTCTCCTCCCGACCACGAGGGGGCGACTGCCCTGGTTTTGTTGGTGGCCTCGGTAGGGGCTTGGAAGCCCAACCCTGTAGGGGCCTGTGGCCACCGCCAGGCCCCCCAGTGCCTGAGGAACCCTGGAGGGAGAAGATGGGAGACACCCGGATGGCTTCCGGGGCGCAGCCGGCACTTCCGCCACACAGGGGTGTGTCCAAGGAAGAGTGCCGGGAAACACCTGGAGCCCATCTGGGGTGGAATTAAAGGGGCCACCTCCCTGCATTCGAAAGCGGAAGCCGGGTTGAAGAGGACGGAGCTGGAGGGAGGACCAGAAGAAGGACAAGATAGATTGTGAGAGGCCCGGACTTTGGGGGAATTGGTGCTGGAGGCACTGGGACGTGCACTGAACTTGTAAATATTGTATATAGTAGTTGTGGTGAATAAATGGGTGTGTTGGGTGAACAAACCTTGTCCACCTGTATATATATCATGTTTCTTTAATTCTCACAAGTAAAATAAAGAAATATGTTAGCATCTTTGAAATTTATTTAAATTAAGTATAGCCTTCTTCACTAAATGCAGGCTCAGACTTGTTTAACATATTTGCATTTACAGTATAATAATATAGTAGTAAATTACAACAACAATCGACATACATACATATTAAGATAAACAAACAGTAAAACAGAAATGAAATATACAGCAGTTATAAGGAAGAATAGACATTTTCAGGTGATATTTTGCATTTGTGCTTCTCTGACAACTTAAACTAACTTTTCTTATCAGTTTCCCCAATTTAGTTTAGTGAGAGTGACTTTTAAGAGTATATATAAATTTGAAATGCAAAGGAGCTGTATATTGGTTGTAGCAAGACAGCATTTTACACAATTCACACAAATATTACCATATTCATAAATTAAAAGATGGAGCTTCCTTTTGGTATTGGGTCCATAGCAGCCTTATTTTGGGGAGCTACAGAAAAGTTGAGGCCAGTGCTAGGGCTGCATTGGCTTTTGAAGATGCATTTTACTTTTTTCGGGCACTAAATGCAGCCTTGGGTATGGGAAAAACTTTTTTTTTGTGATACCTCCTAAGCATGTAAAAATTGCATACATAACATAAATAATATTACAGCTCAACATAAAATTACAGATGTGATATTTTTATGATTACAAAATTCTTTGTATCACAATTCATGAACCTAACAACAAACTCTAAACATTTTACATCTAATCTAGTTGACTATCACTAACAGCTACACTACAGTTTACAACAGCAGAATTTAAATGTGTTCTGAAAGAGAAAAATGTACTTGAAACTGCTTGCCTGTTTAACTAGGACATTCTGACATTTGCGTTAGTAAATTTAAAATAGAAAATGAGATCATGCAGTATATAATATTTAACCTTTGATTTTGTTTTCTGATAACAGTTTACATATAAGAAGTCTTATTTCTTTTAACCAAGTATAACCTATGACTGTTAATGATTAATTATTCTGGGACATTACATAATACTAAATATCAGCGCTGTGTTTCTGGATCATACCATTTATCTGTATACTGATTGGTTTGTAAATGCTTCATAGTCCTTATATGTAAATGAATCTTGCTAATTAAAGGACGATTTCTGTTTGATTTCTTCAGTTTGCCATAATGCTTTAAACAATTTACATGGGAGCTTCATTATCTGGTGTAAATAAAGGACTTCTATGTTTGGAGTTCATATTTAATGATGGCTCAAGACTCTTCTTTATTTACTGAATATTTTCTGCAACAGTTTTTTCTCAGCTAAGTGCTGGACTGGTTGTTCCTTGTGAAAAGACATATATACTGCTATGCCTTGCAACATCCCTGGATGGCAAGCCTCAAAATGAAAAGACGATTGGTCAGATATTGTCTGTTTTCAGTAGAGCTGATGTGATTGATGATTAGGCATAGTGCATCAATGTACATAACAAGGCATCATAGGCAACAAAGTATACAATGTAATCACTGCTCAAGTCGTTACTGAAAAGTTAGTCACATCTAAAATGTGAGACAAATAAAGAAAAAGTAACTTAGATTAAGACAGACTGAACCAGAATATATGAGATACTTAAACAGCTAAACTTCCCCATGGGACAAATAAAGTGTCACCTACCATTCTGTCTGTATTTTTTGCTAAATATAAAATCTCATTGAACATATGAAACATATTTCAAAATAAAAAAATGTTGATTTTTAATGTCAAAGATCACTTTATTTTTTGATTTACATAAATGCAGAACTAGGTAACAGTTGTTTGTAAGCTATTATAAATCAATTAACAATTTGTGCCATGGATCACAGATTATTCTGCATATCTGTGTTTTTCTTATAGCTAGTTTATTTTGGCTTTGATGTTTTCTTTGCAATAATAATAGTGGCAATATTAGCTATAAAGTAGATACATGGTATGAGCAGTAATGAGGCATTTATGTGCTATGAAAATTTTTGAAGCCACCACTTCTGACATCTCGCCTTCTTATTGTTCATGAGAGCTTTAAATCAAAGCATGAGCTAATTCTTTATTTATTTTCTGATTAACCTGTTCTTTTAATTTTATGCTACTGAATAAGGAAGGAAATCATTACATTGTAACTCTGTTTATTTGGGTAACATTATTTTCCTTATATTGTCCCATAGGAGACAATCCCTATAAAGGACATTCATATTTAATTTCACACTGTGAAACTTGTATTTCCTGTTAATCTCATAGCATGTGAAAAGTATGTAAGAGTTAGGGGGCACAGTTCTTGGGTAAATTGCTCTAGAATTGTACCTATTAGCTTTAAAAATGTGTCACAATGTGCACAAATAGTTTACTTTTTGAAAGCTGGAGTTTTTGGATGTTTGGAATTTTGCATGTACTTTGTGATTTTTCAGCATTTTTATAATTGTTAATGGAAGATACATGTAGAATTTTTATAAATTATTTTAATCAAAAAACTTGGTTCAGCAAACAAAAGAATAAAGACTCCAAATGAAAAAAAAACATAAGTAATACACTTTTCCACATAAGGAATACAGAAGTCCCCACAAAAGATTGTTTGAAACCTATGAAGCCTGCTGATTTTTATACTAATTTATAATTTAACTAGTTTCGATGCAGAACAGAGTTCAGAGAACAGAACACTCTGTTTGGCTTTCTAATCTGAATTGTCTCTTTCTTCATGATTTATATACAGGGAGATTCACTAAAAGGAGGCCCCGAGTATTCTGTTGTAACAGCTGCCGGTAGGGGTGGAGAGCGCTGCCGATGCAGAGCCCTCCCTTTTGTTTATTCACAGGACCGAAGCCCCGACGAACGGTTGGACCTGCCCTGTTGGGAACCTGCCCTCCTGGAACGGGCTGCTCCGTGGGACCGGATGCTGCCCGGGCTGGCGGGGACTACAGAGGCGAGAGCGGTGCAGACCAGAAGGGTGCCGTGGTGGGCCCTGGGTACATAGTAGGACCCACTCCGGGGATGTGCTGCCCTTTCGGGATGTATCGCTCAGACCGACGGGTCTTCGCTGGCAGTGGGGCACTGTGGCATGTGGCTGAGGGTGGAGCCCAGCCGGGACACCCGAGGGGACTGGAGGAGGGCTGGTGTCTCCTCCCGACCACGAGGGGGCGACTGCCCTGGTTTTGTTGGTGGCCTCGGGTAGGGGGCTTGGAAGCCCAACCCTGTAGGGGCCTGTGGCCACCGCCAGGCCCCCCAGTGCCTGAGGAACCCTGGAGGGAGAAGATGGGAGACACCCGGATGGCTTCCGGGTGCGCAGCCGGCACTTCCGCCACACAGGGGTGTGTCCAAGGAAGAGTGCCGGGAAACACCTGGAGCCCATCTGGGGTGGAATTAAAGGGGCCACCTCCCTGCATTCGAAAGCGGAAGCCGGGTTGAAGAGGACGGAGCTGGAGGGAGGACCAGAAGAAGGACAAGATAGATTGTGAGAGGCCCGGACTTTGGGGGAATTGGTGCTGGAGGCACTGGGACGTGCACTGAACTTGTAAATATTGTATATAGTAGTTGTGGTGAATAAATGGGTGTGTTGGGTGAACAAACCTTGTCCACCTGTATATATATCATGTTTCTTTAATTCTCACAAGTAAAATAAAGAAATATGTTAGCATCTTTGAAATTTATTTAAATTAAGTATAGCCTTCTTCACTAAATGCAGGCTCAGACTTGTTTAACATATTTGCATTTACAGTATAATAATATAGTAGTAAATTACAACAACAATCGACATACATACATATTAAGATAAACAAACAGTAAAACAGAAATGAAATATACAGCAGTTATAAGGAAGAATAGACATTTTCAGGTGATATTTTGCATTTGTGCTTCTCTGACAACTTAAACTAACTTTTCTTATCAGTTTCCCCAATTTAGTTTAGTGAGAGTGACTTTTAAGAGTATATATAAATTTGAAATGCAAAGGAGCTGTATATTGGTTGTAGCAAGACAGCATTTTACACAATTCACACAAATATTACCATATTCATAAATTAAAAGATGGAGCTTCCTTTTGGTATTGGGTCCATAGCAGCCTTATTTTGGGGAGCTACAGAAAAGTTGAGGCCAGTGCTAGGGCTGCATTGGCTTTTGAAGATGCATTTTACTTTTTTCGGGCACTAAATGCAGCCTTGGGTATGGGAAAAACTTTTTTTTTGTGATACCTCCTAAGCATGTAAAAATTGCATACATAACATAAATAATATTACAGCTCAACATAAAATTACAGATGTGATATTTTTATGATTACAAAATTCTTTGTATCACAATTCATGAACCTAACAACAAACTCTAAACATTTTACATCTAATCTAGTTGACTATCACTAACAGCTACACTACAGTTTACAACAGCAGAATTTAAATGTGTTCTGAAAGAGAAAAATGTACTTGAAACTGCTTGCCTGTTTAACTAGGACATTCTGACATTTGCGTTAGTAAATTTAAAATAGAAAATGAGATCATGCAGTATATAATATTTAACCTTTGATTTTGTTTTCTGATAACAGTTTACATATAAGAAGTCTTATTTCTTTTAACCAAGTATAACCTATGACTGTTAATGATTAATTATTCTGGGACATTACATAATACTAAATATCAGCTGTGTTTCTGGATCATACCATTTATCTGTATACTGATTGGTTTGTAAATGCTTCATAGTCCTTATATGTAAATGAATCTTGCTAATTAAAGGACGATTTCTGTTTGATTTCTTCAGTTTGCCATAATGCTTTAAACAATTTACATGGGAGCTTCATTATCTGGTGTAAATAAAGGACTTCTATGTTTGGAGTTCATATTTAATGATGGCTCAAGACTCTTCTTTATTTACTGAATATTTTCTGCAACAGTTTTTTCTCAGCTAAGTGCTGGACTGGTTGTTCCTTGTGAAAAGACATATATACTGCTATGCCTTGCAACATCCCTGGATGGCAAGCCTCAAAATGAAAAGACGATTGGTCAGATATTGTCTGTTTTCAGTAGAGCTGATGTGATTGATGATTAGGCATAGTGCATCAATGTACATAACAAGGCATCATAGGCAACAAAGTATACAATGTAATCACTGCTCAAGTCGTTACTGAAAAGTTAGTCACATCTAAAATGTGAGACAAATAAAGAAAAAGTAACTTAGATTAAGACAGACTGAACCAGAATATATGAGATACTTAAACAGCTAAACTTCCCCATGGGACAAATAAAGTGTCACCTACCATTCTGTCTGTATTTTTTGCTAAATATAAAATCTCATTGAACATATGAAACATATCTCAAAATAAAAAAATGTTGATTTTTAATGTCAAAGATCACTTTATTTTTTGATTTACATAAATGCAGAACTAGGTAACAGTTGTTTGTAAGCTATTATAAATCAATTAACAATTTGTGCCATGGATCACAGATTATTCTGCATATCTGTGTTTTTCTTATAGCTAGTTTATTTTGGCTTTGATGTTTTCTTTGCAATAATAATAGTGGCAATATTAGCTATAAAGTAGATACATGGTATGAGCAGTAATGAGGCATTTATGTGCTATGAAAATTTTTGAAGCCACCACTTCTGACATCTCGCCTTCTTATTGTTCATGAGAGCTTTAAATCAAAGCATGAGCTAATTCTTTATTTATTTTCTGATTAACCTGTTCTTTTAATTTTATGCTACTGAATAAGGAAGGAAATCATTACATTGTAACTCTGTTTATTTGGGTAACATTATTTTCCTTATATTGTCCCATAGGAGACAATCCCTATAAAGGACATTCATATTTAATTTCACACTGTGAAACTTGTATTTCCTGTTAATCTCATAGCATGTGAAAAGTATGTAAGAGTTAGGGGGCACAGTTCTTGGGTAAATTGCTCTAGAATTGTACCTATTAGCTTTAAAAATGTGTCACAATGTGCACAAATAGTTTACTTTTTGAAAGCTGGAGTTTTTGGATGTTTGGAATTTTGCATGTACTTTGTGATTTTTCAGCATTTTTATAATTGTTAATGGAAGATACATGTAGAATTTTTATAAATTATTTTAATCAAAAAACTTGGTTCAGCAAACAAAAGAATAAAGACTCCAAATGAAAAAAAAACATAAGTAATACACTTTTCCACATAAGGAATACAGAAGTCCCCACAAAAGATTGTTTGAAACCTATGAAGCCTGCTGATTTTTATACTAATTTATAATTTAACTAGTTTCGATGCAGAACAGAGTTCAGAGAACAGAACACTCTGTTTGGCTTTCTAATCTGAATTGTCTCTTTCTTCATGATTTATATACAGGGAGATTCACTAAAAGGAGGCCCCGAGTATTCTGTTGTAACTCATTAGGATGAAGTAATCTGGACCAAAAAAAATATGCTATATACCTTGACGTATGCGTAATCGATTGCATTAAATGCAATGCTGGAAGTGGTTTTGATTTTCTGCCAGACACATTTAGATGTGGCGCTCCATGTTCTTGAACGTATTGGCAAGTGTCTCGTGGCGAATAGCAGTAATTTCACATTGGATGTTTTCCTTCAAATCTTCCACAGCATACCTCAAAGGAAGAAGTATGGTGGTGTCAGATCCTACACCCGTGGTGGCCAAAGCCCCTTTAAAATTACCCTGTTGCCAAAGAAGGACTCGATTTCTGACATGCTCCTTGCTGATGTGTGACACGTTGCTCCATCTTGGAAGCAATCTTCCATTAACTCATGATCATCCAGTTGATTCTGACATAGCTTAAATGAATTGGTGACCCAATAGGTTCGCACCATGAGGATGCGCTGCTCAATACTGTACACCACCATCCTGATGAGAAGTCGAGTGACTGAGTGAAGGGGTACGGGTGGTATGCACCCAGAAGTTGCAAATGGAGGTTAAACGTTGCAACGGCTGTCCGGCGCCTACCTCATCATTCCGATGCAGGGTCATCCCGGCTTGTTCAAAGCTCCATATACTGAGGAGCACATTGCACGTAGTTTCATTCACATTGATTCATCCTAACGAGAGTTATTACAGAATATTTGGGGCCTCTTCGAGTGATTCTCCCCGTATAATGTAAAGCTGTCTGACTGACTGACTCAATCACTCACTCATTAAAAAAACTATTTTTCGTTTAGTTAAAAAGCTGAAATTTGGCAGGGTGGTAACTCTAAACCTTTAGGAAGGTATCTGCTAAGAAAGGGCATTTCAATATATCACTATTTAGAGGTAAAATCTCCCTAGAATAGAAAAACTAACTGCCCATAAATCTAAAAAACATTTAGACTGATTTCATTGAAATTTGGTGACAATATAGAAAAGAGAACCTTAGCTCACAGAGTTTTTTATTTCTCAATAAATAATAAACAAATCAGTAATAAAGCTAAATGGGGTATTCTCCTAAATTTGTGTTTTGCAGTGACTATCAACAAAAGCCAGATCGCTAGAAAAAGCAACAATTGATCAATGTCAGGAATATTTTATGCATGTGCAATTGTATGTAGCATATTCAAGAGTAAGGAGTTCCACTGATTTAATAATATTAGCTCCTGGGAATGACAGTACCTCTGGTACATTCGATTAACCCTTGACACTATAACTGAGGCCCATTTTCTTGGGAAATTTGTTAGTTTATTTATATGGCACATTTGTTTATATAACTGTATCTCAAAATCTTTCATAAACATTACAAGAAAAATGAGTTATAGAAGACATAAGATGGAAGAATCCCTAGTTTTTAAAGTTTCTAATGTTTAAAATGGAATCTGTAAGAGCCAAAATAAGAAAATTACAAGTTTGTATAATGTATTAGAAAATACGTAATTCCATTTGTTGTTTATGGTTTTCTTAATAAGAATATTTAATATAGTATTTAAATTTAAGTATGCATTTTAAATAGAACAAGCATAGCAATTGGTAAAGAAAATACATTGCAGTATTAAGGCTGTTATAATTT
This sequence comes from Polypterus senegalus, assembly GCF_016835505.1. NCBI lineage: Eukaryota > Metazoa > Chordata > Cladistia > Polypteriformes > Polypteridae > Polypterus > Polypterus senegalus. The sequence continues at coordinate 62,147,955 of NC_053168.1, read as the reverse complement.
TGTTTATAATTTACATTGTTTTAAGGAAAATTTGTTTTCATTGATGCTATAGCTATTTTGGTATGCTGTGTCACTATGGATTCTGTTGGAATGCTAAGGAAATTGAACAGCCAGCACTAACATTTTCTGGAGAATTGTTATGATCTTCAGGGCTCTCAAAGATCAAAACTATGGTAGACCGCAAACAAGAATCAAGCTAATATTCAACACTAGTATGGACAGAACTGTAGGTCTGTATTGCTCCAATCATCCAGGCACACACAATCAAGAAGCAGGCTTTTGGCCTTCAGTGGTCAAGAAAATGGCAAAAATCTTTAAATTCCAAATCTCAGAAAGAAAGAAGACAGTGATGTTAAAACCCTTGCCCTAGTCCCCTATTTAAAGAAATTGTATAAAAAAACAAAGTAAAAGCAAAAAGAGAATAAAGCATGACTAAACATCAAACCAATGCATAATCCCAAAACATATCTTTAAATAGAGGCAAAGTCCAATAATCAAAGATCAAAAAGTATTTAAAAAAAATTAGACATAGAGAGCCAAAAGACAGAAATATGAAACTAATGCCATGGTAACCATCCTATGGTGTGCTGGGCTCTTAAATAGGAGAGTAGTTCCCAAGGTGTAATGTCATGGAGCTCTGCCCCACTAGGCTCAAGATGCATAACAAAAAGGATATAAATGGATACGAATAATAAGTAAGTAAAAAGAAATGTACAAAATACTTATTAAGAATAATAAAATACAAAATAGGCAAAAATATTTTAGGAAACATAATTGGCAAAGGAATGCACAAAGAACAAAAAATAAAGAAATAAAAAGAAAAGAGTATTGAGGCATGGATAAAATAATAGGCTAGTGTTAGTGTACAGTTACCAATTAAACTAACAGAAAAAAATTTGAGGTATGGGTAGAGAGCAGAGCTGCCACAGAAAACCCACATATACTTGGAAAGATCTGCAGACTCTACAAAAACTATGACCAGGATTGGAGCCCAACTCAGGTCCCTAGATTTTTGAGGTAGCATTGCTACCTACTGTGCCATCATGCAATGCTTCTAAACTGTATTGGTTAATAAAATGTACTTTAAATTAATATATTTTCTGTGAACTCCAGCTTCTAATGTCTCTAAAATGGATTATCAGGTTATCAAACTGAACGATTACATTCTTTTTTACTTAAAAAATGTAACTATGTTCCCATGTTTATCATAAAAGGCAATGTGGCTTTATTGAGAATTTATTTTTGTCTTCCACAGAACTGTATCGTAATCTCCCAAGATCAGCGATATATTCTGAAATATATCTCTTTTTTAAGAATCTTAAAACATCAGATCATACTGATTAATGCTTGTCTCTCTTTTATTAACGGAAATCCTGGGACGAGACTTCCTCTGAGATAATTTCAACTCCCACGAGAGATAATTTCAGGTCCCACAAGATAACACTTTTTGCTAAGAGATTTTGACAAGTCCCGCCCTCCTCTCAAACATTTACAACCATGCCCACGGTCCAATCACTTCTCTTTTGTGTAAATACTATTGTCAGACACAGTTCCTGCGCGCTCAACTCTAAGCAGGGTCGGAAATAGTGTAAGACAAAGTGTAGAAGACAAAGTAGAACATCATAAAGAAGTTCTAAAACGTTGGCGCGATACTCTTGCTGACCAGGTTGGAGATTTTGAAAGTATTAAAATTTGAATGTCTGGAAAAACTGATAGTAAAGATCACATTAGCGCTAACAAATGGAAATTATTACTTGGTGAAATAACCGAACAGCGAAAAGAGATCGAATATATGGACACAGATGATATGACAGAAGCATGTAGATATTGTTTGGCTTTAAACTTTAAGTCAGAGACTTGTAGATCATCTAAGTCATGTTGCCATCAGGGAAAAGTAGGGTTTCTTCCCAATGAAGAGGTGTTAATTAGAGGAATTAAAAGATTTGTGTGAAAGTGAAATCCACATATGGGAGTGGCAGAGATGTGAAGTGGCTGGCGCGTAGCGCATGCCTGGGTGTTGGTGAATGAAGCGAGCAGAGGGTCAAGCCCCCTAGTCTTACTAAATATGTAAAACTAGGCTTTCAAAACAATTACATTTATTGATTCTATATGTTTATAGTGTCATTATATTTGTAGTTGAAGAATCCTACTAATAATGATTTGCAAATATGCTTGCAGCAAAATTAATGTTAAGATATGATTTTGAAATTAACATACTAACTAATTTCATTATTTCTTATTCTTGCATTAAATATTTTTGGTACACCATAATCAAAAAACTGTGTGATGTTTGCAAATAACTTTGCAATCAAGCTAGTTTAATTCCAACGGGGAACTGTTGCCAGCAGCTTTAACTGGGAGCTGTATAATTTTGAAAATCATGTTTAATTAACCTTTACTATAGAAAAGTGAAGTTATGTAATGTGGCAAGATTGATCCACTAGCATTGCAAATATGCATAATGGAAATCTTGAATATGCATGACAAGTTGTATGGACATAGTATTTTTAAAAACAAAGAATTTTTTTTATTACAGATCCTCATTGTGTTATGCCAGTTTGTTACACATTGCACTAAAAAATTAACAACAATGTGTTTAACTATCACTGTATCTTATAAAGTGGGTGCCTTTAGAATAGTTAGAACTTTATATTTTGCCTTTGGTGCCAAACGTTTGCTTTCTTATCCACATGCCATGCTGTAATTAAAATACCCTTTGGACGTATAAGTACATTTAATAAATGCAGTTGCACATCGTCCTCAACTAAATTCATAATGTTTCTTGTTAAGTGGCCCAAAAAATAAAAGTAAAATAAAATCAGCAATTCTTAATTCATATACAGTAGACTCTGGAAAGTCTTGTAGTTCTCCTGTATAATATAAAGTATGCATATTATGAAATGCAAATTACTTCTAAATTTAGATATGAGCTTTTAGCAGTTACCAGAGTGTGATGGCAGTATCTGTTACATGGACACTTTTTGTTGCATTTGATGCCAGAAGTTGTGAAAATTGCCTTTAATAAACAGAATCCCATACAGTTATTAATAATAAGATCACCAGAGGGAGAGGCAGATAGGAGCAACCAGGAAATGAAGCACAAAAGGCAATACCAGAGTCTACTAGGATTGAAAGCCTTGAAGAAAGCCCAACAAAATGACTTAAAAAGAATCTGAATTTTAAATCCAGTAATCTAATGCCATAAGCTGAGTGTTGCTGTGTTACATGGATGGGGAATGGTGAATAAATCCATCAAATGGCCTGCAGTGAGAATAGTGACCATAAACAAATTGGCCACAACTATGCAGAAACACAAAACAGTGATGACTTTTAAAAATATGCTTCATTTTCTTAACTTTTATATGTATTGCTGAAATTACAATTACACACCAGGACCAGAGCTCCCCCATTCACATTACAATGTTTATATTCTGCCCTCTGGTCTTTCATCATGACCACCGACCTGAACCAAAGACTGTTGTTGCCTCTGTGTGACTGGTAGTCTGGATCACAGACCAAAAAAATGCTAGTACTTTTTCTTGTTATAATACTGTTGTAAGAGCCAATCTTAGAAAGGTAATGCTTTATGTTAAACTCATATTAGTGTTTGGTTAATGTGAGTAAAATATAATTTTCTTTCATAGCCATAGACAATAGTATAGCCTTTTAACCCCAGTGAGTTAATATGAGATAGAAATTTCTTGCTATATCTGAGATACAGTGTGTTAATTAAGTTAGTTGTTTTTTAGAATAGGTCCCAGTGCTAGCAGGGACCGAAAGACCCATTTACAGTATGAAAATAGAATAGGCATACAGTTTTCTGACCGTTTAGAAATGATTCACCTATATGAGAGAACGTAAAGAAACAAACAAGATATAAACCTTAAGCAGAAGTTTTCTTTTCTTGTAATACCAATTTTTCTGTATTTCTGTGTGAACTGTTTTACTTGGAATTTTTACTAAACATTTTAGAATAGAAGATATTTTGTCTGTGGAATCATTTCAACCTGTCAAGCTTTTTGCCAGAATTCCATGAAGAATACCGAAGCTGCAGAACTTTGGTAATATTGGATAAATGCAGCTACAACTGTGTTCAGTAATGTACTGGTTTTAAAAGCACTGACTAACTTATTGAATTATGTCACTCTCAATTTTGTTGATGCCACATTAATTTTGATCTTATCAGCAAAACATACTTTTTTTCCCCAATATCCACATTTATAAACTATTTAACTTAAGGGTTCCATATTGGAGCACAGTATAGTGCTGATGCCTCACAACTCCTGGGCCCTGAGGTTGAATCCAGGTATTGTCATTGTCTCTGAGGAGTCTGAATATACACCTCGTGTGTTAGTTAGTTTTATCAGAATATTGAGATTTCCTGTTTTTTACTTGTTTTTTCAAAAATGGTTAACTCTAGCTTTTCCATTAAGAATTAACATTGAGTCTGATTCATGGTTGATTCCTGCTTCATACCACTTATGTTATCAGAGACTCTGACTCCTTTTTAAGCTCTAATCATGGATAAAGTGTGTTCAGAATTTAGTTGAATGTATGTATAGATATTAACAATTGGTATAACTCTCATAAATCTAAACAATGAGTACACATTTTCGTTATCAGCTTATAAACAATATTTCAGTTTGTCTTTGTTCTTTTAGGTTGTTTGATGAAGCGCAGTTCTCTGACAATATGCTTCTTAAGGTGAGTTGCGTATTATCAAGACAGTTCTGTAAATCCATATATATACCGTATATACTTGCGTTTAAGTTAAATTTAAGTTCTCTCACGGATAAGTCAAGGCTTGATTTATAATGTTGGTCATATAAGTCGAATGCGGAAAACTCAAGCTATTGGCCCAAGAGATTATGATATGCTAACACCCACCTGAGAGAATAACCAAGGAGCACACTGCCTTTTTTTTCTACGTATTTTGGCTATGTGGCCACACGGTAATACCCGAACTATTCCGAAGCGATGTTTGCACTGTTTTGTGTTTTTTGGATCTCACACCCTCATACACCTTTATCGTAAGAATATCCCTTATTTACGATGGAGCGTTCAATCAGAAGAAAATATGAAGCTGGTTTTAAATTAAAAGTCATTGAAGTGGCAAAAGAAATTGATAACTGCACTGCTGCAACAAAATTTGATGTGTCTGAGAAACTGGTGCGAGATTGGAGGAACCAAGGAGGAGGAGGTAAGGAGCACATGCTGATACAGTGCATTGCCGCACCCACCACGTGAAAAAACAACTCAGAACCTCAGTTTAGGACCCGAGTGCAGCCATGCAACAGGTGACACCTCACTAGTTCAGATGGAATGAAACCAGTGAGGTTTTTTATGGTGACTGGAGTGACAATTCTGCCACCAACCCCCAACTTCTGAATGGGCGTATAAGTAGGGGTCTGATTTTATGATTGATTTTTTGAGTATATTTGGTAGTCACGCATGAGTACCTGAGGCTCGCCTTCCGGACTCATCAGAGGTAAGCCCTACCACTCTGGGCCATGAAGGGACATTGTTGCTGATGGTATCATCTCTATTTTCTCCACAGCCCTGAGACGTCACCCAATGAAGGCAACTGATCTCAGCCACTGTAAAGCCGAGGTGCTCCTGGTAGGTTTCGTCTTATTTTTAAGAGAGTAGACTGCAGGATGGAGCTCCTACTTGAATATCCACCAGTCTACAGAGCCTTGAACCAACTTCAGCCTTGCTTGGCTAATTTTCTTTTGTTTCTTTGTGATTATTTGTGCCATCAAGTTGCTATGCAATTATTAAATGGGGCAACCAGGTTGGTGTCCCAACATTTCTTTTTGTAGATGTTGAGTTACCTCTATTGACGACAATATATATGTGTGAATTTATATATACTACTACAAGGCAAATAGTCATCAGCAGGTCAATTTAAAACAAATCTTGCTTTCAGATTATGTTGTTATCACCTTTTAGTTGACAAACAACTCCTATTTTAATTCTATACTTTCCCAAACTTTTCCTATTCAGCTAGATTTTTCCTCCTGAACAAAACTGCCTGACTAGCACACTCTTTACTTTTTTACAACAAACATTTGACAAGGAAATTGTGCCTGGCACATGTTTTAAATACAAAGTAGCCTGTATAGTCATGGAGTATGTGGGCACAGCAACATCATGCCTTGATAATGTTGCATCAATGCTCTCCAAAATACTTTCATCTCTGATGTGGGTTTCTGCATTACAAGAGGTTTCCATTGGGTAGTTCCAGAGGAAACCTCAGACAAAAAGAGACAATCGTAGTGTCAGTGAAACAGCACCTCTGAATTCTAGTGTGATAAGATAAATACTAATGAAGGCTGGTAGGCTCCTTCCTCACAGATGATGTACTAGAAGGACACCTGGGCAACAAAGACAATTGAATGTTCAAAAGAGCTGAAGGTAGTCTGTGGACAGTGGTGGAATTCCAGCTTTTTGCTAAGGGTGACTGATCTTCTTTGCAAAACATATCCCACCTGTTATGTGGCACATTGTCCTAAGCCAAGTAAACAGGGACATGTTCCTAATTTGAATGTTAAGATTAGGGAGAAAAACTAGGAGATCAGTGCATTCTGACATGGCTATTAGCATCATTGTATCATCCCAGAATGGAATGAGTGGGCCTGTATTGTCACAATATTTAAAAATCTTGGCCCTTTTAGTGCTACATGGTGTTTCTGCTTGCATGTGTTACCCAGTTGGCCAAAGAGATACATTTTACTCCTGATCCTACAAGTGATCCTGGAGCTTTGCATTAAAGTGTTCCCATCAAGGGTTTTAAAGGCTATATTGTGCCAAAGTTACTTTAAAGCAGTAGTTGTGAAGAGAGTTGGCACAAAATTGAATTGGCAGTAGAAAGAAAACCCATGTTTAAAAGAAACAGAGGAAGAGTGAGAGGCGAAAAGTCCACAGCCTACATCAGGGGTTCAAGCATACATACTATTCAGTTAGTTTTGAGTCTGTTTTCTTTATTCTAGGTGTAGAGAGACACCAAGTTTTGCTCTTCTTCTACCCCACTATGTACATTAAATGAACTGCATTGTCAAATATTGATTAACACAAATGCATTTCTTACTGTAGGATTAGGATCTACATGTATATAAAATTGCACATTAAAATTATAAATACAAATAAGCATATAATTTAAAAACATAAATAAAATAATTACACATTTTAAGTTTGTTGTTAAGGATGTAAATTTTGTGTGAAAATATGAAAATCTACACAAAAATCACAGTTTTTTGCTATTAATCAAAATAAATGGTTTTGCCTTACAATAAACTATTTTCTTTCCCATTTGAGCAACACAATTAGGTGCTGCCTATTCATTTTACTTCGGTTATTGCCTTAGACATGGCATTTACTTTATACAGGATGGACTTTTCATTCTCGCAAAATGTTGACTAGGCTGCTATCTATTTAAATTGTGTTGATGTTCGTTTTCTGTAGCTGGATTTACTTCTTTTGAGATACTTTTATGAATAATTGTTAATTGTTTTCCATGTTCAGATGAACAATGGGACCATGTTTTCATTAGATTAGGGTTATTGTTCCCTGAAACTCGAGGTGCAAGCAATTCTCTGTCATAATGTTCTTTTCAAGCACTTATGATGAAATTTGCATATCTAAATTGAATCAGCTTCACTTGGGTCTCCTTCCTCATCACGTGACCTCCAGCTGCATTTTCCTCCCCATGTAAAGCCCTGCAGGTGGATTAGGATGTAGGATTTCGCTTCTCAAGTTGGAGGCCCGAAATGTAAAAAGTATACATTTTGGCAGATTATTGATTTTATGAAAAAAAGGTCAGTAAGTGACCCTTCAATAATTTATATAATTTATCCTGGGTTATGTATTGTGTTTTGTGGAATCATAAAATAGTTGGAAGCATCTGTGGATTTTCAATATACACAACCAAAATAGCTTAAACTTTTACCTAACTTGCATTAACTTTAATATTTGTACATAAAAAATCAGTTTGCTCTTGAATATGCTGTAGGATAAGAAAACTTAAACAAAAATATTTGTAGAAATAAGAATCAAAATAAATATGCAAATCAATTCTCTCACTCTAAGAAAAAAAAAAGACATCAATGTTTATATCTTTTGGAAATTGTTTTGAGAGAAATAGGAATGGGAATAGAAGGAAAGAAAAAAGTTCAGTGTTTTATATTTTATAACTAATAGTGTTCTATATTTTATACTAATGTTCAATATTCATCCCTGAGCTGTTTTGCAACAGAGTATCTTGATCTGCAATAGGGCTTAGGGGACTACCTTAATGACAGAAAGCAATTCCTATGTGAAAGATTGTCAAGAGTTCCATATTTTACTTGTATGCTGAACATAACATTAAAAAGTGCTCTTTACATCAACCGCAACCTTGTTAAAGTTAGAAACATCATTTATTCACATTTCTTGCTAGAGCATTGCAATTTAAATGAGCTAGAAATAATGGATAAAACATGAATAATCTAATGCATCTCACAGCGTCAAATTCAAAACACATTATATTTGTACATTCTAATTCACATTTGCCATTTTACATATTCTATAATAAATGCAACAATGCAGCCAAAGAGTGCCTAATATTTCAATACTAAATTCAGTACGTCAAGTGTGAAAATATCTGCAGCATGCCTCCTCCTAATGATGCTACCCCCCACAGTTTGTTTCCACTACCTCTTCATTTTTTTCCACTTGATTTAGAGAGCATCTATAGAGGTAATATTGTAAAAGTAATAAATGTAAGTAGTTAGGACAATGAACAGTTCATCCAGCTAGAACAGGGTACCTTTGTTTAATTAGTTGCTGAGGTACAACTAGCCGTTTCCTTTTTTATGTTGTAACTGTGGTGTTATAATTGTGTGTTTTCGTATATATGATGTAAAACACATTTGGAAACACAATTAGTCTTGCTTGTAAAGATATACTGATTTGTCATTGTTTCCAAAGAGCCTAAAACTCATATCACAAAAACCTATAACTCAGTACTTTACAAAACTATTACATTTTATGATTAGGCAAGTAAGTGGCTTTTAATGTTATTTCATTTGTATGGTAATAGTCATTTCTGAATGGAAGGAAGGTCAGGCAAGTTAAGTGGCACAACAGTTAGAGCTGCTGCTTTACAAAAAAAGAAAAGGCTTGATTTTCATAATAGTCGCTTGGTTTTCTTTGGGTCCTTTGCTTTCCACACACTTCCCAACAACAACTTAACGCAGACTAGTAACTCTGAATTGGCTCTGTGTCAATAAGTCTGGGTGAATATGCCCTGGATTTAAAATTGCCAGGATGGACTTTACCTGCTCATGACCCTGTAGCAGAAAAAAACGTCAAGAGAGATGGAGAGAAGTGCTGATATTATTCCTCTGGTAACTGCCAGCTTATTGAACAAATAAATAAATAGAAAAAGTATGCATGATGCAACAATCAGATGCATTTGGGGACTTAATTGACTGATTTAAAAGTTGGAGCATTTTACATGTTTTTAGATATTTCAAGGAGTCAGTCATCACATTTTCATTTATTACTAGGGGGCTTCGGCCTCTGCTCGCTTCGCTTGCCAACCCCCCGGCCTGCGCTACGTGCCAGCAACTTCATGTCTCTGCCACTCATGCATGTGGGTTTCACTTTCACCAAACAACAAATCTTTTAATTCTCACGAATATGCCTCTTCATTGGGAAGAAACACAACTTTTCCCTGCTGGCAACACGAATTAGAAGTCTCCGACTTTAAGTTTAAAGCCAAACAATATCTACATACTTCTGTCATATCATCTATGTCCATATATTCCATCTCTTTTCATTGTTCTCTTATATCACCGAGTAATAATTTCTGTTTGTTAGATCTAATGTGATCTTTACTATCAGTTTTTTGAGACTTTTGAATTTTACTACTTTCAAAATCACTAACCTGCTTTGCATGTGCTGTGGTAGATAGGGGGCGCTCTCGCTCCCTTGAACCCCTGTCCACGACTCCAGACACCAGGTAAAAGTCCTCAAGTTGACTTTATTAAATTGCCACAGTGTACAAAGCACACTCTCCACCACTATACTCATAAATCCCACCAATATAATCAATAAACAATCCTCCAGCTCCCAGACGCGTTGCCACCTTTCCACCCAGCTCAGCTCGCCGTCTGGGAGCTCTCATAGTCATTTTATATTCCCTGACCCGGAAGTGTTCCCAATCCCCAGTCCATGTGATCCTCAATCACTTCCGGGTCAAGTAAAAGTTCTTTTCCTCAACCCGGAAGCCCGTCGCTCTTCCATTGACGAACTTCCGGGTCATAGGGCACAACTAAGTCCTTGGTCCTCTCTGCAGCACCCTCTTGCGGCCCCTGAGGTATCCAGCAGGGCTGAGGATAAAAACTACATCGTCCATTATTCAGTGCTGGTCTTCGGGGCACCTCCATACTGCAGGGAGGGCTCCATCTGGCGGCCTGGGGGTATTGGCAGGGATGATAAGCCAGCCAAATATCACAGTGCCAATGTTTTTGAACCTCTTTACGATGTTCTACTTTGTCATCGACTCTTTGTCTTTTATTTCTGGCCCCGGGCGTGGTTAAATCCCTTGGCACAAAGTCTCGTCTCGTGGGGATTGAAAGTATCTCTCTAATAAAGTCATGTCATGTCCCAGGCTAAAAAGTCTTGTCTCGTCCCAGGATTTTTTTATATAATAGACAGAAAGTCATGTACAAAAACAGCAGTGCCGATATAATATGATTAGGTGTTAGTAGACTGCATTAAATACATGCTTCTTATGAGTACTTTATAATTCCATGTAGTTAAAAACATAGAGAAAACAGGCTTGTGGTGGCTCAATGGAGAACATAGACATCAGATTCCAATTCAATTGATGTTAAAGTTGCATAAATTGAGGTTCTGTTGTTAGTTGTTGGTTGTGGAGGGTATGCTCAAAATTCTTACAAATAACATTTTTGAGAGACATACCCAAAAAACAGTTAAAATCTGTTAAAGTCTGTAGTAAACTGTGTAATGATATGAGAAAAAGAACTCATTGATTGATGTCAGTCATTTAATTAATTATCAGTTGTGCATTTGGCTATGACAGTATCTATACTAATAAAAGGCAAAGCCCTCACTCACTCACTCACTCACTCACTCACTCACTCGACTCATCACTAATTCTCCAACTTCCCGTGTAGGTAGAAGGCTGAAATTTGGCAGGCTTATTCCTTACAGCTTACTTACAAAAGTTGGGCAGGTTTCATTTCGAAATTCTATGCCTAATGGTCATAACTGGAAGGTATTTTCTCCATTAACTGTAATGGAGTTGAGCTGGAATGACATGGGGGCGGAGTTTTGTGTGACATCATCACGCCTCCCACGTAATCACGTGAACTGACTGTCAACGCAGTGCGTAGAAAACCAGGAAGACCTCCAAAAAGCGCTTAAGAAAACATGCATTTTATAATTGAGAAGGCAGCGAAACAATAAGAAGTGAGCGAGTGACATATACTACCATATTCATGAGTGTTGCCAGCTCGGAAAGAAAGCAAGGTGTAAACCTAAACTTTAAATTAAGTTCATAGACAGGCTACCGCTGGCGTTTCACATACCCACAGGTAATGCGGGATACAAGTTTAATGAGAGGATGCAGGATATAAACGAGAGTTTTGATCACTTTGTAACTAAGTTAAAATTGTAGGTGAATGGGTGTGCTTATGCAAATTCCGAGAGACTGTGTTTGTGGGGGATTGACAGTTAAGGTGGGTGGGGGAGTCACGTCATCATCTCCCCTCCCACCTCATTTTGCTCTGAGCTGAGCTCCACGGCTAACGCTGTCTTCCGAAGCAACTTCGCCAGACTGCCACCAAATACTCACAGAAAAATCCACAAGTTAATACACACGCTGTCTCTAGAGTTTCTACACACTGAATTCTCCAGGCACTACTTACAAAAGGTCACATTGACAATCGTGTTACGTTATTTTTAAAATCTTTCCTTTTCTTAGCACAAGCACAGCTGAGAAGCTTCGATGCATGTGCTCCATAACGCGTTAAAAAATAATGCATTTAATCACACTTTGCATTACAAGCAAAGGGGAGCTTTTGTCAATGCATGATTTCCTGGTACACGGATTACATTGATCAGCGTATCACGATTCATTTTACCCTCGCACCACCTTAGTTTGAGAAGAAGTATGAAAAATATGAGGTTAACACAGAAAAACAGATCACCAATTCAAGCTTTATGAATAATCGATTCGCCATCAATAATTGTTTTGGTAAAGCCATCCTCCTTCCATTTTATAATTTTTCCGCCACTAGCCATGATTAAATGAACGGTAAAAAGTAAGAGCAAAGCGAGGGTGACTTATTTAGGCAGGCATATATATGACAGCAACACTCATGACAATGTCAATCATGTTACGCTATTATTAAAATGTTTCCTTTTCTTTTCATTACTTCTTTAACACACTACTTCTCCGCTGCGAGGCGCGGGTATTTTGCTATATATATATATATATATGAATGACCTCCAAAGAGCGCTGAGACTTTTGATATCATGAACGTGTCTGCAAACTGGGGTCTCCTGCCCAGCAAAAGTCGAGCAGCCAGCGCGCGCGCATAGCTGTGCCGGCCTTTGAGACGCTGACTGCGCTTCTGCCTTAAGTCAAAGTGAGCACTTTTAATTTTTTCATCCTCCCCGCGCTATAGCCCAGACAAGTGCAAACACGGACCCCTTTTCTACACCACGGCAAAATAATATTAAGGGATTCACACTTTCTTTTGCACGTATACGATTATCAGGTCCTCACCTCGAATTATGAAGACACGCACACGAGTGCAGGACTGACAGTGCCATCACAGCCGATTAATGGCGGGGCGCCTCACCAGTCTACACAAGGCGATCATAACGCCAGCGAACACATCTCTATACTATATAAAAGAAAAAGGCAACTTTCCTTTCTTTACACCTTTTTCCTTTTATCCCAAACCAAAGCCTTTCTCTTAACACTGCAGAGGACACAAAACTAATTTTCTTTAAATGCCGGTAAGGCACATTACCAGAGGCACAAATTTGAACGCTCACATAGAAAATGTAATTTCAATGTACCTGTACTTCTTAAAACGTTAATGTTTTACTGTTTAATAACTTATAGACTATAATTTATTATTTTTCCCTTGCACTCAGTGACCAAACCTATACACACACATATAGACACATACAAACAAACACACAAGTATATGTATGTGTATATATATATATACACATACATACATACATACATACATACTACATACATACACACATATATATAATTTGTGTGTGTGTATGTATGTATGTGTGTGTATATATGATGTAGATAGGTATGTATGTATATATATATATATATGTGTATATGTAGATATGTATATAGATATGTAGATATGAAGATATGTATGTGTATATATGTATATATATATGTGTATGTATGTGTGTGTGTGTGTGTGTGTGTGTGTGTGTGTGTGTGTGTGTGTGTGTGTGTGTGTATATATGACAGCAGCAATCCAAGCTGTGAGAAAACAGTAAAAAGGAGACGTGTCAGACGTCGTGGTACATTTTCTGATGCAGCTGCGAAAACAACTTTGTGACGCTGCCGCCAAATACACAAAACAATTACTTTGACAATCATGTTACATTATTTTTAAAATGTTTCCTTTTCTTTTCATAACTTCTTTAACACATGACATCGCTGTGAAGCTTGTATTTTGCTATATATATATATATCACAGCGACACTCATAACAGTGACAAAACAATTACATTGACAATCATGTTACGTTATTTTCAAAATGTTTCCTTTTCTTTCTCTTTTCTTCTTTAACACACTACTTCTCCGCTGCAAGCGCGGGTATATATATATATATAGATAGATAGAGATATATATATATATATAGATATGAGAACAACATATATATATATATATAGATACATAGATATATATATATATATAGATAGATATGAGAACAACACTCATATCAATGACAAAACAATTACATTAACAACCATGATACGTTATTTTTAAAATTTTTCCTTTTGTTTTTCGTACCTTCTTTAACACACTAATTCTCCGCTGCGAAGCGCGGGTATTCTGCTAGTAATTTAATAATTCAGTGAGGCTCCTACTTTATTTCCTTACATTTCTCTGTTGTAGGAGGGAGTTTCTGGCAATTAGACTTATATCAAGGTACCTGAAGCACACTTGTTTTAAGAAACAGAATAATACAATTTACTGATAAACACCAGGATAACAGAAACATGATAAGTGCATATAGAAGACACTGAAATAGAAGACAGGAAACAAGACAGACAAACATTAAATACAGAAGTGACTGGCTTTTTATGTTTTTTTTAGCATTCTGATCAATTCTGACACAAATAAACTGTTTTGAAATACTAAGCCTCTCTGCTGCACTGTGAAGTTGAGTATTGTAGCTCCAGGTGCAAGTGGAGGACTCATCTTGTGTTGGAGTGCATTCTTGGTATTTGCTCCATGGTCTTTTGTCCATGGTTAAGTGTGGTACTGCCTACTACAGCTTGCTGTTAAGCTCTTTGCTGTGTTCTATGCAACTTCTTAAGGAAAAGTGTAAGTATTGAAGTTCTCTTCTTGAAGTAATGCTGCTTCTCAGGCAGGGTTCAGTCACTGACACAGTGGCACAGTGCTTGGTTTGACAGAATGGATCTTAGATGTAGTTCAGGGTGTCCAGCTCCAAGGCTGTATGGAGAGCAGCATCCAGGACAAAGATGGTTTATAAGCTTTTTGCTTTGAGGAGTATGGATAGCTTCTCATCCCAAAACTAAAGGATTGTCTGGTTTCAACTTACCCAAACAGAGGACAGATCATAAGCTTTTGGAAAATGAATGCGGGTGGGGTGCCAGTGACTTTCTGCATCCTTGTAAAATCTGCTGTTTTTACAGGCCTTGTGTGCAACTAAAAGGCTAGCAAAATGGGTAATGCTCACATTCTTTCACAAGTCTCAAGTTAAAATTTTTCCTTAACTGCCATTCCTCAGGCTTCCACGGGAGTCTTCTTGTAGTGATAAGCAGGAGTACCCATCAGTCCCCTTTTTTTCCCCGGCTGTCTAACTTCACTCCTTCCTTTTGTCTACCATTGCTTTAACCTCTAATCTTCTTTCCTTTTTCTCCTTCTCTCAGCTTTCTGCTTGGGCTCCATTTTATACCTGTCGGTGCAGGTGCTCCGCCTAGTGAAATACTGAAAGTCAACAGGGAAGAATTAGACCTTAAAGTCCAGGGGAGGGAGGTTAGGGTTTCCTTTCAGTGTAAGAAATATGCGCTTCTTTACCAAAATGACATAATTCAGTTTCCATAATGCAGACTTTCCAGAGTGCTGCTTGAGTTACATAAATTTCACCCCTTATTGTCCAGAGCATGCACCTGGCAACTTTCATAAAGAGTCATCCTTTATTTCAACCTACAATAATTTTACATAAAAATTGAGAAAATGAAGGTCACATTTGAAAGTACGAATCGTAGGAAAGTAGAATGTGTAAATTTGCAAACAGTACATTCAAAGATGCATTCAAATGCAGCAAAATCTCTCTATTTTAAAAAAAAAATCTTTGGGAGGGAGACTAGGGAGACTAGACGTGATCTTCTCAGAAGACAATTTGAAGTCCTGCAAGAGACACTTTAACTTGCTCCCTGCTCTTAAAACAATGACAAGCGACAAGCAAAACACGCAGCTCACCAGCAGCAGGAACCCAGCAGATGATCCAACCTTTCTCCTTAGCATGCGTTCAGCCACCCCCATTCACAACGCAAGCAGCAGAGACATGAAGTGGCAAAAGGACAGCTGCTGTACAGGCTTTAAAATGATCGACGGGCAGTGCAACAGCAGCAGAAAGACAGCAGATGATCCGACGGCACCTCCTTAGCATGCCTTCAGCCACCCCCCCTTCCCCCCATTACGATGCGAGCAGCATTATACATCCTGCGAGAAAGAGATTTAACCATGCCCGGGGCCAGAAATAAAGGACAAGTATTGTTTTTGCAACGTTACGTGAGACAAGGCAGTGAGACGTCATTTAAAACAAGTCCACAGACATCTAACCTAGCAGTTGTTGGATTGCTGTTAGCAGACATGCTTCATGTGCTACCAGCCCTTAAAACAACGACAAGAGTCAAGCAAAACACGCAGCTCACCAGCAGCAGAAAGACAGCAGATGATCCAACCTTTCTCCTTAGCATGCGTTCAGCGCCCCACCCTTCTGACCCCCTTCAGAACGCAAGCGGCAGAGATGCAAAGTGGCAAAAGGACAGCGGCTGTACAGGCTTTAAAATGATCAGGCAGTGAGACAAGCAGAACAGGTAGCTCAACAGCAGATGATCTAACGGCATCTCCTTCAGCCACACCCCCTTCACAACGCGAGCAGAGTTATACGTCCTGCGAGAATGAGATGTAACCACCCGGGGCCAGAAATAAAGTATTGTTTTTACAAAAGTTTTAAAATAAAAGTGAAAATAATGTATATGTAACAATTACCATGAAACTAAAAATCTCTTTAAATAGTGTATCCGGTAAACCAAACCCAGGGGTGGGCGAGAGAAGTGAGCTGGGGGCACACCCCCTAGTATTTTTAAAAAAAGATTATGATGTGCAGGTATTCTCAGGTAAAAATATATAAATTAATATCTATGGCAGCAGGGGATGTGAGCTGGTACTTGCCTCTTCCAACATTTGACTAAGCAACTTGTATTGAGGATCCATTAATACGGTAAGTAGTGGCTGTTGAACAAATAATAGATGAAAATATTTAAAACCAGTAACGGCGTACTGCACAATAACGTGTTGTGAATACACTTGACTTGAGCATTCCTAGTTTTCCTCCTCTTTCTCTTTCTCTGTTTAGCATTCGTTTGCTCAGCGGTTGATGTGCTTGCTACTTCCTGAGCAGCTCTTCTTTTCTCCACCCTAGCGGCCCTCTGCTTCTCTTCTTTCGTCGGCATCTTTTCATGTCAAAACTGATTAAGTTAGTTTTTGTTACATTTTCTTTAATTTTTCACTTAAGCTGGCACTTAAGTCTTCAGTCCGCCTCAAGAATGATTAGAGAAGGTGGTAGGGAATGAGAACGGTGCCCATACGCATGCGCCGCACAGCCACCCTGCTGCACACTGCCGAGAGTTGATTCTACAATAAAATAAAATAAAAAGAGTAATAAAAATCATCACCCCAAAAGCAGATAGTAGACGTCACGTAGTGTATGTGTACCAAATTTCAGGTCAATAGTTCCTGGACAGACAAACGAACAGCCACGGTAGCGTATTATATATAAACATACTAGCAAAATACCCATGTTTCGCAGCAGAGAAGTAGTGTGATAAAGGAGTTATGAAAAAGAAAAGGAAACATTTTAAAAATAACGTAACATGATTGTCAATGTAATTGTTTTGTGACTGTTATGAATGTTGCTGTCATCAAGGATTTGATTATCATTATTTCTTTCAATCAGGTTCATATTTGAAGGACGTATTGTGTTAAAGTTACATTCCATGTTTGTCAACTGTTGTAAAGATAACAGGATTCATTCATCGAAGTGTTCACTACCCAAATCGCTACTTGTGAATCTAAGATGTTTAACAGGCATTCCCGGTATTAACTTGTGGATTTGCCTGCGAATATTTAGCAGCAGCGTGTCTATGAACTTGTGGAATTGCCTGCGAGTATTTAGCGACAGAGTCTCTATGAACTTGTGGATTAGCTCGCGAGTATTTAGTGGCAGCGTCTCCATGAACTTGTGGATTTGCCTGCAAGTATTTAGCGATAGCATGTCTATTAACTTGTGGATTTTCCTGCAAGTATTTGGCAGCACGAAGTTGTTTCCGTCTAGCTGCATCAGAAAATGTACCACAACGTCTGACACACCCCCTTTTTACTGTTTTCTCACAGCTTGGATTGCTGCTGACGGACGGCCTTATATGGGCAGGCAGTCAATTACGTGGGAGGTGTAGGGATGGGGGACGCAACTCCACCTCACACGGCGACCAAGCTGCAGGCTATGGAGGTATATACTGTATGTATGTAAGTAGGATTCAGTTATGACCGTTATGGGTAGAAATGAAACCTGCTTAACTTTTGTAAGTAACCTGTAAGGAATGAGCCTGCCATATTTCAGCCTTCTATCTACACGGGAAGTTGGAGAATTAGTGATGAGTGAGTGAGTGAGTCAGTCAGTCAGTCAGTCAATCAGTGAGGGCTTTGCCTTTTATTAGTTTAGATACAAGTTAAAATGTCCTCTCTCAAGGTAAATTTAAAACAATAAACTAATCCATGAATAAAGATGCACAAAATATTTCTTGGGCTAAACATGGGAGAGTTTTCAAATTCACTAATGCTTTTCAAATGGAGATTTTGTATTGTTTTTTTTTGTATTTGAGAGACCTCAACAGAAATTGAACAAATTTCTTTGAAGAATAAATGTGCCAAATTTCAACAACATTGGTTAATTGTTTGCACCTAAAAAAAGAGTATGCTGTAGTTTTAGGTAAATCATTGTTTTAAAAAAAGTTAATTTCCATTGATAACTGAATAATAACATCTCATTTTAGTTTGTTCGTGAAAATCACTAGTTTAGTATAGATTCTGGCCTGTAGTGTTTATTCCATATTACATTTTGCCAGGTCTAAAAGTCATATGTGTAATTGTCATTTTCAAGTGCTAAGGTTTTCAAAATAGGTTTGTTTAACATCTTCCTGGATCATGTTTATGAAATAAGTGTTAGTCCAGGGAAGTGGCAAAATCTGTGCCCCAAGAATGCCCAGTGCAGATACATACAGTATGTGGTAGATGCTAAGATATACCAGGGGACAAACCACAGTCAGACTTTGGGACGAGTGAGTGTATCTGCCCTCAGGGAAAGTGTCTGCAAATAATTGCTATCCAATCTGCAGGGACACCCCTCCTTCAGTCCCAGGTAGTATGTGCTGTTGACTTAAGTTGCCTTTCCTCAGCTCTAACTAGAATTTTCTGTCAATGTGGTCAGAATGCATCAGCCACAGAAGTAGATTTGGATCAGGAAAAAGAGCTTGTATTAATGCTGTGTATAGTATAACCTTGGTTTGTGAGTAACTTGGTGAACAAGTGTTTTGCAAGACAAGCAAAAAGTATGAATAAAATTTAACTTGATAAACGAGCGAGGTCTTGCAATACGAGTAGTACATATACGCTTTGTCTGCCGAGCGTCACGTGATCCCAAATGAGCCGATGGTTCTTCTCTCTCTCGTTGTAGGATTGTGGGTAATTGTCTCCCATGCTCAGTTTCAGTCGGTGTGCCTCACTCGTGTAATTAACATCCGCACGAGCGTATACTGCTTACTATAGCATTGTGGCCACATGTGTGTGTGTAAAGCATTTTTTAATTTTGTGTCAAAGTATAGTGACTGTTCTTTAGTAACGGTACTAGATTAGGGAAATGTATAAAATGTGGGAAAAAGTGCAAAATTTTGTAGAAAAGCACCACCTGAATAAGGCTGTAGCAGTGCGAGCAATGAATCTGTTTAAGAACAATGCAATGTCACATTTCCACAAAATTCTCAAAAGAAGGCAAAAGCAACTGTCATTGGATAGGTTCCTTGTTAAATTCACAAAAAAAGAAAAAGATTCCAGTGAGCCAACAGATAGCAGTGATTCCGTTATAATGAAAGTCGTCCTACATAATAACCCTCTTCCTGCTCTCCTCTCTCTCGTCTCCCTCACACCAGCCATGATTCTTCTCAAAGTTAAACAGTAGGTTAATTTGTTTTATTTATTTTTACTTTTATTTTGTATTAATCATTTTTATATGAATATGTTTGGTTTGTGGAACAAATCATCTGAGTTTCCATTATTTTGTATGGGGAAATTTGCTTTAATATACGAGTGCTTTGGATTACAAGCACGTTTCCGGAACGAATTATGCTCGCAAACCAAGGCACCACTGTATTTGGTTTTATAGTTTCTGAATGATTAGGACAACGTGATGAAAACCTTGACTAGATATGAATGATATGTTTGCATTGTGTTTTTAAAGGTTTATTTTGATTTAATTTTACATTTTTCTTTTAATTAAATAATTTTGAACTTTTATATTTGTGTGACTTCTTTTTCTTTTTGATGGGTTTACCCACTATTCCCAAATTATAAGGGCTTTGATTTCAAGACCTTGATGGAACTGAGGTGAGACTACTTCACAACAAGTGGCAGGGTAAGTCTGAAACCTTACAGAAACATTTCTTCCTCCAGGATGGAAAGATATGCTTTCAGGTTCCCATGCAGTGTTAAATGAGAGAACATGTGAAAAATGAATTGGGAGAATCAATCTTTTCTTTTAAAAACCAACTGAACACATATTTTACAAGATTGAGTTCGTAAAAACTATGGAGAATAAACTCAATGTGATGCTGACTTACTGCAGTTACTGCTAGCAGAAAAAAAAAGATTATTTGTACCTTCAATTGTCCCAATGTATATGATTAACAAAATGAATTTGTGAGTTGAAACCACAAGTATTTTTATTAAAATATGATGAACTATTCAGACACCACTGTACATTGATTGGTAAGAAAACAACCACTGATAAATGCATTAGTTATGGCTGCTACATAAAATAATTGGAGCATTACATTGTAAGAGCCCTACAATTTTATTACTTCTGCAAACCAATAAATCAGAACATAAAACATAAAATCACTATAATAAGGGATCATATTCACCTCTGTAGATCATCAGTCACAATATGGCTCACAGTATTTTTTTCTATAGGCTAAATAAATCTTTACAGGCTCAAACTGTGGGGCCGCAATGCTTAATACTTTGCAAATCAAGGGGTAACTTCATTTTCGTTTTGTGCAGGCAACCTTCAGAAATTGGATCAGGATCAAATGAAAACAAAGTTAAACTGCAGTGTGTTTTTCGAACGACAGAAAAGTTTGTAGGCCTTAAAAATGCAGCCATCTCTTTCATTTATTTCCATCATTGAAACATTACCGGTCATTACAGGCAAGAACTGCTAGACAAATAGACAGTTTCTTTCATACCGCAGTCATCTCTGTTTTTCTTTAATTTAAAATTCAAAATTGTCTTCGTGTTTATCTTTTTTTTCTGCTTATAAGGACAGCCTTGATATATTAATGGATGGGAGTGAAATTGTAATTTACTATATTGTTTTACATATTTGTGTTTTGTGCAATATAATTTTCATTATTATTGTATATAATAATGTGATGGTGTAATGTATTATATATTGAGTTGTTCAATTGCTCCATCCAGTTATTTTGCCTGGTAATAAAAGTTCAAATTCAAATACAGATCTTGGTTTGAAATAGCATAACCACTGCACCACTACCTTGCTGTGATGAAGTACACCACTGCATGCCGCCCTGAACCATAACAGTAAGTGCCAATGTCCAAAGTGAGAGGGTCAGCATGATCATCAAAGTTTATAGCTTTCTTCATCTAAAATGGCTGCTATAAGATGGATGAGTGGTAAAGATGTCTGCATTATCGTTTCATATCAGAACAAACTTAGTAAGTGTTCTGATGACATTTTACTTTTAAATTCCGTAAGCCTCTTTATGACTTTTGTGAGCTATACAGACACCATAACCTGATCCAAACAAAACATCCAAGAATTAGACAAAATAGACAAAATAATTAAAGAAAAAAAACTAAGTCCACTTTGAGTCTTTCTTAATAATAGCATCTCTGTGTAGCCAATAGGGTTCGAGTGTCCACTTTCCACTAACAGAACACTTACTGACATTCATTCTACCCACTCTGGCCTCTTTTCCTCACATTAGGTGAGCCCTTGCAAATTACTTTTCTCTCAAATTCAAGTTCGACTAGCCTGTGCCAAGGAGATCCTTTTAAGCTTCGGGCTTAAAATGTTTCGGTTTTTTAACAATAATTACTTCTGAGACCGAGCTTGGCTTTTTAAAAATCATGGGGCTTGCAACCACCGAGCCAACCCTGGAAGCCCCAGGCATCTCTACAAGAACATTGGTTCTTTTATTCTAACACAAGGACTGCTGTATTGGATTTCTAGCTTATCTTGGTATTGACTTTTAGCAACCTTAGCCATTTTTGCTTTCCTAAGCTCACTCCAACATTTCTTCTAATGTTTCTATAGTCCCAATCTAAAATTCATTACTGTTAAACATTAGTAAATTACATACAGTGGTGTGAAAAACTATTTGCCCCCTTCCTGATTTCTTATTCTTTTGCATGTTTGTCACACAAAATGTTTCTGATCATCAAACACATTTAACCATTAGTCAAATATAACACAAGTAAACACAAAATGCAGTTTTTAAATGATGGTTTTATTATTTAGGAGAAAAAATCCAAACCTACATGGCCCTGTGTGAAAAGTAATTGCCCCTTGTTCAAAAATCACCTAACTGTGGTGTATCACACCTGAGTTCAATTTCCGTAGCCACCCCCAGGCCTGATTACTGCCACACCTGTTTCAATCAAGAAATCACTTCAATAGGAGCTGCCTGACACAGAGAAGTAGACCAAAAGCACCTCAAAAGCTAGACATCATGCCAAGATCCAAAGAAATTCAGGAACAAATGAGAACAGAAGTCATTGAGATCTATCAGTCTGGTAAAGGTTATAAAGCCATTTCTAAAGCTTTTGGACTCCAGTGAACCACAGTGAGAGCCATTATCCACAAATGGCTAAAACATGGAACAGTGGTAAACCTTCCCAGGAGTGGCGGCCGACCAAAATTACCCCAAGAGCGCAGAGACGACTCATCCGAGAGGTCACAAAAGACCCCAGGACAACGTCTAAAGAACTGCAGGCCTCACTTGCCTCAATTAAGGTCAGTGTTCACGACTCCACCATAAGAAAGAGACTGGGCAAAACGGCCTGCATGGCAGATTTCCAAGACGCAAACCACTGTTAAGCAAAAGAACATTAGGGCTCGCTCTTTGCTAAGAAACATCTCAATGATTGCCAAGACTTTTGGGAAAATACCTTGTGGACTGATGAGACAAAAGTTGAACTTTTTGGAAGGCAAATGTCCCGTTACATCTGGCGTAAAAGGAACACAACATTTCAGAAAAAGAACATCATACCAACAGTAAAATATGGTGGTGGTAGTGTGATGGTCTGGGGTTGTTTTGCTGCTTCAGGACCTGGAAGGCTTGCTGTGATAGATGGAACCATGAATTCTACTGTCTACCAAAAAATCCTGAAGGAGAATGTCCGGCCATCTGTTAGTCAACTCAAGCTGAAGCGATCTTGAGTGCTGCAACAGGACAATGACCCAAAACACACCAGCAAATCCACCTCTGAATGGCTGAAGAAACACAAAATGAAGACTTTGGAGTGGCCTAGTCAAAGTCCTGACCTGAATCCAATTGAGATGCTATGGCATGACCTTAAAAAGGCGGTTCATGCTAGAAAACCCTCAAATAAAGCTGAATTACAACAATTCTGCAAAGATGAGTGGGCCAAAATTCCTCCAGAGCCGTAAAAGACTCATTGCAAGTTATCGCAAACGCTTGATCGCAGTTATTGCTGCTAAGGGTGGCCCAACCAGTTATTAGGTTCAGGGGGCAATTACTTTTTCACACAGGGCCATGTAGGTTTGGATTTTTTCTCCCTAAATAATAAAAACCATCATTTAATAACTGCATTTTGTGTTTACTTGTGTTATATTTGACTAATGGTTAAATGTGTTTGATGATCAGAAACATTTTGTGTGAGAAACATGCAAAAGAATAAGAAATCAGGAAGGGGGCAAATAGTTTTTCACACCACTGTACGTCATTATCATAATTATTGTTATAACTATTCCATCCATCCAGTTTCAATCCTGCTGAATCCGAACACAGGGTCACAGGGGTCTGCTGAAGCCAATCCCAGCCAACACAGGGCACAAGGCAGGAACCAATCCCAGGCAGGGTGCCAACCAACCGAAGTGTTACAACTATTATGAAAAAAATTATGTTAAAGGGTAAACTCGTTAAATACCAGCCTCATTGATATATACTAAGGTGCAAAGCTATTACGCATCCTAGATTTTTACACAAAAGTTATATTTAAGGTCTCTTTTGTTTTGCATTTTGCTTTAGTGAGTCGATCGAAAAAAGCAAATTTCAGACTTACAAACATTCATTTTCCATAATATTAAAATGATACAGAGAAACTGTATTTTGTTCATGTGTGTGTATGGCCATGATCACTCCAACTTGCATTACTCTTCAATAAGTAATGTCTCTTCTCTGTCTCTCAGGCCCTTTACCCATTAAAACAACTTTAATATTTTTTATTATCTTTCTCGCATCTAGGAACCTCACACCAGGATACCTCCTCCTGTCCAGGCTCTGACAAATTGTGTAGATCTATACCACTTGCCTCCAAATCACCTCAGATGTGCACACCTACACAGCTTCCTTACTGTTTCCTTCACTGAATAATCTCATTTGACACCACCTTCAAACTCCTTGTAATTATTTGAACAAAATGAACACTTACTTGAAATAAATCCAATGGATTTATTGTGGACTGAGTGATAAAGATGTGAGTTAACAACACAATAGTGGAAGGCGGGTAACTCACAGATTTTCACAGAGACAGTAGACCTGACAATGAATGCAAATGCAAGAATAGGTGAGCTTTCTTGTTTAAAATAGGACAGATGCAAAGTGATGCTTGACCATAAATTAGGTGCCTTTTAGGAGAAAGAAATAACATTTGAATATACCTATAGTAAAAGGCTGGTTCATGTATTAAATTTCATATATACATAATCACACATATTGAATCACATGGTTTGATAGCAGATGAGTACACTCACAAAGAAACACAACTGTTTTCTCTTGTATTCGCATGGATTGTTAGGTCTGCTGCATCTGTGAAAACATTGAACAGTGAACTGCATTCACTTGCAGATCGCTCTGTTCTGAATGTGTTATCCCACATGTTTTCCTCTACCCATGAAAAACTGATATTAATGTTGCACTTTGTGTACTCAGAGCATTGCTGCCATGTCAGAGACTTGGCAAAGTTTGCATAGAACTGCATCATGTGTTATATATCAGGGCAGACAAACCCGTTGATGAATTGTTCCTGATGAAATGTTGATGCTCTTTCATGTGTTGAAAGTCAAACAAAACTGACAAGTTTGGAATCAATTTTTTAATGTAAGTAACATATATACTAGATACTGTTCCCTAATTGTAGAAGATCATGTTTGAATGCCAAGTAAAGACAGTGTGACTAGTGATGTGAGATGGGAGCTACCGGCTCACTGGAAAATGACACAAAATATGGTCAGAGAGAGACACTAATAATGTGCACAGGCAGGGAGAACATGTTGCACCCATTTTTGGGGCTCAGGTTGCTCAGACTGGATATGTGGACAGTATTACAATCAGTCCATCATGCTCCTACAACTTACCTTCATAATCCACAAAATATATAAATAATGCTGTAATTTTATAGACCATTTACTGTATATAGAAAAACATCATTTTGACTCAATATTTTTTTGTACTTCCAGCTAATTAAAATGTGTCATTTTGATTTTTACTATTAGGGTTAGAGTTAGGTTAGGGTTAATGGAGGATGCTTGCCCATGAGGGGCAAGGGGCACTAGCAACACCGCCCATGAAAAAACATTTTTAATTTTAAAAACTAGCATCCAGTATTAAAATCATCCCCCATCATACATTAATAATCCCCTAAAAATATCCCTCAATATAAACAACCAAATAGGCCTATTAACTATTTTTTAACTTACGCTGCATTTTTATCACTCTTTAATTAATATTGTCTTTATCAGTATGCTGCTGCTGGAGTATGTGAATTTCCCCTTGGGGATTAATAAAGTATCTATCTATCTATCTATCTATCTATCTATCTATCTATCTATCTATCTATCTATCTATCTATCTATCTATCTATCTATCTATCTATCTAATGTTATTATATGAAATAATAAAGGTCAAGAAAGTGGGTTAAAATTTATATTTAAATACCCACACCTTTATATCTAATACATAACTATAAAAATGCCCTAAATCTATTCTAAAACTGGAGATATATAAAAGGAGGAAACCCTATTCTTTTAAATGGTATTTGTATCATAAATAAACATAAACAAGTCCATATATACAAAGACCCTCAGCAAATAGGGTTTTAATCTGAGGGGCTAGGGTTACTAAATATTAGGGTTATTATAATTTAGGGTTAAAATTACACTAAAAAAGGTGAAAATTTAACATTAGGATTATTCATCGGGTGTTTATGTTTAGGCATTCACCTTCCCATCAATAGCCGTGTCACCTAGGATTTTAAGATAATGGGGTAGGGATAGATTATCTAAAACACAATAAAAGCTGTAATTTTAAGATTAGGAACCTCAATCTGAGTTTTAAGATTAGGTATTGAAAAATGACTAAGTAAGATTAGGGTTTAAAATAGCTAATATTATGTTAAAAAAGAATTAAACCTGACTCAGTGACTTAATCAATTTTAAAATTTTGGTTCATAGGGTTAAAATCTTAAAATTTGTCTTTTAGAATAAGAATATTAACCTTAGGGATCCGGTCACTGGGGGTTAAAGTTAGGATAAAGGGCAAGGAGGGCCTATCGATTAATAACTATTATTTAAAAATTAGGCAGCCACCAATCAATTAACCGTACCGCCAACTCAAATTATTAAATGATTATTGTAGCGTTGCATACGGAACAAACCAAAATCCAGATACGGATAGGCATGAGGAAGTCTCGCAATCTGTTCATTTAAAAGTTTAGAATTTTCTCAGAATGGAAATGTTAATTGATCCACAGCTGGAATCCAATAGTTCAAATCCGTCACTGGATGCATCTCCAGTAAAATGAAGCATTGCAGAGAATATACGTAGGTCAGTGTTAAAGTATGCACTGTGATGGACTGTTGCCACATATGGGGTTGGTTTCTGCCTTGTGTCCGTTGCCTCAGTGAGTGTCTCTGTACCACTGCAATTCAGATTTGGTCAGTTTTAGAATGCTCAGTGATGTTAGTTATTGAATGAAATATACAATCGCAAAACTTAAATATCTTGACTTTGATTTCATCAGATTCCATTGCTACTTTCACTCCCTGATCAATCTGTTTCCCTCAATTTTCCTCTGAACACCTTCCTGGGACATGAACAAAAGCACATAAGAAAAAAGACCACCAATTAATGTATGCTGACAAAAAGGCACAGTGACAAATGCACATGGGAAAAATATGTAGGGAGACAAATAAGTGCAGCTAATTCACACAAAAATAATCAAAGTTCAGCCTGCATGTTAAATTGTTATTATATGACCTCCAAATTTTTAGTTTTTTAATCACAGATTTTATTTTGTTTGAAACATTGAAGATCATTACCAAAAACGTCTGTAGTGCCAAAGTTAGTTTGGTTACTTGTACGATAATATCTAAAAAGTATGCAAGACTCTGAAGCCAATCCCAGTTGTTTAACTTGAAATGAAATAGAAAAGGATGGTCTTCAAAAAAAAAGGTGGGCCTCATGAACTTTACCATAAGACACCCACCTTACTTCTGTATGCAAATGCAGGATAGAATGAAGACTCATCATCTCTTAACACAGTGCTTGAAAAGTCTTATTTTTTGGACTTTGACTTAATAAAATAAATCACTTTCTCAGCTGGGGCGGCATGGTGGAGCAGTGGTAGCGCTGCTGCCTCACAGTAAGGAGACCTGGGTTCGCTTCCCAAGTCCTCCCTGTGTGGAGTTTTCATGTTCTCCCTGTGTCTGCATGGGTTTCCTCCAGGTGTTCCAGTTTCCTCTCACAGTCCAAAGACATGCAGGTTAGGTGCATCGGTGATCCTAAATTGTCCCTAGTGTGTGTGTGTGCTCTGTGGTGGGCTGGTGCCCTGCCCAGGGTTTGTTTCCTGCCTTGTGCCCTGTGTTGGCTACTATTGGCTCCAGCAGACCCCTGTGACCCTGTAGTTAGGATATAGCATGATGGACGGACTTTCTCAGCTTCATTAAGAATGACTTTTAATTCATTAAGAAGGTGCTTGGATGTAAGGCTTTGCCTGTGGATGTAGCAGTGGTACCATGTTATATTGGGTCTACCTTCAGGACATGATCGCAAAGACCGGTAATAACAACAAACTTGTCTTTGTCAATGCATAATCCACACCAATTAAAATAATATTCAATAGCGTTAAACATATCCTCACCTCTTGTACGCTCAGACAGAGGAGAACAAAGCAAAAGGTTTTCTTCAGCTTCATTAACTTTCTAATATCTTGCAATAACAAACAAAATTAGAAACATCTATGCTTTTGTCAACTTAAGTAGCAAAATATTTACTAGTTTTAATTGTACTTACTGTCGTCTCAACATCATCAGATATATTCTGAATTCTTTGAGAAATTGTATTGTTCAAAAAAGGAATAGTTTTCATCTTGTGAACATGTTCCTGTCTAAGCCTATACAGAACAGCATCTTTTAAAACAAGAAAAAGTTAAACTCTTGCTTACTGTATAGTATGATTCTTACCACATTTACCTACACAATACCAAATACAGTATGCGGATTCAACTGCAGTTTCATTATCTTTGTTATTAATCTTATCATTAATCATAATGACAAGTACAATGTCATATTCTGATGTTTTGATAGGCGCTGAAAAAAAATGTGTTCCTTGTTTTTATAGCTAGCATGGTTTGCTTGTAAATGCTGCAACAGTTAAAGGAGTTTCATGCTTCTATTTGATAATACTTCCCTATACCCAATACACTGGGGTTTAGAATAGTCTTCTTCTCCTGTAAATGAAA
The DNA here is from genome assembly GCF_016835505.1 of Polypterus senegalus. Lineage (NCBI taxonomy): Eukaryota > Metazoa > Chordata > Cladistia > Polypteriformes > Polypteridae > Polypterus > Polypterus senegalus. Next base: position 62,119,140 of record NC_053168.1, on the reverse strand, counting down.
ATCCTTTATTTTTTGATCATGACATTTTCTATTTTTACCAGTATGTGGAACTGAAGAGTCCGTGTTTTCTCTGTTTTGCACCATAATATTAGGCATATCATGAGAGGTACTTGGTGACTGATCACTTTTCACATTGTGTTTCAGCTTTTTTACTGTGCGACTACTGATCCATATTGTATAATACATGAATTGAACAATTAATCAGATGACAAAAACTACTGTGCACAGAAATATCTGGAAGAACTCATTAATATATTGTTCACTGCCCACTGGACTAACTAAGCTGCTGTTCAAGGTGCCCACTTACTGTACACATACTCTCGACCAAGTTCGAAAAGTGTTGCAGTGGAGGGATTGCCTCATTCCCCCCACCCCATATCAGCGTGAGAGCACTCCAATGTTCTTCAGGCATAGGAGAGTGAGAGCTGTGCCAGCAAAGTGTTGTACTGCCAAGCACGTGGATTCTAGTGGCCTGGTCTCCACACACAGTTGCGGGAGGGCCTCCTCACCACAATAAATAACAAAGCAAGGTGAACATGGGCTTTTCTCTAAGTCAAATAAAAAAGAAAACCCACACAACCCCTTGTCATGGCATTAAACTTTTTTATGACTTTTGTACCATTTTCTGCAATTACTCCATTTTTTTATTTTTTTTTTTATGAAACCGTGAACGTGCAAACACATACCCCTAGATTGCTGCTATAGTGGGTTGATGCAAACTGCGTGCCTAGTCATCAGGGGCAGGATGATGCCTATTTCACTTTTTTGGAGATGACCTGTTTGTGAATGCATGCTAAATTTGTAAGGAATGTAGCTTTCTGCTACTTTCCTGCATCAAAACTTTACTCATCTTTCTCTGTGATTTTAAATAGGAAGCAATTTTCTGTATTCATCTTGATGTTCACACCATTCCAAGAGCAAGTTTCAGGATGTGGCTGTGATCAAGTATGCATGGTGTTTAATTATTTAGACCAACCATTAATTTTCTGTACTGAATTAATCCACATATAGGAATGCAGAAATATGAAGGCTATGTTAATGTTATTGGTACAATGCAGGAACCAACCCTAGATGGGGACTAGTCCATCAGCATTAATATAATTCTAACATAATCAAAAGATTTACCTCACAAAAGTAACATTTCTCGCTCCCTTTTTTACACATAAAAGTGTACAGTATAACTGTGTGGAAGTCTGTGACCATTTATGTTTATTCTTATACGCTGAAGAACAATGTGACAGCTAAGTGAAGAAGAAATATGGAGAGCTATAGGAAAGATCCCTTAGGGTATACTGCCAAACAAATGAGCATCTCTTAGCCAGTCATCAATTATTTGTTGTCCTAATTGCAGTGAAGCAGAAACTGTACTGATCTCTTTGTAATTTTTAAAGTACTCCACCAAATTCACAAGTTGACACTCTGACAGATCATGAAATGCTACCCACGACTGAAAACATTGTGTTATATCTTAGTATTCAACAATTGCAAGCTTTTTAAAGTGTAGGTGACACTCCTCATTAATCACATTTCAAAAGTTGCATGGAATGTTCTCAAAAGGGTAAGAATTTTACGACAATCATGATCACTAAGGACATGCACAGGTGTTTTACATTTTACAGACATCATAAATCAAACTACCTGAAATACACTGGCTCACCATGCTCGGTTGATCCCAGCCTTGTGTTAGATACTGCCAGGATTCAACTTCCTACTAGTCTAAATGAGGATTTAAGTGCATTTGAAATAATGAATAGATAGCCCAAATAAGATACAGATTTTTAAAGGCAAAGTTTTTTTGTTTTCTCTTCTGAATTGCTTTGTTTAATAGTGTGTTTAGAAGGGCATGTAAAGAAAAATCATTAACTTTTCTTTGTTATAATTTAAGCATTTATAGCCTGAAATTAGTATAGTTTAATTACTAGTCAGTGTAATATACAGTACACTGTAATAAACTAGAAAATATCACAGGGTTCAGTTAAAATTTTCAATAAGTCATACAAAGCCCTTGGTAATTGTTTCAAATGTAATATTCACTTACTGTAAGGTGTAACTACTCGTGGGTCCAACTGATACTTTTGAATTTAAGACATTCAGGACTGGAGGCACAGCCAGGGCTGACACCACCATTAAGGCAAATTAGTGTGCAGATTATAAGGGGGGTGAAAACCCAGTCAGACGGGTTAGCTATCAAACAGTTATTTGGTGGACTAATAAGCTTGGCCGAGGGCGCAAAATAAACTAGCACCAGCACTGGGCACAGCATCATCAAACATTGACTGTTCTTCCTTGTATAAATTAAATCTGCTCTTCTGATGAAAGCTACGATGTTTGGCTAAAAATGAAGTGTTCAAAATATAGAAGTAAGAGCTTTTTTGAAATATGGTAAGTACTCAAAATGGCTGGCATCACCAGGTAACCAACATTACTTTTTATGTCTGCTTCTTGTTAAACCATATGGATAGCATGCAAGGCCTATAAAAAGAATCCACCCCTTGGAAGTTTTCACATGTTATTGTTATATAACATTGAATCACAGAAGATTTCATTTGGCTTTTTGGACAATGATCAACAGAAAAAAGGCTTTTTACTGTCAAAGAATTTTCTTTTTTTTATATAGTACCTTTCCCATGCTCAAGATGCTTAAAATAGATATCACAATTGCAAAAAATGATTTCTAAGCAAGTGAAAAGTTTTTATATCAAGAAAACATCCAAGTCACTGAAGACTAGAACAGAGGGCAGATCTCAATCTAATTCAGAATGTGTGGTTGGAATTCAAAAAAGCTGTTCATTCATGATCCCCCTGACAAAGCTTGAACAGTTTGACAAAGCAGAATGGGGAAACATTCTTCTGTGGCCAGATGTGCAAAGCTAATGGAGACCTATCCACATAGACTCAAAGCCAGCAGGAGGGTCATGTCATTAAATACTGACATGAAGGAGGTTTCAATTTATGCAATGCTATTTTATTTTTTTATATTTGAAATTAATTTAGATCACTTTGCAGAGATCTGTTTTCACTTTGACATTAAACAATCTTTCTCTTGATCAGTTTTAAAAAGCCAAATTAGGTCCAGTATGAATTACTGTTGTCATATGACATTTTCTAACCATCTTAGTTCAGAACAGGGTCACAGAGGGTGTTGTAGCCTATCTGAACTAACATAGGGAACAAGGCAGGAACAAATCCTGGACAGGGCACCAGTCCATCACAGGAATTAAGTTGTATAAAAGTCAAATTTGATAACTTCAACAGGGACAAATACTTTTAATAGTCACTAATAATTTTCCATCCATTATAAGTCTCTTAATCCAGTTAAAGGTAGCATGGTTAACTAACACCTGTAGAATTTAATTATGTATAAAGTTGTTGACTCTCTGCAAAAGAATGTTACCCTGTCCAGGACTGTTTCCTGTCTTAAGCCTTTTGCTGCCAGGATAGGTTTCAGCTATGGCTACCAATGACCCCCGATTTAGATTCAGGAGGTTTGATAATGTGAAGTCATTATCGTCTCAGTCATTGGTCATTTATGTACGTAATTCAATTCATATGTATGCAGTGAAGTCACTAGAAACATTGGCCATTTATTGGAAATTATTTTTTATACAAACATGTACAAAAAAGACTTAGAAAACATTACAGGAACTATTATAATGAATGAGCACATTTAGAAAAATATGCAAAATAAAAACATTAAATTTGTAATCCCCTTCCCTCATGACAAATTGTCATCTGACAGATATGTTACTGTATTACGAGTCCCTGTAATGTATGAGAACGGAGGTGCAGTCACAACACTTAATTTGAGCATACTGAGTTTGAGTAACGGTTGCAGACACCATGTTAATGATTTTTAACATTTTTGAAATAGACAGTTCTCTACTTACCATTGTGAAGGATGGCCGGCCATTTATCCCGGCCAATACCCCCAAGCCGCCAGGTGGAGCCCTCCTTGCAGCATGGAGGTCCCCAGAAGACCAGCAGGGCATCATGGACAATAGAGTTTTTATGCAAAGCCCTGCTGGATGCCATGGGGGCCACAGGAGGGAGCTGCAGGGAGGACCGAGGGCTTCTTCGTGCCCTGTGACCCGGTGGTTCGTCATAGGAAGAGCGACGGACTTCCGGGTTGAAGAAAAGGACTATTTACCCTGACCCGGAAGGAATAAGGACTTGTGGACTGTTGGGCAGAAACACCTCCGGGTCAGGGAGTATAAAAGGACTATGGGAACTCCCAGACAATGAGCTGAGCTGGGTGGAAGGTTGGCAACGTGTCTGGGAGCTGGAGGATTGGTTTATTGATAATTATTGTGATTTATATGAGTATTGTGGTGGAGAGTGTGCTTTGTACACTGTGGCGACAAAATAAAGTCAACTGGAGGACTTTTACCTGGTGTCTGGAGTCGTGGACAGGGGTTCAAGGGAGCGAGAGCGCCCCATATCGTTCACACCATATATACCATCCATAGATGCAGATTGCTTCTGTTCTCTTAAACTATTTTGTGTAAGAGCAAGGAAATGCACTCATACTTTCAGGTATAATCAAAGAGTGGGGTAAATGTAATTTTCTTTTTTGTCATGTAATACAGAATATTTCTCTATGGTTTATCCCTTGTTGTGCATTCAGAGGCCATAAATAAAAATATATATACGTTATATATACATCTACTGCATAACTCATACAGTATGACTACACTGTTTTTTGAACATACATTTACCAACGTCAGCCACTTTAAACACGTACAGTAATGGAACAATAATGCATTTCATTCCACAAAGCTTTTACATAAAATGGGTAAAATGTATCATAACTGTAAAAGTGGAATAGTCTCAAATCTTGCAATTTCTAATTTGAAAATGTATATTTACTCAGGTTGAGTGTGTGTGCTTTAAAGCAGTAAAGTTGCCTTCCAAAAACCAAATTTTTTACTATGTATACACAAAAGGTTCATGTATTGCTGCTACATAAAAACAGCAAAATATAATAATAAATACATACATAAATAAGATATGAACTTGCCGGCCAGGTTTAATTTAAAATTAAGTGTTTTCTTCTTCATCTTCATCTGTTCACCCAGCTGGGAGGCCCACCTGGAACACTTGGCTGTTGTGCCGGAATCCCTGTTAGATGCTGGCTTACCATCAACCATGCAAAGAGCCAATTTGTCATTAAGGAGTATAAAAATCTGGAGTGTTTGCTTGGCCAGGGACCAGTCAAACATGAAGAGCAGAAAGTGATGCTGGTAACGAAGTCCTCATTTGTGTGTGTGTTTTTATGACTGTGCTGCTGATGTTTTAGGAAAATTGGCATTTGAATTACTCAGAACTGCTCTAATTAAATAACTTTTTTTACATTTTTATATATTCTTCACTCAGCTGTCCCATGTTGTTCCCTGCATTGCATGTACGCTTGGTTTCAACCTTCCGCCATATGATAGGATTAAGAATATTAACTAGGCTTGAGAATATTATACTATTTCTACATATTAAATTATTTAATACAGAGCTGCATGAGGTAACTTACATATTAAATGTGTTCATTAATTCTGTTTTTAAGCAGCACATCTGTGGGATGAAATTAGGATTTTGAGAGAAAGCGTATGCAGGTGACAGGAGGTGCGTTCAAATTCCACAAAGACAGTGCCTGAAATGGGATGTGCCACACTAGAAACTGTGTGCCAATATGTGCCAGTAGCAACATCCAATGTATCAACATGCCACCGTTATTTCTATATACTTTACATTGCACTTGCACTTATTTATATTTTTATTGTCTGCTGTTAACTGTATAAACCAGAACAAACATTCACAAAATGATTTAATGCCGTAATCATACATTCACATTGTTATAAGAAACAAAGTACAAAGACATAGATGCATGTGATTTGTTAAATGAAGATTTCCAGTGGTAGCTGAAATTTGTAAATTTGCATGTACAATAATCATAACAACTACCTTCCCCGTTTGAGAAGGACACATGGATTCCATCCTAGAATCTTTACAGCACTTACAAATATAATGAAGGCTACAGATCAGTGAAATGTTTGCTGAAATGTTTTAGACATTTAATAGGGTTAGTTTAAACCTAAATTAAGGAAAACATTTAGGTTTAAATGAATTATTCCTGAAACTGTGAGCAAATAAAGCCACAATTTATTATTTGTATTGCTGTCTATGGCAAAAAACAGGGGAAAATATATTAAATAGATGTTTTAAATGAGCAATTCATAACATTAGAACAGTATTCTAAAAAAATGAGGTGAAGTCTAAGAATAATTACATGAGCTTATTATCTGAGACATTTAATAAAGCCACCTAGATACCACATTAGTTGCGGGTATTGTGTGTCCATAGTATTCATCAATGGCTACCTAGAGTACAGGCAAATGCTCCTGTTACAGAAAAATGCAGGCTAATTACAATCCACACATGCTCTACTGCCTGAAAATCTCTCTTTCTATCCTCCATCCTCATTGTTACACTGCCAAGTGTGTCAATGATGCAGATCTCACAAATGTTCAGTCCAAAGGTCTGGTGATTATAGTGGCCAGGAAAGCATCTAATTATTTTTCTATTAACAAAGCCATAGTGGTCCAGGGAGAGGGCTATCCTTCATTATTATGATCATTTCCATAGTGTCAAATTGCTTTAATATTTTAGTTGAGTGTTTGAATGAAGTCTGTTGGCTTCCATTTCTCTTAAAGGATTTCCTCTTGGTGTATAATAGAAAAAAAATTGTGCTTTCTTTCATTGAATTTTATCTTTCTTTTTTTATAAAACTTAGTGGACAGTAAATACTAAGATGAAGTATATGTTCTGTACTCTGGCTACAAGAAGTATAGGAAAGAACTGTAGTACAAATCTTAATTGTGTCCATTCACGGTCCCAACAAATATAATTCTACCTTTGCTGGATTGGGCACAAAACAGGAACTGGCCTATTGAAGTCTTTTGAAGGGCACAATCACTTACACGTGCATACTCACTCAACACAGGAAATTTAAAATCAATAAACTAAACTTATGTGCACATCTTTGGGATGTAGGAGGGGAAGAAGGAGAACTTGATTCAAAACCTATATAGACATGAGGTGAACATTAGTTCTGTATCAATAAAATTCTCCAAAGCTTTTTTCACAGTATATTTTTCCCTGCACCCCATGAAGCTTTGTGAGGGCAGCGTGATATCACAGAGCTGTAGCAGCCAATGTTGGATGGGCCATAGTTCTGAATATACTACTGATCCTAGCAGTATAATAGTGGTATAATAAAAGTAAAAATTTCCAGAAAGTGGAATAAATTTAAATATGAAAAGCTCGTGCAGACAGAGATTAGGAATGTGTCAGTTTACTTGTCTTAAACTTAATGTCTTTTGTTATGGACTCATATGTGATATGTTTGTAATACATGAGCCTCCCTCATAATAGAGTTACAAGAGTGCTGTGCAGTTGATGCAAAAAGAAAACAATGAAGAATCATGTGCTTCAATGTTGTATTTATTTATTAGTAGGGCAGTGAGCAAGCAAACGCATCAGAGGAAAATAAACTACACACACACTGTACATTTCGGTTTGATAAAGGTATGTACCAGTTAGTAAGCCTCAGTGAATTCATAATTCTTGCTCCTGTTGCAACTGCTTGGTAGAAATTGTACTGTTCTGATATTTAATACCATTAATTTTATCTCAGGGTGGTACAGTGACCCAGATATTACCACTGCTGCTTCACAACTTAGGTTACATTGTTTGCCACAATAACCAGTCCAGAATAGTTGGTAGACGTTTCCCTGAGTCCTCAGGGAACAATTAAAACACTATTATAAGCCACTCAAAATTAGTCCAGAGACATGCTTCCTCACTGACTTCAATGCGTTTCCTGAAATTTGGTGAAGCTCCTGAACATTTCCGTGATTTTGCAGAACTTACAACGAGATGAACTTCACAGGGCTCACTCATCACTACTTGTTAGAAATAATAAAAACTAAAAGGTGAAAAATATTTTTGGAAACATAATTGACAAAGGAATACACAAAGAAAAAGAAAATAAAAAAATAAAAAGAAAAAAGTTTCTCATCACTACTAAACATGCTAACTTCACACAGCCAGCATAGGAACTGATCATATGAATGAAAGCGTTAAATAGCAGCCGCACCATCCACTGCATCACCGGTTGCACCAGCAGCACCATCCACTGCATCACCAGTTGCATCAGCAGCACCATTCACAGCATCACCGGCTGCACCAGCAGCACCATCCACTGCATCACCAGTTGCTTCAGCAGCACCATCCACTGCATCACCAGTTGCATCAGCAGCACCATCCACTGCATCACCGGTTGCACCAGCAGCACCATCCATTGCATCACCGGTTGCACCAGCAGCACCATCCACTGCATCACCAGTTGCACCAGCAGTACTATCCACGGCATATAATATAATATAATATAATATAATAACATGTCTCCTCCTTGAACCGTCACCTTATCGTGGTGGAGGGGTTTGCGTGTCCCAATGATCCTAGGAGCTATGTTGTCCGGGGCTTTATGCCTGGTAGAACCACCAAGGCAAACTGGTCCTAGGTGAGGGATGAGACAAAGAGCGGTTCAATAAACCTCCAATGAAAATAAAACTGTGGACAACGTTTTCCCTTGCCGGACGCTGGGTCACGGGCCCCCTCTGGAGCCAGGCCTGGAGGTGGGGCTCGATGGCAAGGCCTGGTGGCGGGCCTGCACCCATGGGGCTGGCGGGCACAGCCCAAGAGGTAACGTGGGTCCTCCTCCCCATGGGCTCACCACCTATGGGAGGGGCCAAGGAGGTTGGGTGGAGTGTGAGTTTGGGTGGTGGCCGAAGGCGGGGACCTTGGCGGTCTGATCCTCGGCTACAGAAACTGGCTCTTGGGACGTGGAATGTCACCTCTCTGAAGGGAAGGAGCCTGAGCTAGTGCGCGAGGTCGAGAGGTTCGGCTAGATATAGTCGGACTCACCTCGGCGCACAGCTTGGACTCTGGAACCAATCTCCTTGAGAGGGGCTGGACTCTCTACCACTCTGGAGTTGCCCGGTGAGGCGCCGAGCAGGTGTGGGCATACATACTGGAGCCTGTGCATTGGGGTTTACCCGGTGGGCGAGAGGTGGCCTCCCTCCGCCGGGTGGGGAAGGGTCCTGACTGTTGTTTGTGCATATGCGCGAACAGCAGTTTGGAGTATCCACCCTTTTGGAGTCTCTGGAGGGTTGCTAGAGGGCATACCTTCTGGGGATTCCCTCGTTTTGCTGGGAGACTTCAATGCTCCGTGGGCAATGACAGTGAGACCTGGAAGGGCGTGATTGGGAGGAATGGCCCCCCCGATCTGAACCCGAGCGGTGTTTTGTTATTGGACTTCTGTGCTCGTCACGGATTGTCCATAACGAACACCATGTTCAAGCATAAGGGTGTTCATATGTGCACTTGGCACCAGGACACCCTAGGCCTCAGGTCGATGATCGACTTTGTGGTCGTGTCGTGGACTTGCGCCATATGTCTTGGACACTTTCGGGTGAAGAGAGGCGAGCTGTCAACTGATCACCACCTGGTGGTGAGTTGGCCGATGGTGGGGAAGATGCGGTCAGACCTGGTAGGCCCAAGCGTGTTGTGAGGGTCTGCTGGGAACGGCTGGCAGAGTCCCCTGTCAGAAGTAGCTTCAACTCCCACCTCCGGCAGAACTTCAACCCGTCCCGAGGGAGGTGGGGACATTGAGTCGAATGGGCCATGTTCCGTGCCTCTATTGTTGAGGCGGCTGACCGGAGCTGTGGCCGCAAGGTGGTCGGTGCCTGTCGTGGCGGCAATCCCGAACCCGTTGGTGGACACGGCGGTGAGGGATGCCGTCAAGCTGAAGAAGAGTCCTATAGGACTTTTTGTCCTGTGGGTCTCTGGAGGCAGCTGATAGGTACCGGCAGGCCAAGCGAACGCGGCTTCGGTTGTTGCTGGGGCAAAACTTCGGGCATGGGAGGAGTTTGGAGAGGCCATGGAGAGCGACTTTGGACGGCTTCGAGGAGATTCTGGTCCACCGTCCGGCGTCTCAGGAGGGAAGCAGTGCAGTGTCAACACCGTATATAGTGGGGATGGTGCGCTGCTGACCTCGACTTCGGGGCGTTGTGGGTCGGTGGGAGGAGTACTTTGAAGACCTCCTCAATCCCACTAACATGCCTTCCAATGAGGAAGCAGAGCCTGGGGACTCTGAGGTGGGCTCTCCCATCTCTGGGACTGAAGTCACCGAGGTGGTCAAAAACTCCTTGGTGGCAGGGCCCGGGGTGGATGAGATACCCGGAGTTCCTTAAGGCTCTGGATGTTGTAGGACTGTCTTGGTTGACACGCCTCTGCAACATCGCATGGACATCGGGGACAGTGCCTCTGGATTGGCAGACCGGGGTGGTGGTCCCCCTCTTTAAAAGGGGGACCGGAGGGTGTGTTCCAACTATAGAGGATCACACCCCTCAGCCTGCTGAAATGAGTTTCCTCCGCAGGGGTGTCTGGGCTTTCCCTTAAAAATAGGGTGAGAAGCTCAGTCATCCGGGAGGGGCTCAGAGTAGAGCCGCTGCTCCTCCGCATCGAGAGGAGTCAGATGAGGTGGCTCGGGCATCTGATCAGGATGCCTCCTGGACGCCTGCCTGGTGAGGTGTTCCGGGCACGTCTAACCGGGAGGCCCGGGGAAGACCCAGGACACGCTGGAGGGACTATGTCTCCCGGCTGGCCTGGGAACGCCTTGTGATTCTCCCGCAAGAGCTGGAAGAAGTGGCCGGGGAGAGGGAAGTCTGGGCCTCTCTGCTTAAGCTGCTGCCCCCGCGACCCGACCTCGGATAAGCGGAAGAGGATGGATGGATGGATGGATAATAACATGTGCTATGTTTTTCCTACAAATGATAAATGCAGGAGTTATTTATATTAATAATTGTGGGTCTTAATTATACTGTATAATATACAGCATTATACAAGAATCTATACTGTATATATTAAATCCAATGTCTGTCTGTCTGCTTTTCACGAGAGAACTACTTGACAGATTTAGATTGGGTTTTTTTCTATAATTTGCTTGAACATTCTGGTTAATTTTGTGACTTCTCTCATCACACTAAGTATCATAGTTTGCTTGCAGGAGTGATTTATTCACACTAATACGAAACAGAGGCTGCGGGCCAAGGGAAGAGGGAAGCGTGACATCAGAAGCTGGGAGTCAGGCATGGCCCTCGTCACTCGCGCCAGCCTGCTTTCAAGACACTCTACAGTTGTGCTTGAAAGTTTGTGAACCCTTTAGAATTTTCTATATTTCTGCATAAATATGACCTAAAACATCATCAGATTTTTACTCAAGTCCTAAAAGTAGATAATGAGAAACCAGTTAAACAAATGAGACAAAAATATTATACTTGGTCATTTATTTATTGAGGAAAATGATCGAATATTTTCATACATATTTTCTTACTTTCTAAATTGACATGAGGCTTCTTTTATTTTATTAATAAATATATACAATAATTGTATGGATTAAATAATGGTATAAAATAGTAAAAGTGGTCATAAAATATTTATACAAAGCATTGTACTTTACCAGCAACTTTTCAAACAGTTGTATAGAATGGGGCAAATATTGATTCCAACGGAAATCGCTACATGCTGACATGTTACTTTTTCTGGATGAAATGACAGGCATAGCAGCTGCCAGGAACACACAAAAAGAACAAATAAATTTAGATGATTTATTGCAGTGCTGCGCTGAAGTGGCAGGGAGGTAAAGGTTAAAGAAAGGAACAGAGACAATGCCAGCAATGTGCCAAATATAATTCATCCAATTCAGTGCACACAGAGATAAATATTCATTGATAAAATCAACCTCTACTTTCCTGGGGTATGCATATAAAAGTAGAGAGTGGATTGAGAAAAATAATAAACTTGAGAAATCATTCTGAAAAGCAATCAAGTAACAGTGGCCTAAACATGCTGCATCTGTTTGTATATGTTATCTAATTTTATTCAAGGCTAACGCTACAAAGTTAGCTATTTACAATTATTCTACTGTTTTGTCATTCCTGATAAATTTATCATTTGTACTTTAGTAATATTCTTGTTTCGGAAAGCTGATGCAGAAAATGCAAATAGGTTTACAATACAGTACTTAACAAAGGGCCTTTCATTTTTCAATTAGAAATAATAAATACAAAATAATTCAATTTATGGCAAAAACAAGTCAGAATGACAAATCTAGTCCTGGCAGTTTTTCAATAAATGTATTTGTATCCATTTTTTTTTATTTGGCCTTCAAGCCACATGCTGACACAGTCATTTCCCCATGCTTTGCTTTGTTCTGACCAAACAATAATATTTTCAGATTTACAGACTGGAAATTATTCCTTACCTGCTGGAAACCTTTGAGAAGGCTATTACTTGGGTGGAATATTTTCAAAGGAGCACAAAACATCAACTATGATCTTTAATTTGTGGACCCTCAAGTGCTCATACAGTATAACAATTTTGAGCATTTTCTGGCATGAATGATCCTAAAATAGTAACATACAGTACAACAAACCTGGCTACAGGTTCTTCCAGGTTAGTTGTAACATAGTCATAAAGTAACATTTTAGTGTCACCACATTTGCCATTAAAGAAATCTCCTGGTTTGAGGATAACCATAATATATCTTGTGTAATTGGCAGAAATCTTAGCCAACAACTGTACTAATCTGTGATGGACTAGGGCGCTGCTTCCTGTCTTGGCTCTAATGCTTCCAGGATAGGCTTTGTGCCCCTGCAAACTGCATTGAGCATGGGAAAGGCACTATATAAATAAAACATATTTTTTTTATTATTATTATTAATGAGAAAGGGAGTATTAACCATTCTGATTTATATGAAATGTCATGTGCTGGTGGTGCCGTGGTTAGTGATGCTACCACATGGATCTAGCATCCTGGGTTAAAGTTACACATTTAGTCACTCTTCAGTGCAATGTTTCTTAAACTATGAGTCGCGGCCCACACTGGGTTACAGACATGTTTGGAATGGGTCTTCACATGATTGTATAATAAAGTTAGCCAAGTTATCCCAAGCACAAATTCTGTCACAAATGATAAATCACCCTCTATTTAGATTGTGAGACAATGCAGTTTACTCATCATGGACAGTTTTTGTTTGTAAGGCACTAACACATAAAAAATACTCACTATGACATCACCTTCCATCTCACAACCTCAGCAACAATCAACTGAGATGACTGACAGCAAATAAATGTATAAGAAATGGGGCAAGTAGAAGGACTGACTGATGAAATTGTAAGGTGAAAGATCCATGGCTCTAGTTGGAAACATCAAAGTGGAAATTATTGATACGGCACAAAATGTGATAATTTTCAGAGTGTCATGAAGAGCGGTTGAATAGAATTGAGGTATATATGTTGCATACTGAAAGCCATTTCAGTGGCCATGGTCAATAGCTTATCATGTGTTTGCTGTTCAGGCATACATTGAATTGAAAATCCGTTGCAGAGGTGCAAGGAAGACCTTTCAATAAATTTAACATGCCTCAGTGAGGAAGAATTCCTTCTTGTCACACTATTCTAAAATGCTTAGATGAATTTCAGTCTACTGATTGTGTGAAGGACATGTTTGGAAGATTGAAAACTATACGTTCTCAATGGTTCAGATGAAGCAAAAGAAGATTAAGAGGAAACATGAATGAAGTGTTTAAAATCATGAAGGGAACTAGTACAGTGGAACAAGACTTTTATTTCAAAATGAGTTCAACAAGAACATGGAAACAGATTTGGAAATTGTTAATTTTGCACAAACATTAGGAGGTTTTTCTTTACACAGAGAACCATAAACATATGGAATAGTTACCAGGTAGTGTAGTAGAGAGTGGGACTTCATGGACTTTCAAAAATAGACTTGAATGTAATTTTGTAAGAATTAAGTGGATAGGACTGACAAGCTTTTTTGGGTTGAATGACCTGTTCTTGTCTAGATTGTTCTAATTTCTAATTCTCAGCTTTATTATTAGAATTAGATTTAGAATTATTTGTTACGATTTATCCTATCTCACGCATAAAATACACATAATGCATACATTTTTAGGAATGCTTTAGCTACATTTTTACTCAGTGTATTGAATTGTCAAATGTAAACTGAGATATGTTGAAGTACCAACTACTGTTCTTGCAAACTTATTTATAAATAAAATGCATTGATTAATACCTTTTTGAGTACTTTATTCCTTCTCTGTCATCATGAATCAAGTGTCTGAGTTAAGTGACTGTTCATATTATCCTTTAAAAATCATCAGATCTGCACTCCTGGAATTGATTTACCTCAGCTGTACTGATGCTTAACACTAAGCAGTTACAATGACAGTGATATACTGTACCTAAGAGATCTATTCCCAGTTTTGCATAATAACTATTGTTTCATTAACAATACATTTAATTTCCATTTTCATCTATTAGTAACATTCAATGAGAAATATGCATGAAAGGAAACAAATGTTTTATTATTATGATGATGATGATGATTATTAATAACAACAACAATAATAATAATGGCCATTGTTATTTGTCTATGTATGGCCCAGGCTATGAGTATGATAATATTTCTCCAATTGTGTCCCAGTATGGTGGCGATTTTATAATTTGATTTAATGGTTTAAGAACCCCTGATGAAGAGTATGCATGTTCTTCTTGTGTCTGCAGTGATTCTTTACTAAATAGCTTTTATCCAAAAGACATCCATGTAGGTTATTTGGAAACTAAATTCTCTCTGAGATCATGCTCTGATGATTCCACTCGAATAACCAACAGGGAAGTCTGATGATCATGGTGAAATCAGCAGGGATCCCCTGCTGGGTCGTGAAGACACATGGGAAAACGTGGGCCACGACACAAGAAAGGTTGGGAAACACTGGAAAAAGGAACTTAACACCTCACACCAGCAGGCATCACATGCTGTCTTTTAAAAATGCAGTACTAGAACATGGATAATACACTGCAGTTAGTGTAAAAATGTGCCTAATTTTATCAAAATGTTGTGGTGTCCTTAGACCTTGCCATCCTTGCTATTCAGCTAATGGAGCAAAGAAAAGAGCAAAAAAGATCTGACAGTCAAATTAGTTCTGGAAGAAAACCCTGGTTTAAGGAGTAGGGGCATGACAATTTCTAATAACTGAAATGCAAACAGTAATTTTTTTATTTCTATGAAGTATGGAACACATATACATGTGGTAGATAGGTATAAGACTAAACATCAAAGCACCAAATCAACAAAACTAGACATGTTTACCAGACACTCTCAGGTTTAACAGAATTAATGGGATTCAGTCTGGCATTAAATTATACATGCATTTTAATCTATGTTAAATTATGTCCAAGTTTGACTATTATTACCATTCTGTCAGTCACTAAAAGGTATTGGTCATGTAGCAGGTCCTTATGGGAATAAGATGCCTATATAACTTAATTTAGCTTCAGGGATCTATATTAAAATTTTACAGAAAACTAGAAGTCATTCTCTGTGGAGCTGGGTATTCCCCATGTGTAGTCAGTACAGATACATACTTTCTCTTTTCTTTGCAATTTGAGTTATTAACTGTGTAAAGGGGAAATATGAATTCAGATAGTACTGGTGTAATACTGAGGGTGAGAAGGCCAAGGGAATTCCTCCAGGGAAATCTTTTTGGATGACAGATTTCTCAGTTTTTTGCAGCTCTTGTTCATTAATGCTATTTATAAAAATGAATGTGATTTAAACCTGGACTTAGTCTTAGTGTGAAACATGAGATGTTAGGTGGGCAGAAATTATATCTGTCAACATGACACTAGTATATACTGAATAATATTGGCATATAAAGTCAAACTAAATTGTGTTTAACAAACATTCTATATTTTTAGATCTTGAAAGTGTATCTACATGTTGAATAATCAATGCTAAAGATCTGTGCAGCACAAAAAGCACAGTATCTTTCCCAGGTGTTCTGAACATAAACACAAAGAAGTTCAAATTCAACTTTATTGCTATGTGTACATAATACAATATAATAAAATTCTTACTTGCATTGTTTCTCACAGACCAATGACATCAGTAAATTATTCACACTAGACAAGGGTGTTGTATTGTGTTAGCTATTATGGATGTAGTGAGAAGTCAAGCATCTTGCCTGAAGAAAGGGCCTCAGTTGCTTTGAAAGCTTGAATATTGTAATTTTTTTGGTTAAAATGTGTAATTATGATTGACTTCTCACATTAGACAATGACAACATACATTAAATTGATTTTCAGATGATATATACTACAGTCGTACCACATGCACTTCAGGAAAGGTCATCCTCCTGAAGCTAACTAAGCATGTTCAGGCCCAGCCCGTACTTGGATGGGAGACCATCTAGGAAAATCTTGGGTTATGCTGAAAGGGGTGTTGGTGAGACTAGGAGGGGGCACTTACCCTGTGGTCTGTGTGTGGATCCCAATGCCTCAATGCAGTAACAGGGAGACTGCTGTAAATATGGTGATGCCATTCAAATGAGATGTGAAACCGAGGTCCTGAATCTTTGTGGTCATTAAAGATACCTGGGCATCTTTAGAAAAGAGTCGGGTTTATCCCGATGTCCTGGCTAAATTGCCCATTGGCCCTGACCATTCTACCCCCCTATTAACCTTCTATCTCTAATTGTCTCTCTCTCACCACCTAATATCCAATGTGTGGTGAGAAAACTGGCACAATAATGGCTGCCATTGGATCATCCAGGTGGATGCTATACATTGGTGGTGGTTGAAGTGGATTCCCTCTGTTGGAGAATTTTGAGTAGTGAGACAGGCACTATATCAATGTAATGAATTATTATTATAACAAGAAACACTAATATAGTTGACACCATGAGTGGTTCTTGAATAGCCTTATGACCTGTTCATAAAAAACAATTCCTGAATCTAGTGGCGTAAGTGCAAATAGCCCTTTACTGTTTCCTAGGGAAAACAATGAAGAAAAGGGAAGGTGCGGGATAAATGAAGTCTTTAAAAATACTGCTCGCCTTCCTATGGCATTGTTTGATATACAGTTCTAGACAGAAGGGAACTGTGTATCCGTAATTGTGTAAACCAACATCATCCTTGGAGGTTTGTGGTCCTGAGGGAAGAAGGTGCCTTATAAGAATGTAATGCCAGTGAGGATGGACTACTAAGTGTGCCTATGAAAACTGGCAGCATACTGTAGATAAAGACATCCAGACTTTCCTTTAACATCGAAGGAAGAAAAAGCGTCTTATTAACTATAGCTGATATCTGCCATGCCCACTCCAGGCCACCAATTATAGTGACGCCAACAAGTTTAAAGATGCTGATCCTCTCCACAGTCCCACTGTAGTCTGCCTTCTGCTTCATATTGTTTATGATTATGTTTAATTCATCATGCTGAAATTAACAAATAGACCGAAGTCTTGGTACCAATAAGTAAGAAGGCAGATCTCTTTGAATCTCTTTTCTGTAAGCCATCTCATCATTGTTGGTGATCAGGCATATGATGCTGATGTTATCATCAAATTTCATAAGTTATCACACATTCATAGGTCAAGAAGTAGTACAGCATGGGACTCAGTAAAGTACATTGTGGATGGCTGTGTTGAGAATCACAGCAGAGGAATAATATTGTCTATCTACAAATTCTAGGCCCTGCTATTAAAAAATTCTAAAACCTAGACAATCAGCTTTGGTAGTACAACAGTCCTAAATGCTAAGCTCTAATTTATAGGTAGTGCTTTTCCATAGCGGTTTTCATTACCCTCATGTGCCAGGACTGTATGAAGTACAAGGAATACAGCATTTTCTGTGGACTGGTTGTAAAAATATGCACATCCAGACTATCGGTAATATTGTATTTAATATCCCAGCATCAGTCTCTGAAAGCATTTCATCGTAATGGAAATGACTCTCACCACTAAATCATTATAAAAACTTCCATGTTTGTTTTCTTTGGAACAGAGATAATTACTGTGTTTTTGAAGCTAACAAATCCATCAAGTTTCACAGTATGGTATTAAAATGTTTGTGAAAACACAAGTTAATTTGTCATTATAGATTTTCACAGCATTCCTGAAGTTACATCTGGACTTGATGCCTTATACATGCTAACGTGTTCAAAAAATCCCCTTACATCACCAACAGACAATATACATTATAATAACCAAAGCAAACTCAAAAAGTGCTAAGTTCATTAGGCAGAGAAAATCTATATACAACTGTTTCAAAATTTTATGCATATCACAAGTTCTGCTGTATTTACTTTCCTGTGCCAAATACAACACTGTGGTGAGTCCTTTTTAAGGGTGCACGCTGAAAAGTGATGGAGTATTGCAGGGTTTTTGATGTTGTTTCTGTTTCCATTCCAAGAATGCATCTGAAGAAGACCACCAACATCACTTCCACCCCACACACCTTAACTCCCACCTCTTTGTGCACTGGGCCATAAAAGACCAGTGCAACAGGACACCAATGTCAGTTACCGACTCTGAAGGACTTCCTAGTGTTGTTCGCAAAAAAAAATTATTTTTTACAAATACTGGATCATTTGTACCTGTTTTTGCTTACAAAACCCCAACACTTCTTCTGTCTCTTTGTTGCATTTTTTTACCACCTGGTATTGACTTTTATCAACTTTAATTGCTTTCATGAACTTGTACCTGCACTTCCTGTATGTTTCCATATCATCAAACCAGAAATGTTTTAAGTGGCCTTCAGCAAATTATGGAAGTCTCCAATGATCTATTATTATTATTCTTACTATCATTATTATTACTATTATTTTTAGAAAATAAGCAGATTGTTTTCTTGGGCATAGTTTTTTTTTATTAATCTGGTTATGATGGTCAAGCAGAATTTATAGAATCAAAATAATCCTGAAGCTTTTCCTCTTCCAGCACATTCCTTACTAGCTTCTTATACTTAATTTCTCTTTTTGCAAGCTGGAAACAGGATTACTAAGCGGTGACCTGATTGTCTGAGGTGAGGGAGGGAAACGTCTTTAATCTGAGTGTAACAGTGACCAAGAGGTTTAGCATCCTGGGAGAGACAGATGGCATGCTGATGATATTTAGGGTAAACAATCTTCAATTTTGCTTTGCTGATGTCCAAAAAATAATAAAAAAATGTAATGTAAGCATTGGTATTTTGTAATAATTTTGTATAGTTCACTTAGGGCTGTGCTGTTGATGGCTTTCTGCGTTATGTTGATAGCAAGAAGAAAATCACAGGAGAGCTCCAGCTTCGAGATGATTTTTACATGTGTTGTCTCTATTATAAAAAAAATCTTGGAAAGGAAAACCAGGGAGATAAGACATGATCTTCTCAGTAGTTCTCGGAAGACACTTAAAAGACCCACGAGATGAAAGAGATTGGCGACAGACCATCTCGTGGGGACGTGGAACATGAGATTCTTGCAAGACACGCCCTACTTACAACCAATATCAAATAAGACCACGGGCAGCAAAACACTCAGTCGTGTAAAAGCACGTAGCACACACAGATCCTGTGCTCTCAGCTCATATAAAGGGTATAAGGACAATACGTTCTAGATGAAACGTCAACGACTAAGCAAAGAAGAAAAAGCAGTGCAGAGAAAAGAGATGCAAAAGCGTTGGAGAGAAAAAAAATGCCGATAAGAGATTATGAAAGTGGAATTTGAAAGGCTCAAAAAAACTATGGCGCGATACACATACAGAGAAAGGTAAAGAATATGAAAGCAGTAAAATTCAAAAGTATTGTAGCATCCCAGCCAGGTTGAAGCCTTTTTTTTTAAGTGACTATTAGGTCCAATTGAGGGTGGGTGGAGTACAGCACGGAAGACTGACAGCAGGGTATTGATAGATGCGGTAAGGAGGGGGCGAGACCTGGTGGAGGAGGGGTTGGAGAGGGTGCTAGAAGGTTGTGTTTGGGGTTACGACGTCAGTGATTGCTCAAGTAAAACTTTTGTGAGTATTTACTATGTCAGTCTGTTATTTATACTACTTCTCTTTTCGAGCTCGACGCAGAGGTCGCTATAGTATCAAAAAAAAAGACAGTAAAGATTGCATTAGCGCAAACAAAAGGAAATTAATCATCACGGACCAGGGTAATTGAAAAAACAGCAGAACAAAGCAAGGTCAGAAATAAAAGGGAAAGTGTAGAAAACAAAGTAAAACGTCATAAAAAGGTTCAAAAATGAGGGGGTGAAACACATGCAGAGCAGGTTAGAGATAATGAAAACAGTGGAATTCAAAAGACACAAAAAAATGTAGGTGCGATGTACATAGAGAGCAAGTTCACAGAGCAGAAAAATTCGAAAGTATCAAAAAAAGATAAAGATCGCATTAGCGCTAAAAAAGAGAAATTATTACTCGGTGAAATAACGGAAAGGCAAATAGAGATCGAATATATGGACAAAGGTGATATGTCAGAAGTATGGAAATATTGTAAGGCTTTGACGTTTAAGTCAGAGACTTGTAGATTGTCTAATTCATGTTGCCATCAGGGAAAAGTAGTGTTTCTACACAATGAGGAGGCGTATTCAAGAGAATTAAAAGATTTGATGTTTGGGGAAAGTGAAATCCACAAACAGTCAGTCTGTCAGTCATTTCCCAACCCGCTATTTTCGAAAACAGGGTCACGGGGGTCTGCTGAAGCCAATCCCAGCCAGTACAGGCCGCAAGTCAGGAACAAACCCCGGGCAGGGCATCAGCCCACCGCAGAATCCACAATCTCTACAGGCAAAATATAAGAGTCTACAATAATCTTTTTGCCTTTGCATCATTCAATGCACAAAACGTAGATTTACACAATAATGGACCATACTCTATGAAAATCACGGAGAAGCAATGCAAATTTTAACAGGTGACAAGAAAGGTAATGTAGTATATATTCCGCGAATAACATTAGACACCAAAGGAGATCTTGATATGCCATTCGTATTAAAATGTTTACAATTTCCCGTGAGAATAACTTTTGCTATGACAATTAACAAATCACAGGGAAAAATATTAGAAAAAGTCAGATTATTTATTACAGAAAAAGAAACGATAGTCACTCATGGGCAGTTATACGTTGCGTTGTCACAATGTATCTCCAAAAACGTAAACAAAATTCAATGCGATCGTAAAGAAAAGGTAATTCCAAATATTGTTTTTACTGAAGCTTTAAAGTAAGAGTGCAAATAATGAAATTGAAACAATTCCAAAGAAAAAAAAGCTTTTAAAATTGTATATCCGATTAACCAAACACAGGAGTTAGCGAGCAGGGGGCAGAGCCCCCTAGTTTAACATAAAACAAAGCCTACTTTGCTAAAATCTGCAGATTTAGCGAGGTCCATACTGTGGCTAGAAAATTATTTCATATTATTGGTGTTTTAATAAATGAACCTTTGTGTGTTATTGATTTCCATGTTTATTATGCATATGAAGTGTAAAAATTGCTGTGCATCAATATAATTTACACAGAGTCTAAAAGACAGGACTTTTTTCCCATTAGTATGTCACTGTGGAGATTACTAATGTGGCTAAAACGAGGAGGTGCAGGGATAAATAAAATGCCCCTTATGAATCCCTTAGTTACAATATCTGGAAAAAAATTAAATACTTTGGAAAAGGCAACAGTGCAGCTATCCAGTAATTTTCATACTTTTAGGAGCTGGTGCAATAGGGACAACCTCTGGAGTGGACATCAAGTCTATATCAAGACGTATTCACACACACAAACAGCCACTCAGTTAATACCTGCTATTTAAGCTAACATGAAAGGAAGTCCCTGGGGCGAAATTGGATAGAAATACAACTGTGCCACCATAATGTTAGATACAGTACAGATCTTCATAATACCAATACGAGGGAAGACGGCTTTGTGTGTATGTGGCTGGCAGTCAGCATTCACTGAAGTCTGTTTTGTTTTGGATTGTCCTGTTCACATGATTTATATCTACAATGTCTTCTGCAGGTTTATGGTCCACAACCAGACATTGACAAACTTTTTAAATAAGATCAAGTAGGCCACAGTACTGGATCTACACCTTTTCTGTCATGTATACCGGCATACCTGTGACATAAGCCCTACATATTGCTCTAAAAGACGCACATTAGAAGACAAGGGAAACACGGATGCATACTTCGCAGGTGATTGATCCTTGCTACAGTTTGGCTTATGGTTGTTTCATCTACTCACGTTATATGATACTCACAATTTTCTCCCCTAATGGTGACTTCTACATCTCCACTGGAGTATGCTCTGGAACCTCTGTTTGCTGCATTGGGCTCCACCGCCTTCCGGTGAATCAACTCGATTAAAGATGACTTTGGCCAATGCTAGATCTATAGCAAATGAAACATTGATTTTAAATGACTTCTTCACCTCACAAGAATTGGATTTATTCATTTGTGGATGAAATTTTGCTGATTGCTGGTGATTTATAAACCCTTTTACTGAACTAAAAACATGCACACGTACCGGTCCCGGTACATAACGACGATTTTACGACGTCACAATCATCTCACAGCCATGTGTGCATGCCCCTCTGTCATGCACCTCGACATACTACACATCAAATGAAAATTCAGAGTCTCGTCTTTCCGATGATATAAACCATTTTGACACACAACAACCAC
Source organism: Polypterus senegalus (assembly GCF_016835505.1). Taxonomy (NCBI): domain Eukaryota; kingdom Metazoa; phylum Chordata; class Cladistia; order Polypteriformes; family Polypteridae; genus Polypterus; species Polypterus senegalus. The sequence goes on along the minus strand of NC_053168.1, from coordinate 62,096,521 downwards.
AGCACTGACACTAAATCCTTTTTTACAGAGAAGTAAATACTTTTTAAGAGCTGACTTTTCCTACCTTTGACTACCTTTGAAGGCTCTCTGCAAGTCAAACATCAATATTTCCGAGCAATATTGATCTCATTCTGTCCGTAAGGCTCCAGGGAATATAATCCAGTAAAGCGATTAGGTCCAAAACACACGATAGATCCTCAAAGGGACAAAAACTCCAGAAAACGTTTTTTAACTCGAGACTAGCTCCGACTTTTTTTTCATTTCTATTGGTCATATCAGACGTAATTTGTTTCTGTCGGCAATAACCATGCTAAAGCATGTTACACGGAAGTGTTAGCTTCTGATTGACACCTAAGTTGGCCAATTACGATGGGTCTGGGGGGTGACTGGCACCTCGTATAGCCAACGAGTGTCACAGACAGCTGAACGATGACGCACAACTCCAAACCCTGGTAGAATCTACCAGTTTGATTGGACGCTGTGAGTGTCACTCCAAACTTACAGCCAATGAGCAGCTGAGCACGTCGATATGTAACTTGCCATACCAACTTGTAAACAAAACCGATCGGAGCTGCACAAGCTGGCATTTGTGCCAGTCTGCAGACTTGGTGCGTGGTTGCTTATTGTGATTTCACCTAGTTTTTTCGCATTTTAAATATGGATAAGAGTACAGATAAACGTAAATACACTCTCGATTAAATAACAGATGCATGTACGCGGCGTGACAGTGATCGATCGTACCAGGAGACGTCTAATGGCAGAGAGCGACATGTGACAGGCCCTTGTGCTTTCTGCCTGCTAACGATTGCTACAATCAGTGGCACATGGAAAAACGCTGAGCTGTATTGTAACAGTTTGTAACAAAATGTATATAGTTTGTGTGCATTTTATTAAAAAAAAAGTAAAAAATAATATATATATATATATATATATATATATATATATATATATATATATATATATATATATATATATATTTTTTTAGCCCATAAGACTTGTTTTGACTATTTTTATATTGAAATGTGTATTTTTATTGTTTTTATTATGGAATATGAATTTCCATAACTAATAGAGTGACACTGTATGTAGATATAGATTCCTTTAGGTGTAAGCTTTCAGTAGAGCCCTCATTGATATCTGTGGGTTGAAGCATTCAAAAGTTATTACACTTTTTCCATACGTTCCAAAATGTGGATAATGGATAAACCAATGGTCCCTCTAAAAAGCACCTGGACATGCCCACATAAAACTGGTGTAAAATGTCATTTTTACAGGTATTCTTTTCAAATTTGAAATGTGAGTAGTCAACAAGTTATTCTGTTGGTACATAGTGTGTTTCTGTCCCCACCTACCTACTGCATCTATAGAGGCCTTTATTTTCACAAAAAAACTTAGGCAAAAAAAAATTCATTTTTTTTGTGAGTTCTAATGTGCATAACTTTTGATCAGTCACACCTACAGTGATTCTGACTACTAAGGGTGAAACTAGAGAATGTTACCTTTACAAAGAGACCAAACGTGTTTATACTCCAGATAGTTCAATAACAGCAATGATTCTAATTTGGAGAGGTCAAATTACAAGCGATTTAGCAAAAATGACCCCGCTTGATAAGGGGCTAACTGTGAGTTTTTTAGCTCCCCTTGGACTGACAGTATTGAAAAGCAGTTATTATTATTGGCAATTAACATCTGACATTTATTTCAGCTTTGAGCTACAGCTGTTTGAAATGGACTGGTCTCATCCTGTGTGCAATAGCTTTATCAACCACCAAAATTCAACAAAGATTTCATTCATGAGTTCTCTGAATTTCTGGCAGGAATTACAATGAATTCTTGGGGATTTTAATATTAATGTGGGCAGTCTGAGTAAACCTCTAGTCCAGGGGTGCCCACACTTTTAAAATGACCAGGTCAAAATGACCTACCTACATTAAAAATGATATATATATATATATATATATATATATAGTGGAAGCTGGCCCGGACACAGACAGGCAGACACGTTCATGTCACCCACAACACGTTTATTTACAATAGTATTTACAAAAGTGCACCACAAAACCCCCAAAAGTCCCCAAAGTCCTGGCCACAACAATGCCTTCTTCACTTCAGGCCGCCTCCTTGCCTCCTCCCGACTCTCGCGCTGAATGAAGGGAGGCGGCCCCTTTTATTATCACCCGGATGTGTTCCAGGTGGGTTCCGGCAATCACCCGCTGACACGCCCATGTGTGGCGGAAGTGTCGGCTGCATCCCTGGAAGCAATCCGGGTGTCCCTCCTCTTCTTCCCCCCAGCACTTCCTGGTGTGGCGGAAGTGCTGAGGTCCAGGGCTTCCAAGGCACGGGAACGCCAACCAGGATGGCGGCCCCCACGTGATCCAGGGCGCACGTAGACGCTCCTCTGGTCCCTCAAGGCATCCCGGCTGGGTCGTTTCCCCTGGCATCCCTGACAATATATATATACATACATACATACATATAGTATATACATATATACATACATATACACATATATATACATATACATATATATATACTGTACATACTGTATATATATATATATATACATATATACACAGGATTCGACCAGCTCTCTGGCACTTTTCTGGCCTTGAATTTTAGTGCCAGAGAGCTGGCCGAATCCTAGTTATCAAATGAGAATGCCATCAAAGACACTTGGACATAAATCTAGCATATGCAAACTTAAGAACATATTCATAATAAACAAGACTTTACACCCAATACCCCCAACCCCACTGACTTAGCCGCCTCCCCCCCCTCCCCCCCCCCCCCACATAATTTTTTGCTATATATTGCATTTGATTCTTGTAAGTCTAAGCATTATCCTCTGATGAAGACCTCTGGCAGGGGTTGAAAGCTCAGGAATAAAAAACTACTTTTGATACGTGATTCATTTTCTCCCTTTGTGGATCTCCAGCTGCAAATATGCAAACCGTATCACAGACCTTCTCTTCCATATATATATATATACTGTACATTATATATTATATTATATACATAAAATGTATGTTGTCGTACCTTGCATAACTGAATAACCTTTATGGCACAATAACAATTCAATACATTTATGGTCACTACAGTATTTGGATTTAATAATCGCCATGTGGGAAAAGGCTGACTCGCATAAATAAGTGGAGCAAATAATGCAGTCAAGGAGCTTTTAAATTCAGCCGAGTGAAAAATGATGGCAGTCCGAATAACTACGATTTTAGTTCCCTCTCCTTTCTCTTTCTCAGGTCGCTTTTTGGAAGGACGTCAGTTTCGTAGTTTTTATGAACAGTTCGAAAACGCCTTTCCACATTTTCCTGCTTTGGAATAGCAATGATATATTGACAGATCAGACAAATGCACTTTGATTGTGACATTGTGAGAAAAAAATCCTCTTCCACTTCCACATCCAGCCCATACACTCCCCAAACAATTTTTTTTAAATCTCTTCTTTAATTGATATAAATTGGAAAGCTAACTAGATCACTGCCGGAGTTGTGCAGTAGCTCGCGTGTTTGAGCGTGCGTGCGGGATGACCAGTGTGAGAGAAGAGATCTCAGACTGGCCGCCCTGTATGTCAATCAAGTGGCAAATGCCATAGGGAGGATATATGATAGACTAACATTTAAAAAAACATTTTTTTGAATCCAACGCGATCTACCTGCACTACCTTTGCAATCTACCGGTCGATTGCGATCGATGCATTGGGCACCCCTGCTTTAGTCAAACACTTTTTAAACCACATTAAATTTTTTTTCATATTTAAGTTAGTACATTTTTAAGTTTTGTATATTTTTAATCCTTCTGCTCCTACATGTCCTGACATATCATCAACCGTCTGCAATAATTTTCTCAGATTTTTTTTTTTGACATTAGATACCACATTATACCTTTTGTTGACCCTTCTGCTCAGTTGTTCTTCGTCATTTTGAGCCTGTATCTATCCATTTATTTACAGATGTTATTAGTCACTTTAAACATACAACTTGTCCAATAGAAATTGTTCACTCTTGTCTTTGTAAAATGTTATTGTGGTTATGCCTAGCATTTTGGACATTATAAATATGAGAGTTAATCAAAAAGTAAATGCAATTTGAAAATTACACAGTAACCGCAATAGATTAAAACTGATACAATACAATATGTTTGTGAATGCTTATGGGTAGTTGGAACAACCAAAGCGCAGCTCTCTGCCATTAGTCCAGGTGAAGCAAAGATCAAATGTACTTTAGCAAAATGCTGTAGTGAGATTTCTTTAGGCAAAGGGATTGAAAGCTGCTGAAATTCACTTGTAGGAGTCAGGTGGAGAACTTTGTTTCTTGTTGTAAAGTGAATTCTCTGTAACTTAACATTGGAAAAACCAAAGTCTTCTATCTCTGTCCCTATTCAGGGAATAGATCTGAAGATCATGCATTACTGCAGGTACTTGGAGGTCCATATTAATGATAGGCTGGATTGGTCTCACAACACAGGGAAACTATATAAGAAAGGACATTCCAGACTTTTTTCTTCTTAGGAGACTGTATTTCTCTAATATGGGACATGTTCAATCTCTCTCTGATACCTAGTGAATCAACAAGCTGATTAAGAAGGCAGGGTCAATAATGGGACATACTGTCGACCTGCTGTAAGTGGTAGTGGAGGAGAGAATGAAGTGAGTGCTGCACATCCTCTATCTGATACACTAACACTGAGTACTTTCAGCACACAAATTATTCAACAGACGTTTGTCAAGAAATGCTACTGCGGCTCCTTTATACCAATGGCAATACATCTATATAATGTCTCTCTGTGACTGCTATCATTATCTTTAATCATGTCAGAAGGTTGTTTGGTGTGTATTTGAGCGGAGTTGTTGTTGTTTGTGGTAATATTACATGTTTTATTGAGCTGTTAAGCTAAATTTTTACCCTTGGGACAAATAAAGTTATATGTATCTACAATAACATAACCTTTTACAGAAGGACACACACAGACGGACATCGTTGTTTCACTCAACACACTGTTTATTTACAAATATTTACAATTTTACGTGCATGACGCACCCCAGTGCCTCCTGCACCGATTCCGCCAATGTCCAGGCCTCACAGTCTCTGTGCCTCTCTCCTGGCCACCTCTAGTCCTTTCTCCAGCTCTGTCCGCTTCCACCCGACATCCACCAATGACTGGAGGGAGGCGGCCCCTTAAATAGGAACCCGGATGGGCTCCAGCTGCTTCCTGGCATTCCTCCGTAGCCACGCCCCAGTGTGGCGGAAGTGCCGGCTGCGCACCCGGAAGCCGTCCAGGTGTCCCCTGTCGTCTTCCCCCCAGCACTTCCTGGTGTGGCGGAAGTGCTGGGCTCCCGGGATATTCAGGCACTGGGGCACCGCCTGGCGGTGGCCACGGGACCCTACAGGGCTGGGCTTCCAAGCCCTTTGAGGCCCCAACATAACCAGGGCGGACGCCCCCTCGCGGTCTGGGCGTCCCGGCCTGGTACCACAATATATATATATATATATATATAGAAAGACACAATTGTCTCAACACACACCAGAATAACTAAAAAGGAAGAACAATTAAAAAAAGAAAACTTCAGACTTGGCAGTCTCAGTGAGGCATTATGTAGACATATTGCCGTTGAAATTAAGGAAACCCCATCAGCATTTCCTGACACATGTCTGCTGAATAATTTGTTGGCTGAAAGTCCTCAGTGTTAGTGTGTCAGAGAGAGGATGTCCAACATTCTTTCTTGTTTAATTTCAGTTTTAGGTTTACATACCTTAGTTATACTTTGTGTCAGGGATGCCAGGGGCCATGACCTGGCCAGGACGTCATGAGGAACCGGATGTGGGTCTGCGCCCACCCTGGATCACGTGGGGGTCGCCTTCCTGGTTGCTCTGGGGGCCATGAGTACAGGGCATGGAAGCTCCACCCTGTAGGGGCCCGTGGTCACCGCCAAGAGGCACCCCAATGCCTTGGGGACCTGTTACCCCAGCACTTCCGCCACACCAGGAAGTGCTGGGGAAGATTAGGGCGCCGGAGAGCAGCCGGGAGGACAGCCGGCACTTCTGCCACACTGGGGCGTGGCCAGAGGAGGAATGCCGGGAACACCTGGTGCTCATCCGGGAACCATATAAAGGGGCCGTCTCCATTCATTCGAGGCTAGAGTCGGGTGGAAGGAGGACAAGGCAGAAGAGAGTGGAGGCGGCCCGAAGAAAGGCATTTGTGGCCAGGACTGAGTGTTTTGGGGTTTGTGCACTGCTTTGGACTGGGTCTTAGTGACCATATTATTGTAAATAATATTGTAAATAAATGTGTGGTGGTTTGATAACAACATGTCTGCCTGTCTGTGTCCGGGTCGGCTCCACATTTGTTAACTTACTGTATTCATTACAATACGTGTTGCTAAGTACCTTGCTATATAAATGACTGTATATGACAATATATACAGCAAATCATGAATGTGTGCATTTAACAATAACCTTCTAGCATTGGCTTCTTCAACTAGCACTGCCATCTCAGGGGTGGGAAAGCAAACCCTGTTCCCCACTCAAATATTCTTCATAAAAATAAAAAACAACACATTTACATATTTCAGTAAAACAACACACACAGCTCTTTTTTTTATTAATGGTGAAATCTAAAATTAGAGGGAGAGCATTGTTCAGAACTGGAGGGATGGCGGTCTTGTACTGACTGTTTGATCAGTTTTAAGCTAAAAGTTATTGCAGAATGTGACATAACAAGCTCGAAAAAATGTTAATACGTGGAAAAATGGTGAGAAATAACAGGGATTGGCACTAATTGCTACATTGGGTGCGATCAGAGGTGGGTAGAGTAGCCAAAATTTGTAAGAGTAACATTACTTTAAAATAATATTATTCAAGTAGAAGTAAAAAGTAGTTATCCAAAAAATTACTCAAGTAAGAGTAAAAAAGTATTTGGAGAAAAGACTACGTAAGTACTGAGTAACTGTTTGAAAATAATAAATTATTTATTTTTTAGAAATGTTGTAATAAGACAAACAAAAATATAAAATAATGTCCAAATTCTGCTATTTCCAAATAATAAAATAAAAAAATGAGTAAAAATAAATAACATCTTTACAAAATAAAGATGCAGAAATTACACAAAGTTCCAAATCTCAGTTTTTCACAACAAAGCTTTTGAAGCCAATACCTACAGTAGGTAACATGTATGTTTGAACAGTGCAAACTACTTACAGTGACAACATACACTGTACACTGATAGTATAATACTGCATATACACTTTGTGGTGTAGAGGGTCTGCAGCTTCAAAAAAAAAAAAGAAAAAAGGCCAGTTTCAAATCCATAAACCCAAAAAGCCATGTCACTCTCCGTGAGCACAATTGCACTACCGCGGGGAGTTGAGGTAGTTGGAGCGAGTCGCACCTCCACGTGCGGGTGTGATCATTCTCAATTGCTTCATTGGTTTCCTGCGGCATGTGATTAAGGCCCACGGAGACGGGAGCGTATATACACGGGTCAGCACAAAAAAAGAAGGGAGAATCAAAGAAAAGGAAAAAAGAAAAGAGGTTAAAAGACATGAAAGGCAGGCTTGGGAACAACGATCTGGTGCTTGCAGTGAAGCTGTGACCGTTTAGCAGTGAACAGGAGCACCGCATGACCAAAAAGTCTCTCACAGGCTGCAAGGCGCAGGAAGTGTGTGTGTGGTCAAGTGACTGCATGGCTACATCTGATTGGTGAAACAGAGTCATGTGATTATTGTTGCTACGTCTGATTGGTGAAACAGTCATGCAGTAGATACATCGGTAAATTCTCTCTTGCAAACATATAGTGGAATGTGTAAATGGACAAAAGTAATGAGTCGAATGTTGCCAAATGTAGCGGAGTAAGAGTAGCATTTCTTCTTCACAAATGTACTCAAGTAAAAGTAAAAAGTATGATGCAGTAAAACTACTCTTAGAAGTACATTTTTTTTAAAAAGTTACTCAAGTAAATGTAACGGAGTAAATGTAACGGAGTAAATGTAACCGTTACTACCCATCTCTGGGTGCGAGAAAAGAAAAAGGAAACAGAAGATGGAGGATGCATATGTGACACTGGAGGGGTCTTTTGAAAGGCTCATTCTACAAATAAAGAGTAAAAGGACACGGGTGGTTATCTCGACAATAATGATGCTAGTGAGACACTTAGGTAGTGATATCATCACTGCTACCACTGCACTCCAGACAATAATTCCACAACAGTTCATCCAGCAACAACACACAGGTCTTGAAATTGCCCTGACTACTACTACACATTGCTTCATCGTCATTTTTTATTACTCAGGTTTAAGAATCCTATCCCAGCTCCCATAACTGAATGTGAGAAAGATATTTTATTGAAATATAATAAAATCTAAAATCTAGAAACAGTGTAAAGCTCATTCAGAATCAGGAAAGAATTTAGCATTGCTGTTCTGTAGTCGGAAAACGAGGCCTCTAGTAACCTTTTTAATGTCTCAGCTTATAGAAGGAACTTTTTTTACACAGAGCTGTCTGTTTATGCAACTCTCCAAATTTGGAAGAGGGTTGAGACTGATACAAAACAAACATTTTTGGAATATAGTATTGAATGCATATTTCACTGAAATGTATCTCACTCATTGTAACATGCTTTATAACATCAATAAAATTAAAAATGAAAAGGTGGAAAAAAATTACTTGGAATTTATTTTTTGCCATTTATTCACAAACTAGTTTTATTAGGAGTTGTACTACCCAACACTAGGAATATCCAAAGGATAAAAGTGTTCAACCTGACCTTTTGTGAAAAACCTTAACTGCATGCAGATGGGCTGCAATCGGTTAATTGGGTTACTTGCAAAATAAATGATATGCACTGGAGGCAGAGAGGGTTATTATTTGTAGAATTAGCGGTTTTCAAGTGCTTTTCATTTATACACTCTAAAAAAAGATAATATTTGTACCCTGAAGTGTTTTATGCAAATTATACCACTTCTTCTGAGTGTAACCATTTTTGCCACTATATGTACTATAATTAATACAGAGAAATATGTGGAATGACATTTTTTTAATAAAGTAAAATAAAAAAACCCAATCAAATACAACAGTTTATATATTATAATATACTGAACTACAGAAAGGTGAAATGTATTTTTATGGCCACTGTATATATATATATATATAACATGTTTTCTTAATTCACAAATGGAGTATTTGCCAATTTTGCATGAAAAGCTGAAGAATTCCTTTATTGTTCTTAATGCCACATCTTTAATTCTTAGAGGTTCAAAACATGTAGGCATATAAATGTACCTATCTGACTGTCTGCATTTACTTGTTTAACATCATCTTCACTGAAAATCCATCAGACATTGTTTAAAAATAGATATATTTTATTTTGTTATTTATCATCCATGAAAGTTTGTACAACATATTGGAATTGACAGTTTAAAAATAAACAGAAAAAAAAATGTACATTAAATAAAACAGAAGAGAATCACCAAAAAGATAAAGATTACTGTAGGTGCGACTAGTTATGTTATTTCACAATGTTTAATGGATGACCACATTGTACCAAATGTGTTACATGAATACTTTTTATACTCATACTTACATATGGCCTGTGTATAAACAGTTAACTTTCTAATTCTACACAAAACATTCTAGATGGCATCTATAATTAAAAAAAAAACAAAAAAAAAATCTTTAATTTAGACATTTTTAACATGAATTCACTTAACGTTGTGCATAAAGATAAGTATATTCTCATATAATATCAATAGTATGGTCATTATACTGTACATGTTTTCTTCTCAAATGAATTTTTTCCACAATATTTTCAATGGTGCTTCCCAGATTTGACAACACAGGTCTGCAAAATTAAACTCATCAAAAAATGTTAATTGTGAATAGTTATTTTTATTTGCATTTATGAACACAATTAAAAATAGAACATTTAAGTACAAAGTAGTACAGATGTAATTAAAATTTATTCATGTACACAATATTGTTACAGATCAATGTAACATTAATGTATAATCAATGTAGTATTTTCAAACATATAGGTAAAGAAAACAATAAGATATATTCATTGACTTACATACTGTATAACTTCTCCAGTTTTTGTCACTTCTTTTTTGACCAAACCTTTGTTTGCTGGCCTGTCATTTGTACTATTTTTCCATCATACTGACATCCCAATGGCCCTGGTCCCTTCTTCCCATGTCCTTGATATCCATATGGAATCTTTCACTCTGCCCCTCACTCTCCACTCCAAGATTTTCAGAGGAAAATTCCAAATGCAAATCCAAAAAGTGAACTTTGAGACTCATGTTGCAAACCAATTCCTTAATCTTAACTGTTCATTTTTTCACAAGTTCTTTATAATTTGGATCTTTAAAAATGTAGAAATTATTTTTTTAATTGACACCCAAGCCTCTCATTCCAAGTTGTTCATCACATCTTCAGATTCTGCATCAGAAATCACTTTTCTAATATCAGGTCTAGAAAATATGCAGTCTTTCAATTTACCCTCAGACAAGACCAGAAACTTTTGGCCATCTAGTAATAGGAGTTTGACAAACTGCTTCATTAAACCAAGTGATGGTAGCAGCACTTTACCTGGATCCACCAAGATGGGTCAGATGATGTTTTTGGCACCAAATGTAACTTTTTTTTTCTGGCTGACCTGTCCTTCTGAAGTCAACGTCAATTCTTGGCGTTGCTGTACCGCTCAGAGAAAGCATGGGAGTTTTGTATGCTCTGACTGCTGACCCAATAAGATGTTCATTGTAGTTATTTTCTCACTGTTTTGTTTTAAACATAGTACATAAACAATGTAAGAAAGCATTAAATTCAAACAAATTATCATTAAAATAAAACACTGGTATTTGATTAATTAGAGTGCATAAACAATAACAAAAATGTTAATTGACAATTAAAAAATGTGTTTTGTGGAAAAATGTTACGTGATGAAGAAAAGTGTTTTTCATTTTTGAGTTCTGTGCCCAAATATATATAAAAATCACATGAAATAATGAAAACAATATTTTCAATGTATGCCTGTGTTATGTTTAGAATCACGGCTAGTCCTTTTACTTAATTAATCCATTTTAGTATCCTATGTTTAACAATTATTGGATAATCAACAAAAGCATTTGAATAATTTACATTTTGCATTGCATAACTAGGTACAAAACCTATTGCCTTTAACTTTAACAATCTTTACAAATTAAATCTTTTGACCCTGGCAAGAATTCTGCATAGTGTATGGACAAGTTTAAAGTCCTGCCTTTATAGTCCATTTCCCTTTGTCTCCTACTTTTCAGTCGTATTCAACATTAAAGCAAACTTTGATTCTCACATTTGGCTTCAGTCAAAACTTTTATTATATCACTTACAAACATTGCCAGATTCTGTCTTCGATGTATCAACTACTTCACTTGCACAACTTCTCAGCTGAAATAGTACAGTCCTGATTTAAATGTATGAGGAATTAACGAAGTATTTGCAAATCATAACAGGTTGAGAATAAGCAATTAACACTAGAATTACCAGAGCCGACAAAAAAACTCGTAATTCCGTCCCACCTTAAACTGCTTCTTAAATCCCTTCACACCTCTCCGCCAGCGCCCTTTGTCTTCAAAATGTGCTGATAAAGAGAAGCTTGGAGCAGCCGGCTATTCCATCCCCCCACCAATTTATAACGTGCACGAACTTCTCCCAGCTCATGCCTTGATTGAGTATCTGGGAGTGAAGTGGAGTTTTAGAGTGGAAATAATAGATCGATATTTGGAACACACGCATTTCATGTCTGTTCCGTTTCTACAGTAATCTGTGTCAACACATTGTTAAAACAGAAACGTTTTTTATATTCTAGTAGTAGATGACAAAATGTAGGCATAAACTATATAATGTATGAAGCCTGAAGTCCAAATAGCAAAAAAACATTTTCACAAGAATAACACAATTGCGCTTTTAAGATTCTCTGATGCAGCGCACACAACTCTCTGTGCTATGGTTCCTATTACACTGAATGAGCACCTGACACTGTACTTTCTTCCCTGGGGGAAGGTCCCACATCAGAGAATTTCCAGTTCCTGCATAAATTCACACCCGATCTGACGCTGTTCGTTTTCAAATAATATTGCATTAGTGCGATTATATTTTCACATGTATTGTCTCTTTCTTTCAGGTGTGTAATAGAAACCACAGCATAGAGAGAAGTGTGTACATTGCTTCTTACAGGAAAAGGCGATGGAAAAAGTGCACTTTTGTTATACTTTTACACCAATATATGTTCCTGTGTTTGAACGACACGGGCAGATGGGGAGTGTCTGATTATTGCATATAGCGCCGAAGTTACTGCTCTTTACCATTCATTCCTCTGCATGTCCTGGAGTACAAAAGAAACAGCATACAGCAACATGCGGGGACTGGCAGGAACACTCAATAAAACGAAAAGCAAGTGACGGTGAGATACGAAGAAGGCAGCTTCGCCAGCGTTTGTGTGTCAGAACCCAGTTGGTGGGTCGGGGGGTGGTGTTAGTATGCATCGTGGTACACTGCAGAGCTATAGCGCGTCTTTAGTGAAAACAGCCGTGTCAGATAGGGTTGTATGGATTGATTCTGAACGCGACTAAGAGAATGAAAAGTGAATTAAAAAAAAAGCTAACCTTTACAAGGATCATAAATTGCACCGGCTGTTACAGACTGAAATCAAATGTATGCTTTTATTCTAAAACAGTAAGACTAAGAGCAGTTTACTTCTCAAAACGAAATGGCGCAGGATCGAACTCGTGACCTTTTGATTCCCAAGGGGGAAGTGATTCTATTGAACCACGGAGGCAATTATGATAAGCTGCTGTCAATGTCGCATGTTAAGGCGGCTTTTTGTTTCTGCAGTTATATTTTTGAATAAAAGCGCAATTGTGTTATTCTTGTGAAAATGTTTCTTTGCTATTTGGACTTCAGGCTTCATACATTATATAGTTTATGCCTACTGTCACGCATGCGCGAGTAGGAGGCCGCGGATTGATTCGATAACACCTGGGAAACCATTCGCCGCCAGGGAATGGTGGGGTATTAACTTTCTCCCTCTGCTTCCTCGTAGAAAGAAAGACCTTCCTGCACCATAGGCTGGATTGACGCGCAGTGCGTACTTCCGCCCTTCCTCCGCCATCTTGCCCTGGCGTCATCCTTCCCATCCTCCCTTGCGGTCCTTCCCAGCATTCCTCCACTTCCGGCTCCTCCCCAATAAAATGGCCGCGACGCCAGGAGTCGGCGTCGCGCATTATGAACTGTTTGTTTATAATTTTGACCTTTTTTTGTGTGTACAATATACGGGGCGGAAACCCCAACCCTTGCTGTCTCCTCGGTCCTTTACATCTGGCGTAGTCGGCAGGATAGAGATCCCGGAATGACGGAGGGACAGGACCTCAACACGTGCTGCAGGCGATGAATGACCAGCTCCAGGCGCTGCAGCTGCGCAAGCCGCCACCACCGGGAGCTGGAGGCCACGAGGCCAGGTTAGTGGAAGCCCAGGGCGAGACCAGACCCGCCCAGGCAGCCGCCTCCCTTTAGTCCGATGGGCCCTTCGGAGGACGTGCCTACCTGGGCATGTTTGAGAGGGCGGCCACCCGGAGCAGTGGCAGCGGTCAGTGGGCGTCCATCTTGGCGCCATACCTGAAGGACCAGCGCTGCGGGCCTATTATGACCTCCCTGAGGAGGAGGCGCTAATTACGACCTCCTCAAGCCCGAAATACTGGCCCGCTCGGCATTAGCCGGGCCAGCAGGCGGCGAATGGCGGAACTGGGTCTTTGACCCGAAAAGCCCGCCGCGCCCAGGCGTTGAGTTCTGGGGCAAGATGGGCGCTGGCTACGGCCAGAGGCCCGGCGGGCGGAAAGTGGTCGAGCGGGTGGCCTGTGAAGGCCTGGTCAATCACGATGCCCAGTTCCCTCGCCCAGCAGGTCGGGGACACGCCTATCAGAACATGTCGGGCCTCCTCGGCGTCCTGGAGCGTCAGTTGGCGGTCCTCCGACTTGGGGGTCAGAAAAGCCTGCTCGCGGGAACCGGCAGGGACGGGCGGCCACCCCGAGCCCTCGACGCGCTGCTGCAGAAGCGCCAGCCAGAGCCAGAGAGGCCGGGTCCGCCGCTGTTTCAAGTGTGGCGAGACCGGTCACCTGCTACCAAACTGCCCCATCACATCGCCCGGAGCCTATGGACTGCAGCTGGACATCGCGGAGAGGTATTGTACCCGCCGCATCCCTTGGCGAGTCGAATCACGGGAGTGGTGTTGCTAAATGGGCACGCCGTGGTGGCTTTGTTTGATTCCGGCAGCAACATTACCATTGTTGCTCGCCGTTTGTCTTACCGCAACAGTGGTTAAAACAGCATTTGTTGGTCACCTGTGTGCATGGGGGACTAGGTCATATCGTTCGCTCACTGCTATGTCACCTGGAAGGGGAACCAATCAAATGGCGGTCGCTGTGTTACCTGACCCCCTTCCCAGTGATTTTGGGACAAGACTGGTCTAAAAGAATCAGCGGTAAGCCATTCGCGCTCGGGGCCTCGTTGGATCTTGTTATGAGGGGAAAAGGCACCCCTCCCGCGGCCTCCACGCCGTGCACAAGGGCAGGCCCTATGGGCTGGTGTCTCGGGGACCTTTCGTGGCTACGGACCTTGACCCGGAAGATTCCGCGGAGAAGGGACTAGCCAGGAACTCTTCCCGGGCCCAGGCCCCAAGACCCTCTCGGCGCCTGGACCATCAATTTCGGTCCACGCCGGCCTCCTTTAAGAGGGAGCAGTGGAATGATGACTCCCTGCGCTTTGCCGGAATGCGTCGTTCTGCCTAACAGCTCAACAGCGGACGGATCCACACCGCGGGAACCCTTCTTTGTCCTTGAGAATGATCTGTTGTACCGGTGGCTACCCATGAGGCGAGGTCGGAAGTTGTTGCTAATTCAGCGTACCTTCCGGCGGAGATATGCGAGTTGGCACATGCTCACCTCCTAGGCCCACCTCGGGGCGAAAAACACTGGAGAGGATTAAGCTCGCTTTTACTGGCCTGGGATCAATGAGGAGGTCCGGCGGTTCTGTCAATCCTGTCCGGAGTGCCAGACCCGCCAGATTCCTAGGAGGGACCGTGCTCCTCTAGTCCCTATTCCCCTCGTGGACATCCCCTTTGAAAGGATAGGGGTCGATTTGGTGGGACCCTGGAGCCCTCAACCCGTGGCCACAAGTATATCCTAGTCATGGTGGACTATGCCACCCGGTACCCAGAGGCGGTTCCCCTGCGCCCGCTCAATACTAAAAGCATCGCGACGGAACTGGTTAATTTGTTTTCACGCGTGGGCATACCCAAGGAGGTCCTCACGGACCAGGGTACCCTTCACTTCGGATACGTTCAAGGAGGTAGCCAAATTACTGCAGATAAAGCACCTGAAAGCGTCAGTCTATCACCCGCAAACTGGCGGGTTGGTGAGCGTTTAATCAGGCGCTTAAGCAGATGCTCCGCAAGGTAGTCAGCGCGGACGGCAGGAACTGGGACCAGCTCCTCCCGCTCGTGCTTTTTGCCTACCGGGAGGTACCCCAGGCCTCTACAGGCTTCTCCCCTTTTGAATTACTATACGGGCGACAACCCCGGGGAATCCTCGACATCCTAAAAGAAGGCTGGGAGGCGAGGCTCTTCCCTCCTCTAACATTTTGAGATGCGTGGCGCAACCGCGCGACCGACTCACAAAGATCAGGCCCCTCCTAAAAGAGCACGTGACTCGTGCGCAAGCAGCGCAGGCCGGTGTTACAACCGCAACTCCGTCCTCAGGGAGTTCCGCCCGGGGACCGAGTTATGGTGCTCGTCCCGACCTCCCACTTTCGAAGCTGCTCGCTCACTGGCAAGGGCCTTACGAGGTTAAGGAGAGAAAGGGACTCGTCGACTATTTGGTGAAACAGCCCAATCGTCGACCGAGTGAGAGGATCTATCATGTCAACCTGTTAAAGCCCTGGAGAGATAGAGAGGAGCTCCCCAGCTCCCATAGGTCACTCTCCCTTTTCGCAAGCACAACTGCCCTTAACCTCGGCGAAGAGCTGACCCCCAAGCAGCGGCAGGAGTTAGCCCAAACACTCCGAGCCATCCCGAGGTAGTGGCGAGTCACCCGGCGGACCGCTGATTGCCCGATATAGTCACGGGCCGGGGTAATCGTCCGGGAGAGGCCCTACCGACTCCCGGAGGCAAAACGCGCAGAGGTCGAACTGGAGGTGAAACGTATGTTGGACATGGACATAATTGAAGAGAGCCATAGTCCCTGGTCCAGCCCTATTGTCCTCGTCTCCAAGCCAGGCGGCTCCTGGAGGTTCTGTAATGACTTTAGGCGTCTGAATCAGATCTCCAAGTTCGATGCCTACCCCATGCCCGCATTGGCGACCTCCTTGGCGGCTGGAGTGCGGCTCGATATCTGACTACCCTTGACATGACAAAGGGTATTGGCAAATTCCTTTAACGGCATCCGCAAAGGAGAAAACGGCCTTTAGCACCCCTAGCGGGCACTGGCAGTTCAAGGTCCTCCCATTTGGGCTGCACGGGCCCCGGCGACCTTCCAACGTCTGGTAGACAGAGTGCTGAAGCCCCACCAGTCCTATAGTGCCGCCTACCTGGATGACGTTGTCATCTATTCCGGCACCTGGGAGGAGCATCTACTGCAGGTCGCAGCTGTCCTCCGAACACTGGCTAAAGCCGGCCTCCGCATAAACCCCGGAAGTGTTTTTGGATTAAAGGAGGCCAAATATTTAGGCTACCTCGTGGGACAAGGACAGGTGCGCCACAGAGCTCCAAAGTTAAAGACATCTTAGAATGGCCCGTCCGAATACCAAGAAACAGGTGCAGGCTTTCTTGGGGCTTGCGGGTTACTACCGCCGGTTTGTTCCCGTTTCTCGAAGAGCAGCACCCTTGACTGACCTGACAAAAGGGCTCCCCTATACGTGGTGTGGACCGACAAAGCAGAACAGCGTTCAGTGACCTAAAGAAGGCCCTAACGTCGGCACCTGTGTTACGGACGCCCGATTTTGGGCTCCCGTTTATTCTCCAGACCGGCGCCGGACACAGGCCTGGGTGCCGTGCTGAGCCAAAGCGTCGATGGTGTCGAGCACCCTGTGATGTACCTTAGCCGGAAACTGATGGACCGGGAGACCCGGTACGCGGCAGTGGAGAGGGAGGCCTTGGCCATTAAGTGGGCAGTGACCCACCTCCGTTACTACCTGCTGGGTCGGGAATTCGCTCTGGTGACTGATCACGCTGCACTTCAGTGGATGTCCCTACACAAAGAGTCGAATCCGCGGGTCACCAGGTGGTTCCTGGACTTACAGCCGTATAAGTTCACTGTCACTTATCGGCGGGCACCCTTCAGGCCAATGCCGATGCCCTCTCGTATTCACGACCTCTCGGTTAGGTCCGCCCGACCTGGCGGTCCTGGGCTAAGGGGGATCGTGTCACGCACGCTTGCGTAGGAGGCCGCGGATTGATTCGATAACACCTGGGAAACCATTCGCCGCCAGGGAATGGTGGGGTATTAACTTTCTCCCTCTGCTTCCTCGTAGAAAGAAAGACCTTCCTGCACCATAGGCTGGATTGACCGCGTGCGTACTTCCGCCCTTCCTCCGCCATCTTGCCCTGGCGTCATCCTTCCCATCCTCCCTTGCGGTCCTTCCCAGCATTCCTCCACTTCCGGCTCCACCCCAATAAAATGGCCGCGACGCCAGGAGTCGGCGTCGCGCATTATGAACTGTTTTGTTTATAATTTTGACCGTTTTTTTTTGCTGTGTACAATATACGGGGCCGGAAACCCCAACCCTTATTGCTGTCTCCTCGGTCCTTCACACTACATTTTGTCATCTACTACTAGAATATAAAAAACGTTTCTGTTTTAACAATGTGTTGACACAGATTACTGTAGAAACGGAACAGACATGAAATGCGTGTATTCCAAATAACGATCTATTATTTCCACTCGAAAACTCCACTTCACTCCCAGATACTCAATCAAGGCATGAGCTGGGAGAAGTTCGTGCACGTTATAAATTGGTGGGGGGATGGAATAGCCGGCTGCTCCTAGCTCTCTTTATCAGCACATTTTGAAGACAAAGGGCGCTGGCGGAGAGGTGTGAAGGGATTTAAGAAGCAGTTTAAGGTGGAACGGAATTACGAGTTTTTTCGTAGGCTCTGGTAATTCTAGTGTTAATCAATGATGATTAAATTATTAAACTCAATGGTGAGTAAAGATGTAAAAAGTGACCAATCTGGAGTCTGACAGCCACCTTAATATTTCCATATTACTGAAGCAATACTGTAGTATATGCTGTAAAATATGCTTCAAAACATTTCCTTGAATCTTTCCTTATTTTTCATTTTTGAATATTCTAAAATATAAATTTGCTGCAGAGAATGGCCTAGACATTCAAGGTCAGGTTGGTGAGGCAATGCAGAGGTTATTCAAAGTCCCAATATTAAAAGTAACACTTCTGTGAGCCATCATTAAAATTCATTGTGGTAGTAAAATTTGGCAGGAGGTTTAGAGTATTAACATGTGAGGATTGTCTCCAAAGAACAAAAACTAAATAAAATAAAGGCACTGAAGCATTCTTTTATGCATGGTATGGAATCACATTTTATGCTAAACACACAATATTAGCCTATTATTATAGTAAAATTTAAGTATTCAACAATGGCGCCTTATGATATATGATAGAGCCTGCGCAAAGGTGTTGTTGATATCGGTTTTAGTGGGGGTGTGCAATCCTCAATCATAGCACTTCACTTTCTGGCAGGGATCCACATGGCAAGCTGTGCGCAGAATGGCGAGAGATGGCAGGAAGTTGCACCACTTTGGATGGACACTTGGTGGGACAGGGGATGGTTGAGTCAGTCTTAGTTAAGACCTCACCTCGGACCTTGTCACCATGGGTGGCCCTACCAGGAATACACAACTCCCAACAGCATATTTCAGGGGATCATTAATCATTATTCACACAAACGACTCCACCACATTAAGGTGCTGACTCTGTTAACAGTACACTGGTTAAAAAAAAGTATTGTATGATGCAACAACAGACTTCGCTGTGGGTCATCATTTTTTAAATAAACCTGGTTTCTGTTTATGTGGACATTTGATCTGCTGCACATTGTCCAGCACAACTGAACCCGAAATGTGGTGTATGTCAAAAGAAACAAACATCTTTGGCAATATTCTCATTTGTTTATTTCAGCAACTAAGTGGTTTTATTTAGTTGGGAGTTTGCACGCCTTGCATTTGCTCTATGTGTCTATGTGAGTTTTCCAGAAGTAATCAAGTATCCCTCCACATCCCAAATATTTGCATGTTAGGTTTACAGTCTGGTGTGTGTGCTTGAGTGTGACCTGTGACAAATTAACACACAATCTAGATTTTATCAGTGTGTGATACTGTAGGGATAGGCTTCAAATCCCAGCAATTCACTAATGGAGAAAAAAAAAATATTCAGTGAAGAAATTGATACTAAATTGAGCTAACGTAAGCAGTTGCAGGACCCATATCCATACTAGTGACATATATGTTTGCCTCATGTTTCTTTAATGAAGACACATCACTAGATACCTGACAACAGCACAGAAGAAAAACATGCCCCTTTCAACAGTAAATTTTTAAGAGGGAACCCACCTGCCACATGACTGGGTGTAGCAGTTAATTATAATTTGTGCAGGAGATGACTATAGAAAACCACAATACCAACTTTGATGATGAAATGTCGAGAGGGAACTTTCAACCTTGAACCCTACCATGCAGGATGCCACCATCACTCCAATCAAAGTGTAGCCAAACGTTGTACAACAGTGTGGGGATTGAACAGTGGCTCCCAAACTCAGTCCTGGGGATACACCATGGCTGCAGATTTTTGTGCCAACCAAATTCACAATCAATCGTAATAACTGATAAAAACTGATCTCATTTAACTCTTTGAGGACTGAATATTTTTTCTAAAAAACTCAGTTATCTGAAAAGCATACAAAGCAATGGTTTCTCACATAAACAAACATAAAACATCTGTTGCTGCATGCTGTGGCTGCTGTTGCCATCAATTTGTGGTTTGTGGTGGCTGCGCAGGAGCAGATCAGTGGCCAGCAGGAATGCACAGCAAGCTGGCTACCTGGCCGCCTTCGTGCGGTGGGTGGGAAGGTTGTGGCATTTGCATGGCGACGCAGTCTAGTTTACACCTCTTGTCACTGTAAGAGGCAGTCCTCCCAGGTGAACATTGCCATAATGCATCAGCTGCACAATCGTGATCAGAACAACAATCAGCTGATGCCAGTACCTCATTCGATCTTCATCTCCAGATCACTTGCATCAAAATCAGTGTCTGACAAGTCCAATTGAGCAATAAAACACAAAACGTCGTCCACATGGTATTTTGTTTTGTTTGTTCGCCTTGATTTCTCGATTGATGTCGATGCCATTTTAGAGGTTGTTTGGTCTTCGCTACTCATGGAAGCGCAAGGAATAGAGGTCAGATCAGCAAAGCTAACTTTCCTTCTAGCAAAGACAGTCTAACCGAAATGGAAAGGTGAGTTTTGCTGTCGTTTACAGCTGATTACTGTCCTCTATCCCTGAATTTTGACAAAAGTCGACATCTGCCCAGAAAGAGTTAATTAGATGGTCTTTTTGTTTCTCTTCTCATATTCCGTATTCAGAAAAGCACAGCAGTATGATTTTTACATTAATAAGACATTTAGAAATATTTCTACACTTGCCATTCCTTTAAATGCTTAACTCACTTTTGCTGTTTTCCTATTCTGTCCCTTTTTTCTGCGTAGTTTACTCGCTTCATTGTATCCTAAAAATGTTAATTTACAACAAGGTGAGAAGACACTTGTGTAAAAGACACTGAATAATGAAAGGCTGCAACTACTTGAGAATCAGACCCAATAATTAGTAAATAATGGATTAAATAATCAGAACAGCTGGAAAAGCAGAAAGAAAATATTGTTAAAAAAAAAAAAGCTTTCATAATCTCCATATAACTGCTATTAATTCAAAGTTTCCAAACTTACTTTTGTCATTTTTTCATTGACCTGAAAACACAGAAACTGGGAAACAATAGCTCACTTAATTAGGCTAGGCAGGGACAAAAACCTGCAGCCACCTGGGGTTCCCAGGACTTAGTTTGGGAACCACTGGCCTTGAACACTACCTTTGCTATAGCTCATCCTGCGCAATTTAAACAAGAGGATGCATTACCCTCTTTTTCACAGAGGTTTGTAATGCAAACAAGAAAGGGGAAAAAATAGCTCTAATTACAATCTTTTGCTACAATAATGTTTCCTATTTCATGGCATTACGACCCATAAAATGGGTTCTAAGTTTAACTACTTCTGTATCCCTGCGGCAGAAGAATATGATGACTGCTAAGAAAACAGTAGGAAATTATATAGCAGAAACTTGATGTTTCGGTTATGGGAAATGCATAATTTCTTCTTCATTTCTGTTTATAGTCTGAAGACATTGTCACTTCATTACAGGAATTTAAAATTATACTTTCACAGGCGCACACCTGCCTATCAAACGGCATCTTCAGCTATTAACATGGTTAGAGTAATAGAGGCAGCAAAGCTGCATAAGCTCAAAGAATATTGTGGTGTTTTAAGAACATTAGGTGCATGTGGAACTCTAGGAAAAAAAGCATATTATCCACGCAAGCTTTTGTAAGTGGCAGATGCTCACAATAACTCTGTCATAAAAGAAGCAATAACCATAAAGGAAAAAGAAGAGAAAAAAAACCCACCGCATTACACTTTTTCAATATCATTAACTTCAGGAGCATGACAGGCTGAAAGCTAATAATGAATGTACAGGGATTTGTGTATATTAAAACTAGCTCCACTGCTGAAGTGTATTTAGGCACTCTATGCTAGCTTTCAATATTAAAAAGCAGGACTGCTTAATTGAAAATTAATTTAATTATTTCACACTTTTCTTGAATGCAGTAATACAAAAGTAATTAATCAGTTTGACTATTCTAAAAAAGGAAAGTATTGAAACTCAGTGGCACTTTCTGCTACATTCAAATACGCAATGCTATGATGTACTATTATACAAATTATCACAATACATTATTATATCTAAAAGAAATTTCACTATTATTATTATTTTTTAAATTATTAAATCCAAAAGAAATTACACTCATTATTTATTATTGTTATTATTATATCTAAATGAAGATGACTGTGTAATAAAAGTCAGCTTGTTGTTTGGGGCATGCAAACAAAACACTAAAATTTTCTAAATAAACTTTTAGTAATGATGCAAATTTTATTTTTATTTTTTGCTAAATAAATCACAGATAATGTATAAGTAAATATGTCCATCTAGCTATCATCTGTTTTTTGAAGCTGTTTATTTCTTTTCAGGAATATGGTAAAGGTGTTCCTTCTGCATCAAAGCAGCAATCAACCCTTAAGGGGACACCAGTCGAATACTGGGCCCAGCCATGCAGACACCCATCCTCACTGATATACTCACACCAGTGCTAGATTACATCCATCTGTTCATTAATTGGCTAGACCCACCTAATACTAATATACAGTTGTCAGTGCCCAGGATATATCATTGTTACATTAGACACAAGGAAAAAAATAGTCATGGATGGGACACCAGTTTCTTATAAAAAACACACATGCACAAATTTTGTCATAAAACGTCAGGCCAATTCACATCCACCCGTCCATATAAACCCATTATTAAACATATAAAAATGTATAGTTATATGTTATTTTAATTATCACATTTATGAGGTATCTAAAGATTTGGTAATATTTGAAGACAAATTAATGCAGAAGTGGAAAGAATACTCATACTCCATTAAGACAGTAACCCAACTGGGAACCTAAACCCTGAAGGTATAAGGCAAAAGCGTAATCATTGTGCTACTCTGCGGACCACAATCAAAACTATTTACTTCCACCATAGTACCCTTTGCAGCTGCTCTTCCTGTGGTGGGCTGTGGAAGCAACATGCTAAGTTGAAGAGGCCAAGTCACTTTGTAACCAGGAACTAACCCCCTTCCCATGATTAAGGGAGGCACCCAAGGGCTGTACATCTACCTCCATCATTATAGCCTTTTCTTCATGATTTAAAGAAGCAGAAATACTCCTTCAAGCTCCTCTTGTATCACTTAACTTCTCACCCTTTAACATTATAACTGCCATGCAATTTTATGTACTATAACCACTAAGGATTTGCTAAGTGGTGTCTGAACCATTTGGTTCTCACTACTGGTCCATTAACTAGACATGCAGCTAGCACATCCGTAATGCCCTTTCCAAAAAACAGAGTGAAGATAAGAATAAATAATTTATAGACACAGAGCTTCTTGTTTGCATATATTTTGGCTTAAAATATTAGCTTGCATTTTTAATTAAGAAAAAGAAAGATTCCAAAGTCACAGTACTGCTCAGCATATAATTGCTTCAACATTTTTCAATCAGATGGCTACATAAAATAACAAATGAAGAAAAAAAAACCTTTTTTTTTTTAATAATAATCATGCTGAAATATTTTTCAGAATAGTATGTAAGCAGCAAGTGACATGACAGAAATCCACATAAGCAGTATGTACAGATTTTGGGTGTCAGTTGTAAGCAGCTCCGTTACACAAAACAGTGGCACTCCGTCCACTTTCCTTTTGTTGCCTGTGCATCCTCCTTCCTGCCTCTGTATTTTATTGGTGTCTGCATTCGTGGCCATCACTCGTGCTGCCTTTCATGGGGGTTTAGCAGTTTTGTTTACAGTACAGTACAGAGCAGGCTTGCTTTTTGGCTGGCATGTAGTTGATTTGCCATAGAAAGTGACATTTCTCCCATAGCTTATAATAGGTTCAATGAGTTGCTGCACTACAATTGCACACTGCCTTTCCCTGGTAATCAAGTGAGATCTTTCTCAAAATAGGATATAGCACTTTGCATATTTGTTAATTACATCAGTTGCTATCCAAAATTTGTTGGGTTTGCTTAAATTATTCTGAGTGAAACTGCATCAACAATTCATCCAGAATAACTATTCATTAATGGTTATGTTCTGCCCTGACTTATGTGACAGTTTAGGGCTTTCTTGACCCCTTGAACCCTCAGACACCAGATAAAAGTCCAGATAATTGATTTATTATAATAATAATGTGCATAAAGCACGCTCCTCTCCACAATTCTTCAGTAACAATAATCAAACAAACAATAACCAATCCTCCACTCTCCCAGACGCTTAGCCACCCTGCCTCCCAACTCAACTTAATTGTCTGGGATTTCCCAGAGTCCTTTATAGTCCTCAACCCGGAAGTGCTTCTGAGCCCTCAGTCCATGTGATTATCCAGCACTTCCGGGTCAGGTAAAAACTTCGCTTTTTCTTCAGCCCGGAAGTATATCATTTTTTCCGTTCCCATGACTTGGAAATACTTCCGGGCTATATGGGAAATATAAATCCCTGGGCCTCCCTGCAGCGACTCCTGGCGGCTCCCTTGGTAAACAGCAGGGCTGTACATTATAAGTCCACAGTCCATAATTCCCTGCTGGCATTCGGGGCACCTCTATGCTACAAGGAGGGCTCCATCTGGCAGCCTGGGGGTATTGGCTGGGATGAATGGCCGGCAATATCTCACACTGTATAACATATTATGTAGTTCGATACAAAGTATGCCAAGTACCTGTTATAGCAGAAAACTTGTTAGTATACTAAAAGGGACAGTTTAGGATAAAAAGCACTTCATTTGAGCATGCATCTTCCATTAATCCATTGTGTGCATGTGATTATGTCTGTGTTTCAGCATTTCAAAATATTATATTATATTTAAACTATATTTAAATCAATTTTTTTTCTCCCAAAATGGAACCTCATTAACAACCAAGTCCCACATTCCACTTGTCCTTCCATCTTCAGCCATGGTACAAATGTAAATTTTTGTCAGCATCTTCATGTAGCACATGCAGAGAAAGATTTATTCTTGCATATGCATACATTCTGAAGTCTGGGCTTTTAATGCGCAGTTTGCTTTATCAATGCTATGCCATCGCATGTTCTCATTTCCCCATATCATATTGATGCTGGCATTTACAGTGTACCTACTAAGAAAAAGTCAATGTAGGACTAGGACAAGTACAGGAATCTCTTTAAAGCTGTATTGAGAAGCTGTAGGATTAGGATTAGGTAGACTTTATTATTCCAGAGGGAAATTTGTTTACGGCAGGAAAGAACTAAAAACATTGTTAGACAGCTCCAATAGATAAACAAAGACACAACATCTGACAACCAATGTTATTGCATACACACACACTCAAGATCAATACAAAAAAGCATAATTACTATCAAAGATAGTACTGCAGAATTTAACAATTAGCAGCATCCCTTCAAGTAACAGAATTTAAAATGCTTATACAGTAGCTCTAAGAATAAAAGAGTTACTAAACCTTGTAAAAGGCGCTATACATGTGCCCGACACAGACTCACGACGGAGGCACGTGTAAAATCAACAAAAGATTTTATTTTCATCAACTGTGGTCCACATCTTCCCCGTGTCCCTCAGCCCTAACACAGTCCCAAAACACCAAAACAATAAATCAAAATAAAGCACACCACACTCTTTTCCTCCACCATTCCTCCCAGGCAACCTCGTCCTCTTCCTCCCGACTCAGGTTCCTGAGTGGTGGCTGCTGGTTCCTTTTATTAGGCACCCGGAAGTGATCCAGGTGCTTGATGGCCGAGTCCCAGGTGCACTTCTGGGTGTGGTGAAAATACTGCCCACAAGGGCCCAGCGGTTCCTGCTGCAGCACCCCCTGGTGGCACCTGCGGATCCCAACAGGGCTGCACCAAGCTCCAACTCCCATGAAGCCCTGCGGGAGTCCGAGGTACCACTGCAACCCAGGGAGGCTGCCATCTAGTGTCCAGGAGGAGGTATTGAGTCTCCCAGAACATATGCTGAAGGGGCGTCCTGGCTGAGCACAACAAGGTTGCTCTTTACTTGTAGAAACCTAAATCTGCAGACTGATGGCAACAGCTAGAATTTAGAGATAAGAGGATGGCTACTGTCTGACAGAAGTGAGTTGTCTTTCTTTCTGACCTGTTTGCAATGGTTGTAAATTCAAGGATATTTCAAATATGGAGTGAAATATTGGAGAGAGCTCCTCTGCACAGTAATGAAGCAGATGGCCACTTATTCCATCTGGATCTGAGCTTTTTTGATTTTTGTTTGTTTAAAGACCTTTCTGACATCATTCTGGTCAAAAAAGGGGTGACTCCTGGCTCCAGTCTTCATTCTGTTCTTTTGCTGACTTACTTCTGAAGCAAAATCCTGCAGTTCAAATCTTGAATAGAGCTCATTCAAGTTTTGCGCCAACTGATAGTCAGTTTTGACCCTTTCCAGTTCAACTCGAATATTGCTTTTTGCCTGAATGCCAGTCATCATCTTCATTCCATTCCATAATGCACCCAGGTTATCAGTCCACATTTCATTCTCTATCCTGTCCTAATACTTCAGCTTTTCCTGCTTTATTTCATGTTTCATCTCCTTCTGTAATTCCTGTTCAGTTAATGTTCCATGTTGAAATGCCCTATTTTTCAGGTTATCAGTTGTTTTAGATCTCTGGTAATCCACAGCTTGTTTTTATGGTATGTTTTGGCTGATTTCGTGGGTTATATGGTGTCCTCACAGAGTTGTGTGTAACAGGTTACAGTATCAGTCAGTTCATTAATGTCAGCACAGGATTTTTCTAACACTGACAAGTACTCAAAACAGTCACACAGGCACTCAACAGAGTCCTCATCCCAGACTTTAATTTGTTTGCTTTCCAGCTTTTCTCTCTTAAAAACAGGTTAATAGACTGGAATAAGACAGACACAGTAATTATCTATTTAAGACAGTGGCAGTTTTGCTTTCAATTCATAAGTGCCTTTGATGTTCCAGTAGCACTCATCAAGTATTCAGTTTTAATGAATTGGGCAAGTGACATAGCAAAGTGTTTTGTTTGGTGCATAGTGGTTAATGTCTTACAAATATGAAGTTCAGAGTATTGGGAGACAGCGATTCAAGCCTCTGTGTTACTCTATAGATGGTGTTAACGGCCTCACTCGCCACTGCCCTCATCATGAAAATCTGTGGAAATTCTATGGACAGATAAATGGGGTGCAGGGAGACAGACAGTGTGTGGCGCCTGGTGTGGTGGAAGTGCTGCATGGGCACCCGGAAGCACTCCAGGTGCATTTGGTTCCTCTTCCAGCAGCACTTCCTGGTGCTGCCATCCAGAGCTCCAGGATCGTCCAGGCACCCCCTGACAGTGGCCACGGACCCCAACAGGGTTGAGCTTTTAAACTCCCCATTTGTGGCCCTGATGCAATCTGGGGGCTGCCCTCTTGCGCCCCGGGAAAGATATTGCCCCTCTTCCAGTCCTTCCCTTCCCCAGACGTCCCAGTGGCTCAAGGTCACCGGTCGTCTGCCACAAGACCTACATAAATGAAAGTAACTTAGATCTCTTTATTTATTTTTACTGTATTACAAATTATTGATGGTATTTAGTTTGGTTTGTCTTGTTAGCCTAATATTAAACAAAAAAAAAAACTAGTAACTTAATTGAATTTATCAAATACATAACACATCAGAATATGTTGTCAAACATCATATATAAACCAGATTTACTGTAAAAAGGGATGTATGTCATTGGTGGCAAGAGTCCAGTAAATAACACAACCATGAATCAACGTGTTTTTCTCTGCCCACAACAAATCAATTTTATAGTCAGACCACAAGGAAAACTGAAACTAATTATTACAGAGGATAAGCCTACGATTTCTGTTATTGCTTACTCCTCCAAAGCTTATTACTTGCTAAATAGATTCTTGATTACCCGTGAAAGAAAAAAAAGAAACTTCTTAGCAGTGCAGAAGGCGGTGATTTGACAGTTTATTCAAATAATATCAATATCTAAAAATAACCCAATATTGCTGGAATTATTGCTGTAATGAGTTCTTTAATGAAATGCGCATTTAATTTTATGAGGCAGGAACATGTGTGAAAGGAATTAAATTTCAACAGGCTCCCAATCTGCAGCTAATAAGTTAACTGCTTTATCAAAAAAATTTACTTGCTGTTAAAAGAAATGCCCTTCATCTCCCAAGACGTGACCTTCACATCTACCACTAACAGCCACAATATGAAGCAACACCTTTTAATCAATACTCACAGCTAGCCTATTGGAGTCTTACTAAGCTGTAAAAAAAGTATAATTATTCTTTTCTCTTCAAAATCAGTATGAGTATCTTGATTTAATAACAGCTAGTTAACTATGTTGCATGGAAGACTTCAAGAATTAAGCAAACATGTGGCAATTTCTTTGCAGCAGGGCAGTAGGTGTTCCATACTTTTAAAGTAGCAGATTATCCCAGAGCAAATGCATACTTAACATTTGTCCTTCTGATTTTTCCCTTTTTTGCTGCATTCTTAAAATTTACTTGAATAAAGCCTTACATCGTCGATACCATAACAGAATAATCAACCAATGCAATGTTGTTAAAAATGTAGAGCATTGCTAATTGTTGAATTATTATTATTGACTCAATCCCTAAAATGTTTTATTACTGTCTTGTTTCAGATGATATTAATAGTATAATTAGTTTTTTACTTGAATTAATTTTTGTAATGATGTATTGATCACATTTTGAAACATTGTTTCCATTTCAAGTAATCAGAATTTGCTCTGGGCTGACTGTGGTTATTCTGAAGTGCTTAA
Organism: Polypterus senegalus; assembly: GCF_016835505.1. Classification (NCBI taxonomy): domain Eukaryota; kingdom Metazoa; phylum Chordata; class Cladistia; order Polypteriformes; family Polypteridae; genus Polypterus; species Polypterus senegalus. The sequence continues at coordinate 62,067,760 of NC_053168.1, read as the reverse complement.
CAAGGGTGAGAATCAAAATGGCTGTATTACATTTTCTCTTACTTATTTTAAATAATTGAGAGAACTCCTGCAAATATGTTTTGCAACCTGTGCAAGCAATAAATATGATTAGTTGATTACACTAGACAACAAAGGTTTTGCTTCTGAAACACTTTTGGGTGTATTTTATCCTACTGATCATAAAAATTAACCTTTACATTTTCTTATCATGTGCTGTTTTATTGCACTCATCTATTTTTGTAATTTCTCATAATATAACTATACATATACACTACATCAATTACAACTAGAACATCTGAGATGATGCAAAAGTAGTGACACTGCTGCTAAGAATGAAGTTTGGCTACACCAAGCACAGATGTTTCATTTCCGAATGGGTCAGCCATGCTAAATTGTCATATTGCTTTAAAAAGAAATGCCCACTCTTTAAGCATTTCATTCCAGGGCAAAAAAATATCTCACAAAAGCCATTTGTCCACCAAACAGTCCTCTTCATGTAAAACTTGGACTGCTAATAAAATTCAAGAAAGCAATGAACAAGCAACAATTTTGATATCTGAGACATATTATTTCATGAATAACCGATGACAAGATTAGGGAAGGCTTTTTTGATAAAAGTCATCTAAAACAAGTCATCTATGACAAGTGGTTCGAAGGATGTTGAGAATTATCTTGGCAAATACAGAGCACCACACTACATCAAACTGCTTGACAACAGACATTCTTTTATAATAAACTACAACATGTTTTTAAAGATGCATTTTCTACATTCCATTTCCCTGCTAATCTTGCTGCACTCAGTGACGAGTGTAATGAAAGGTTTTGCTAGGACATTGCAAAAGGGTGAGTGGAATCCATCAATGCTGGCTGACTCATTTATTTCATTCTGAAATAAATGCAGAGTGCAAACAAAAATTCGAAGCAAAACATTTTTAAACTCCACAGAATTAATGCATTGAGTCAGCATCATTAACCTATTAAACATTCCAAATTCAATAAAAGATATCTTCATGTTTCTTCAAAGTCCTACATGATGCACTCAACCTGAAATTATGTCTGACCAGCTTGAAGCTCTATATTGTAATCAACAAAACCTTTTCAGGAAGAAAAACATTTGAAAAGATTTTTTTGCCCAGTGATTGGTTGTTTAGACACGTACAGTAAGTGGTGAGGTTATTGTGTGTACGAAAAAAAAAATGTTCATTTTTGCTACATGGATCTTGCATCTTGTGTATGAATCCCTAACCTCGTTGCTGTTTTGTTGAAATTTGCATCCTTACACTATCTGCCAGGGTTATTTCTCTGGGTTTTCCGTTTTCCTCTCATATTCCAAAGACGTGCATTGTTAAATTAATGGGGAATTCTAAGACAGTGATGTTTGAGAGGGCCCTGTGAAGGAATGGCTCTCCCTATGGGGTTTATTCCTGCCTTCCTTTACTTGATGCTGATCTAATTGGTTTCCCTAACCTTTCTGTTACTGTGAATTTTATTTGTCCATCTCTGAATATTTAATGTTTATCCTACATTAATGCAGGATGACAAATAGCATCCAAAAATCACTAGAGCTTTGCAATTACTAGTTACAGTGAGCTGCATTCACTTCAGATTTCATCTGAATACAACCTCACTGAGACTTCACTTTTGTTGGTTATGCAAAAGGAAACCCCGGCAATAGTTTACAAAAGTTTTCGGCACAATGCACCTCCAACAGTGATGCTAATAAAGTTTTTATGCTCACATTAAAAAGGTATTGTTAAGATATTAGTTTCATGACATTTTATAACAGTACATGTTACATTATTACATGATCTAATACAGTCGACCATTGATATACGACTGGCCTGACATGCGAACAACTTGATTTACGACCAAAATTTTTGTTTTGATTTACGACCAACATTTTGCGTTACGACCCGAATGCGGTCACGTGTATCCACTTGTGCGATTGTAAACAAACAGCCGAGAACGTTCATAAGCGTCAGTCGGAGCCCAGATACATGTGTTTGTGGTTAATTATTGGTGTTTTAGTAAATTATGCACATTACACAACCTTTTTTATTATGAAAAGGTTAAGTAAGTGTTGCTGTGGGAGGTTCGGAGCGCATTATGGGTATTTCCATTATTTCTTAGGGGAAAAATAGTCTTGACTTACAACCAACTTGAGTTACAACCAGCCCTCGCGAACGAATTGAGTTCATAAGTCAAGGGTCCACTGTATTACATATCCCGACTCTCAGGTTGAAATAAAATCTCCCCATCATATTATTCATAAGACTCAATTTGCTGTTGTATTTTTTTTTTTTTACCGACAGTCTAAAAGAAAATATCCCATCTTATACACAGGTGTGAAGAGAAGAACAACTCTTTCTTTTGAATCACTTTTACGTATATGCTAGAATGTATGCAGCATAAAAATACAAGTAATGTATTACAGGTAAAGAATACATAATGATTGGCAAACGTAATAAGAGTTTTTTGGGATTCTAGAAGTACAACTTTGTGAGGACTATTGTGGAATACAAAGTTAATTCAAATTATGTTCTTTGTTGCCAGGTTATGTTACGACTATATAACACCCTAAAAACTGGATTAAGATGCTATGGTTGGATAAAATGTTTTTGTTTATAAAGGATGACCAATGCATGGCAATGGATGGTACCTTTTATAGCAAGTTTAATATGCTGCATTACTGTAGTTGCAGATTCCAAGGTTTCTAAAACTTTTTGGAAGATTTTTTTATTGGAAATCTATTTGCAGCCATTGAACAAAAAATGCTCCAAATATAAAACCTCCTCAAGGCATTCGTCTAATTTAATACAAGTGAGAGATTTTGCTTAAAGAAACCTGCATGAGTTTCCTCAACATCCTTAAATAACTACAGTAACGAGTATACTTTCTACCAATGATGAAGGCACAGGTAACATTTCTAAACTTTACATTTATTTCTATTTTTTTCAAAAGAGTGCACAACTTGATAATTTGGGGCAGTGCTTAGAAAGGGCTGTTTCAATTACAGTTTTAGATGGTGAATTAACTATTGATAAAATAAACTCCTCATCCATTGTGTGAAACCATGTCTACTTTTAAATGGTACATTGTGCATTCTTTGGGTCACAAGTTCTGAGAATGCCTCACATTAAACTTCATTATAATAAAAAGTATTACTATTATTATCCCAATTGCTTTGGATACCCAACAATCCCCAACCTACTAAACTTTTTGAATATTTTAATGAACAATCTATTGTGGTACTTTACACTATACAGTATATTGCTAGCATGTTGCTTTATCTTGTTTAATTGGAAAAATCCTTATCCATCTTTGTAATATTTTTAAGTATATTCTTTTTTGCTTAAAATTAGAAGTAAACTCAGTTTAAAAGCAATTGTTCAAGGTGTCTTTAGGATACGGCAAAAACTTACAGTGTCTATAAAAAGTATTCAACCCTTTTGGAAGTTTTCTCATTTTATTGTTATACAACTTTAATTCACTATGGATTTAATTTGGTTTTTTGACACTAATCAACTGTAAAAAGACTCTTTAATATCAAAGTGGAGACAGATTTCTGCAAAGTAATCTAAATGAATTACAAAAATAAATCACAAAATAAATGTGATCCCTTTCTTATGGCATGCCTAAATCTACACTGGTGCAGCCCATTTTAGAAGTCACTTAATTAGTTCGATGGACATCACTTGTCTGTTGTTTCTATTGATTGTAGTAAAAATGTACTTTATCTGAAAGGTCCAGAATGTGATACAGTATGGTGACCTAATCTACACAATGGAGACAAAACAAGATTTAAGCAACACTTTGAAAAGCACAAGTCAGGGGATAAGGACAAGAAAATATCCCAGCCACTGAATATCCTTTGGAGTCCAGTTAAATCAAGCTTAAGAAAAGGAAAGAGTATGTCACAGCTGTAAGTCTGTCTAGGGCACTCTGTCCACAAAAACATGAAAACAACTATTTAGGGAAGCCACCAAGAGACCTATGAAAACTCTGAAGGAGTTAGAAAATTGTGGTTCAGCAACTGTTGCCTGGGTTCATCACCAGTTGCAGCTTAATGGCAGAGTGATAATGAGAATGCCACTATTTAAAAAATGCACATAACATCTCAGCCAGAATTTGGCAGAAGGCACATGGGAGACATGGAAGTCAGCTGGAAGGAGGTCCTATGACCTGATGAGACCAAAGTTGAGCTTTCTGGCCATCATTCTAAACAGCATGTTTAAGGATGCAGTTTATCAAAATCACACCATTCGACTGTGAAACATAGTGGAAGAAACATCATACTGTGGGGATGCTTCTGTCAGTAGGCTCTGCAAATCTTGAAAGGGTGGGGTGTAAAATGAAAACAGCAAAATATATGGAAATCCTGATATAGTCAGCAGGAACCCAATATCTGTATTCCAGTCAGTCAAAAACCCTCAGCATTAAGCCAAAGCTACACAAGGATGGTTGCAAAATAACAATGTTAATGACTTGAAGTAGTCAAGTCAGAGGAGAGATCTTAATCCAACTGAGAACCTGTGGTTGGACTTGAGAAAGGCTGTTCACTTATGATCCTAATGGGTCCTGACTGATCTTGAGCAGGTTTGCAAAAAAGAATGTGGAAAATTGATGTATCCAGATGTGTAAAGCTGATAGAGACTTGTGAACAAAGACTTAAGGTTGTCATGGCTGTCAAAAGGCATCGACTAAATTCTGATATGAAAGGGATGACTACTTCCGCAATCAGCTAGTTTGTATTTTATATATTTGTAATTAATTTAGACCACTATGCAGAGATCTGTTTTCACTTTCACATTAAGAAGTCTTTTTTTCATTTATCAATGTCAAAAAATGCAAGTTAAATCCACTGTGATTTAATGTTGTATAATAAAAAATGTGAAAACATCAAAGGTGGTTACTACTTTTTTTTTATTAATTTTATTGTAATAATTCCATACAAATAGATACATTTTTACAAAAAATAGGATTGAAAATTAATCGAACCCCACCCCTGAGAAACAGAGCATGGCCAATGGAGTAATACTTAAAGCTTGTAGCAAACCTATATTGATGAGTTTAATAGGGCAATAGAAATGAATGGAGAAGAAAAACAAATGCGGAGAGAATCACTCCTTCTTATTCTAAAATATTTTTGATTAGATCCTGCCAGGTTTTGAAAAAGTTCTGTACAGATCCTCTAACTGAGAATTTGACTTTTTCCAATTTCAAATAGTATAAAACATTGGTTTCCCACTGACTTAAAAGAGGACAGTTAGGAATCTTCCAATTTAGCAAAATAAGTCTGCGTGCCAAAAGTGTAGTGAATGCAATCACAGTTTGTTTGTCCTTCTCCACTTTAAACTCATCTGGAAGAACACCAAACACAGCTGTTAACGAGTTAGGAGGGATTGTGGCACCGAGACTGTCAGAAAGGCACTTAAACATTTTGATCCAAAATGATGTTAATTTGGTGCAGGCCCAAAACATGTGACCCTTTGAAGCTGGGACTTGATTGCAGCGTTCGCATGTCGGATCTTGCCCTGGAAACATTTTGGACAGTTTTAAGTGAGACAGATGTGCTCGATATATAATTTTGAGTTGTATAATTGTATGCTTTGCGCATATGGAGCTCGAGTGAATTCTCTGTATTGCTACCTTCCACTCCTTATCTGATATATTATGAGATCTTTTTCCCATTGTCCTCTTGGATGCTTGAAAGGGAGGGACTGTAAAATAATTTTATATATTGAAGAGATGGTGTCTAAGTCCTTGAAATTGAGCAATATTTTTTCCAGCATGGAGGAGGGTGCGAGATGTGGAAAATCGGCCAGGTTCTATTTAACAAAGTTCCTAATTTGAAAGTGAAATAAATGTGTTGCTGGAAAGTTAAATTTGGAATGTAATTGTTCATAGGATGCAAAGATGTTGTCTATATAAAGATCTCTAAGCAATTTAATCCCAAATCTTTTCCAAACATTAAAAACTGCATGTGTTTGCGAGGGTTAAAAGAGGTGGTTCTCTTGCAGAGGTGCCACAGATAAAAGATTCTCCATCTTGAAATACTTTCTACATTGGTTCCATGTTCTGAGTGAGTAAAGCACAATTGGGTTATTAGTATATTGCCAATAACTTGCATTTATTGGGGCGCAAAGCAGGGAAAATAAAGAAGTACTGCAGGATTTTACTTCTATTACGGACCAAGCCTGTGTATGTTCATCTATTTGTGTCCAGGTTCTTATAGCTTGTATGTTTGCTTCCCTGTAATAAACTTTTTTATAGGCACAATGAATAAATAAATAAATGTTAATTTTACAGTTTCAGAATCTTCTCATAGAACAATTTGATGTGACACGTTTTGCAAATTTAAGAAAATTGGCAGCTGGCACAAAAAATATTCATAATTTTTATATGAATTGGCTTTTTAAACAGTGCATTTATATTATTAATGCAATATGGACAATAAATATAAATTGAATAAAGAGGTATTATTAAGTCAACATCATAAAATATGTTCACCCTTTAGTTTAGTCTAAATTAGTTTAGACTTTTAGGCACAAATATGTGTGTACAGCAATGAGTGTATCACTCTCCTTCAGAAAAACATTGGGGGTTATCAAAATAAAGGAAGGAACAGTCTGAATAATAAGATCAAAGGATTTTGAGTACTCTTGAAATGTTTTGTCTTACTTAATGCAATGGAGTATGTCAAATAAGTAGCTTTTCCAAAACGTGGAATAAAGGTAAATGATAAGAAAATGAAGCTGTATTTTTCCAATTCTGCCATGGCTGTCAGATGTAATGATCAGATAGTCTTCTGTGATTCAAGAGAAAGACAAATCCTTCAGTTCAGCACAACTTTGATGAGTTAAACATGACTGATTCTCACCACTTCATTCGTCTTTCTTGCAACTCCCCTTTGTCTGAGAACAGTGTCCATATAGTAACCACGCGAGGCAGATTTATTATTAGTTTATGTATTATTTGGATGGTGCCTTTATAGAAGGTGACATAAAACATTTGAGATGTGATTGGTTACATTTCTTTTGGGAGCCCAGGCAGGTGAGGTGACTTGCTCATGGTCACATAGCAGGATTTGAAAGCTTTAACCGTATTGCCACAATCCATGCATTGGACAGGCTGCGCTTTCTATCAAGAGATTGATCTCTGAAAAACATATTAATTTAATATTCTTTCATTCACTTAATTACCATATCAAATAGTTGGCTATTCAGACTATTTAATTTCTTAATAAAATTATTTTGTTAAGAGATTTACAGCTATATTCAAATAGATGTCACTGTCACACCTTCATCAGATATGGTTGCTAAGTAAAATGCTTGACATAATTTATTTTTGTGCTATATATTAATCCTAGGCTCAATATGTGTTTGCTTTTCACAAATTCATTTGATACTTTTCTTACACATTATTATAATTATCAAGATTCAGAATAACAAGCTCAGCTCTAACATAAGTGCTTGTAAAAAAATCTTACAGTCAAAGAATGAATGCTTATTTGTTTACCTGAAATAACAAGATATTAATCGTTACAGCTTTTAGATATAAAAGCACAGGGATTTTATTCACATTTAACAAGTCAGTCTTTCCACAATAGAAGACTTCTAAATTGTTGCCTCTTGCAGTTAAGTTTGTGGGAAATTGTTTTTTAAGTTTCTGTTCTCAGGGGATGCTGACTGCATAATTTACACATGCAAGACAGCACAGGCAGAGATATAATGCTCTTCTCGGCAGAAATCAACTGACAGCTTATTGTAAAGTTAAAAGAGCAATGAGTATAATGCAGGGATGTCAAATGCAGTTCCTTGAGGAATAACTTAACAAATACAATGTTCCAGTAATTTAATTCAAAACTGGAGCTGAGAAGATAGCTGGAAGAGTCTGTGCTCCTCTAGGAGTGGAGTTTGACATCAATGCCTGGAACTGGATGCCTTTGTGCTGCTTTTATACAGGGTGGACACCCTTTGTTAGATTCATTGAAATGCTGTTTTTAATGAACTTTACAATGCTGTGGTCACTTATGTTGTTGTCATTTGTTTATTAATGTCAGCCAGAGTTTCACTTCAGTTAACACTATGCACAAAAGTTAAAGTATAAGCATATTTAACCACTAGCTAAAGTACTGGAGTCTAAAATTAATATAAAAAGTGATGATTTACTCAGTTTATAACTAGTAGTCTAAGTAAAATAATCAAATTCAGGGTCCTCAAACCCTAATCCAGCAAAGCTGAGCAAAAAAACAGAACCAGGCCAGGAGCTACGTTAGTTCATCAAAAAGGCCAATTATGCACAAATGAAAGCCACCATGTAATCTAAAATGTCTGCCTTTGGGATGCATGAGGAAGACCAGAGTAGGAATCTAAGAGAACCTCTAAGAGAACTCTGGTGTGTGTCGATATGTTAAAGGAGAAGACCCAAAAATAAGACACTGAAAGTAAACATGTCTACCAATGCCGGAATGGACAGCAGAAACTGAAGTTGTTTACAAGTAAAATGCATATTCAGAATACAGCTCCTTAAAAACAAACTAAAATTATTATGCAGAAGAGTGTTATCTTTGAAAGTGAAAATGGAGAAACTACCTGAAATTCATTATGGTCTTTTATAGATGAATGCTGTCATGAACTGCATATCCATGTACACACATCTATAGGTGCACTAATTCAATAGCCACACAAGGCATTTTGAGAAACTGACTTGCAAAATGTCGTCGGTGATGACTCTGACAACCAAACTCATGAAAACCGCATAAGCAAACACGGAGTAACACTATCAAACTATGATGTAGCAGCTCTTCATAAAATATATCCAATATAGTGTACATAGATATAGGGTATAAAGCAAACACAAGCAAAGAAAACGTAGAAATGGTGGTGTGTTTCAGAACTTCATTAACAGTTTTGCGGCATTTTGAACTTCTGAACGTTTACTTCAATGTCTATTGGTGATTTTGTTTATTCAATATTTTGTAACAATTAATTATTTCCAAACATAACAGAAAATATAACGTAATTGCATACATTAGTAGAACATATGTAATTGCACATTTTTAACAGCATTTTACATTGTCACTAGCTGCGTTACGTGACTTTGACATTAAATTTCTAAGACAATAAAGATATGCCTGTCCATGTACTCTAAAATTTGGCAAGAAATTGTCATCAATTATTGTTTTTGCACCAAAAGGTATCATTTGAAATATACTGTTATATTTTCTTAAAGCACTGAACAAATGTTCTTAGTCCGGGTGTAAACAAATACCATAATTTTAATAGGGTCTGGTAAGTCTTCAAAAGGTGATAATTTGATTTTCCCACTTTTACAACACAGGTGGTACATCAGTACATTTCAATACACAACAGTACACCCTGGAAGAATTTCTGTATTAGATTCATAATCAATGTGTGACTTGTAATTAAACCCCTCATTGCAAAGGCAAACATGTTTTCTGGTTTGCATGTTGAACAGAAGTTTCTCTGTTCATATCACTATGTTTTAAGGTATGTTTAGTAACCTCAGCTCTGTTCATGATGGGATTTTTTGTGCATATTTAGCAAGTGCAACTCTGTTCATTTTAAGATTTTATTGTACATGTTTAGCAATTACCTGTCTGTTTACTTTAGGATTTTTTGTGTATATTCAACAACTGCAAATCTGTTTATTTGGGAATTTTTTATGTATATTTAGCAACTGCAACTCTGTTGCTCTCAGATTTTTGGTGCAGATTTGGTCATAGATTTTCTGAAATTAATTAAGTCTGATAATGTCTGTGTGGCACTTAAGTTTCATGCTTTATTAGTATAGTTTTATATTTATTAACTGCAACTCTGTTGCTTTTGGGAATTTTGTGCACATTTAGCCGCAGATATGTTTAATTGATTTTGCCTGATATTGCCTATATATCTAGTACAGCACTTATGTTTTCATGTTTTATTAGTATTGCTCTGAGATAATTCAGTTTCATCAGTAAAGTAAGAGAATGTACTTGATTGTGATGTTTGGAATAACCAGTTTTGATTATGAGCATGTTTAAAAGTACTAATGGTTTCCCAACATCAAAATGACCTTCACATAAAGCTCTTGTGAAGCACAATCTTTTACCCCACACTTAGCAAATAATAGGCCATTTCTGTAAACTCCAAATACACCTGTAACAATTTCTGATGCAGCTAACAATTTGCAAAAGATATCATAGGTTGAGGAATTTTGCATATTATTCATGTCCATTTTAACATCGTAGTTTTATATGAGAAACTTGGTATCGCTCCCACTGATTATATATTAACTGATTGAACATCTGGATCTGAATCTGATGCTGAATTTACAAACTTAATACATTGTGTCACAGACAGCCGGGATCTTGGTCCGGCCGGGACGCCTCTTCACTGTATCGACTAGGGGAGCAAGCCTGGTCAGAACAGACCTCCCCCGGGACACTAGATGGCAGCCCCACTGGGTGGCAGTGGTGCCTCGGATTCCTGCAGGGCTCCAGGGGAGATGGAGTCCTCTACAACCCTGTTGGGATCTGGTGGTACCGCCAGGGGGCACTGCAATTGTTCCTGAGCCCATGTGGGGGGGCTCTTCCACCACATGGTGGAAGTGCAACTGGAAATAGGTCGTCAAATACCTGGAACTCTTCAGGGTGGGCTATAAAAGAAGCCAGCAACCACCACTCCGGGAGCCACGGTCGGGTGGTATTGGATGAAACTTGCCGGAGAGGAGTGGTGAAGATAGAGAGTGAAGAGTACTGTGCAGTATTGTGCTTCTGGAACAGGCACCTTCTCTTGAGATTCAGTTCATGGACAGATATCCTGACATTTTCTTTTAGAATTCTCTGATATAATTCAGAATTCATTGTTCCATCAATGAAGGCAAGCCGTCCTGGCCCAGATACAGCAAAACAGGCCTAAACCATGATACTACCACCACCATATTTCACTGATGGGATAAGGGTCTTATGCTGGAATGCAGTGTTTTCCTTTCGCCAAACATAACACTTTTCATTTAAACCAAAAAGTTCTATTTTGGTCTCATCGGTCCACAAAATATTCTTCCAATGACCTTCTGGTTTGTCCACGTGATCTTTAGCAAACTGCAGACAAGCAGCAATGTTTTTTTTGGAGAGCAGTGGCTTTCTCCTTGCAACCTGCCAGGCACACCATTGTAGTTAGTGTTCTCCTGGTGGTGGACTCATGAACATGAACATTAGCCAATGGGAGAGAGGCCTTCAGTTGCTTAGAAGTTACCCTGGGGTCCTTTGTGACCTCGCCGAATATTACATGCCTTGCTCTTGGAGTGATCTTTGTTCGTCAACCAATCCTTTGGGAGGGTAACAATGGTCCTGAATTTCCTCCATTTGTACACAATCTATCTGACTGTGGATTGGTGGTCTCCAAACTCTTTAGAGATGGTTTTGTAACCTTTTCCAGCCTGATGAGCATCAACAACTCTTTTTCTGAGGTCCTCAGAAATTTCCTTTGTTCCATGATTCACAAACATGTGTTGTGAAGAGCAGACTTCACAGAGATAGATAGATCCTGTTCTTTAAATAACACAGGGTGCCCACTCACACCTGATTGTCATCCCATTGATTGGAAACACCTGACTCGAATTTCACCTTCAAACTAACTGCTAATCCTAGAGGTTCACATACTTTTGCCACTCACAAATATGCAATATTCGATCATTTTCCTCAATAAATAAATGACCAAGTATAATATTTTTGTTTCATTTGTTTAACTGGTTTCTCTTTATCTACTTTTAGGACTTGAGTGAAAATTTGAAGATGATTTAGGTATTATTTATGCAGAAATATAGAAAATTCTAAAGGGTTCACAAACTTTCAAGCACCACTGTAGAAAACAAAAGGGGAAAGCTGAGTAATATAGAACCCTACCAAGACAAAACAGGTAATTTTGCTTTTTTAATAATGTCACCAAATTTCAGTCAAATCAGTCAAAACATTTTTGAGATTTTGGAGTACAGTATGTAGTTTTTCTGCTGTATATTTAAATTTGCACTTCCTTATGTGACTGACAGTTCTATCCAATGTGTCTTACAACATTTGAGAAGCAATTGGTTACATTTCTTTTGTTTTTTCAACTGGAACAGGCAGTTGAAGTAACTTGCACAACACAACAGACACAACAACTGTAGGTGCTTTTCTCATTTTATGTGAACAAACCTAAATAAACATAAAAATAGACTTAAGCTGCCCACTGTCTACATAAATGCCACACCTTCTGTTTCCAAATCGGGCCACATTGGTCTGGGCACCTGTCAATACTCTCATTCATTGGCAAACAGTTAGTACCTTTCAACCTTCACACCTACTACTCTCACACAGAACCTTCTCTGAATAGAGTAGATCTTCCTTTCAGTGCACCACTAACTTCAAAGCAATACCTAATTAGATATAAAGATACTTGAGACCTTGACTAGGATTTCCAGCCTGTCTATGCTCCTGGTGTGATATAAAGTTGTTTTAGACCCTCACATTCCCAAATTATAGATCAAATGAAGCTTTTCAGGCCACAAAATGGTTTTAACTGAATGAGTCCATACATCCTTTTTCTTTTACATGGTCCTGATAAAGGATGAAACTGAGAAAATCTGTGGGCATGTAATATATCCTTTTAAATAAATTAGTAAAGATTTTTAGTTTTAATTCAATTAGTGTTGAGTTGTTTTTTTTTTAATTTCATTATAAGTATTTAACACATTTAACAAACATGGTTTCCCTGTCCCTCTGGCCTTTGGTCTGTCAAGCACTCTGCTAATTTCTCTTGACGTATTATGGGAAATTCAGAAGAATATTTTTTGTCTTTTGTAACCTTTGGTATAAAGTTGAAATATAATTATGTTACAACACTAACATATGAAATATTCTTGTAATTGTTATTCCAGTGAGACTTCTGCAGACACAAACAGCAAAAATTAAAAGAAAATTTACCATAACTGTGGGTATCTTATTAATATGCTAAAAAGCAATTTTTGAAAATGGAGTAGAGGCATTTTTTAAATTAACATTTAAAATGCAATACATAATACATTTAAGTGCCTATAATATTAACCACTTACAAAAATAATTTTAAAAAGCAGATTTCTTTTTATTGTGAAATCTAAGAGTAGAGTGCCACAATTCTACAGTCCTCCGTGAGCTGGGTTTGAATGCTGCACCATGTTTGCTTAAGTTTTCCTCCAGCTACTTGGGTTTTCTTTCCACATCCCTAAACATATGTGTGTTAGGTTAACTTCCAATTACTAATTCGCCCTGTACGGGTGGATACCTGAGAGGGCCCTGTCCATGGCTGATGCGTGTCTTACATCTAATGTTGCAACCCTCAATTTGATTATGGAGACTTGAGAATGTTCTGTTAAATTGACAACACTGGGTTGTCTCCAAATAAATGCACATTGAAGGATCGGTTTCAATATGTTTATCTAAAATTGCTTCATCTTAGTGGTCATACCATAGATTCTAATAATGTACTATACCATATACTAAGCCCACTTAATCCTGATAAAGGTCACAAGAGGTCTGAAGCCTATCCCAACAAGCATAAGGTGCATAGTAGGAACAATCTAATGGACAGGGATGCAGTCCATCACAGGGTAAAACACACACACACATGCATACACCATGGCCAAGTAAGCATCACCAATCCATCTAACCTGCAAGTCTTCGAAATGGCATGAAAACCTGAAGCCCCTTGAAGACATGTGGAGAACATGTAAACTCCACTCAGGGATGACACAGGACATGAATCCTGGTGTCCTTACTGTAAGGCAGCAGTGTCATTGCTGCACCATTGTGCCCCCCAATTTCTAATACTGTTAATTTAAATAAATAAAACTGTTCAAAAGAAAGCATTATAATTGACATCAGTTCAAGTAACCAATATTGATAGAATACAGTATGTTATGAGTAGTGCACAAAATCAGATGTCACCTGGCTAAATACATTTTTTCTATTTTATTTTTATTTTTTTTCGCTCACTCTATGGTTCTTCTAGGCAGATGTCATCCAATTGTCAATGTGTTCATTGAAATAATAGCATCAAAGGGACCCCACTGTCTTTTGGGAGCTGTCCAGTTATGTAACACTTGAAACTTTTTGAAGTGCTGGTAATCTCTCAGAATATATCTATAAGTATTGTTAGCACTTTGGTTTCAGACTAAGGGTTATGAAACACCAATTCATGCAATTGAAGCTGAAACCTTGACAATGTTCAAAAAGCATCTGGTTTCTGGTAAGTTTACACGTATTACAGCGGATATTTTGTTTTGGCCTTAGCTCACAATCCATTGTAAGGTGCCCATGCCATAGAATTCTTAGAATAATGGCACTTCTGCTCTGGGATGCAGTGAAGATCTAGTCAATGACATGACACAATGAAATGCCAATGAATTTGACCTGCAACATCTTCTGCTTTAAACTTGATGCTAAGGCCATGACTTATTCAAAATTCCAGAATCCCTCTGCACCTGTAATGCGTTCCACTTTTTCTTTACAGGATTTTGCCAGAACTCCACCTTCTCCAAAAAATATTTCTGTCTTCTGAATGTGTAACAGCTTGTTTGGATAGCGGGAGAGACTCAATCTCATTGAGCTATGACAGGGGGCCCATTTCTTTGTTCAGGTGTGCAGCCAAACCATCCATCATCTGCAGCACAGTGTTCTCTTTTTCTGCAAGTGGCATTATTCCTTAGCCATAATGTAGCTGCTCTATTCATTAGTCGTGAAAATGTCATTAGCCTCTGTTAGAAATGTGGATTTCTCCACTTTTCTAAACAGACAGGTTGTGGATTTGTGTGCAGTCCTGTTTTGTGGTGTAATTTGATCCATGCCATAATCATGTACATAGGAATTGGCTAAACAGAATAAAAAAGACCACTTTATATGCTGCTCCAACTGGACTCTGTGCTATTCTCCACAGGCCTCACTTTACATTCACTTGTGTATTTCCTTTAGTTAGCCACTCTAAAGTATACTGGTGTAAGTGAATGTGCATGGCACCCCATCCAGTGCTGCTGTGGGGCCTCATCCTGACCCACTCTGCCACTTAAATCTCCCTTTCTTCACCTTCTCTGCCAAAACCCTCCTGTTTCTTTTTCCTTTTGGTCGGTTTTACCTTCTTTCTTTAAATATTCAGATACAGTATTGTTTCAGGCCTTCCTTCTTTTAGACCTTGTCTCACTATGACGGCAGCCAAATTAATGCACTGGAGGAGTCCTGAGCTCATTACTGTTGCCAATTGTCACTTTTCATTTTACGACTTAATTCACCTCAAACTGTCTGTGTCACGGATTAATGGTTTTACTACATCGGCTCAGCTGTTGTTATTCTCTTTTTCATTCAATAGAAAATTTATCACAAAAAATAAAGATAATAACAAAAAACATACCATACTGACTTATATATAAGCATATACATATAAGAAAATAATATTGTGACGTGTCTTGCCATTGCATGGGCTATAGGGAAGGGAAGCAGTGTTGGGGTGGAGTCTTGGGGGAACCCTGTTTGTAAGGGCTTGGGGCACCTCCCTAGAGAGAGATGAGTGACAGGGATACGGGTTAATTAATGGGGCGTGATAAAAAGGGGTGGTGTGGCCGGAAGTGTGAGTTGGAGAAGTTGGAGAAAGTGAGGAGAACAGCATCAGGTGTAAAGAAGGAAAGTAACTGTTTTTAAGAGAGGTAGATAGGACGAAGGTGATTAGTCTTTGTTATTTTGGAGGTGTCCCCGTGACCCAGACAACAGGCGGCTGTAGGGCATCGTTTATATCGCGGCATATTGAATAAAAAGCCAGTCGGCATTTGGAAGACTTCCCCGGACAAGCGGCTCCTGAGTGTGTGTATGCGACGGGACGTCACAATATAATATTCTCTAAGCCTCTTAATTGAGTTCAGGGTCACACAAGGGCAGAGCCTATCCAGGTATCATCAAAAATAAGGCAGGAATTAGCCTTGGAGTTGGTGCCAGTCCATCATAGGGTCCTCTCATGCACAAGCAGCAAGTCACACTCACACACTGCTGATATAGAATAACCATTAAAATTAAAAAGGCTATCTTTGGGGATAGAAGAAAAACCCACAAAGACACAGGAATAAGTCTGACATCCTAACAAACATTTTGAGCATGGGGTTCAAAAGCAGGACATTGAAGTCTTTAAATGGCATCATTAACCCCAGCACAGCTCTGCCATTATTGTATCAATATGTACAGATTAAACCTAAGATCTGTATGCTTAGCATGGTGTCTCAAGTGTTTAATAATTTTAATATACAGTAGAGTCTCGCAGATCCGACATTCGCTTATCCAACATTCTGTATTATCCGACATCCCACCGCAAAAAAACGCATCAATCGGCAACAAGAACTGCAAGTTGCGAGCGTGAGCGTAGTCTATTTTTTCAGTTAAATTTTTATGTTGTTTTGTTGTAAAACATGATTACAGTGGATTACGTGGCCAGCCCTCTCTGTCGTGTGTGCGTGCATGTCTCTCTCTCGCGGGTTTGTGTGTGTGTGCATGTGTTTTTCTCTCTCTCACGCGTGCGTGTATATGTTCGTGCATGTCTCTCGCAGGCACGTGTGTGTTCGTGCGTGTCTCTTGCAGGCACGTGTGTGTCTCTCTTGGGCGCGTGTGTGTGTGTCTCACGTATGTGCGTGTGTGCGTGCGTGTCTCTAACCCACGTGCGTATGTCTCTCTCGCCCGTGCGTGCGTTCGCGTGTGTCTCTCTCATGTGTGTGTGTTTGCGTGTGTCTCTCTCGCGTGTGCGTGCGTGCGTGCGTGCGTGCGTGCCTATGTGTATCTCTCGCGCGTGTGTGTGTGTGTCTCTCTTTCCCTCACACATGTGTGTGCGTGTGTCTCTGTTTCTCTCGCACGCGTGTATGTGTGTGTGTCTCTCTCTTTCTCTCACATGTGCGTGTGTCTGTCTGTCTGTCTGTCTGTCTGTGTCTCTCTCGCGCTGCACAGGGAATGCACAGGGAGAGACTGAACATGTGCGGAAATCATTGGCGCACACAAACCAAAAGGGAAACTGGCTTGTTCCTATACCGAGTGTGTGGTCGTGAACAGAGGCAAAAGTTTGGTGAACTTTTTGGTCATAACCCGATTTGTACGTGTTCAGAGACATTCATGAACCAGTACACCGCATTAGGTTCGTAATATGTAAAATTATAACATAGTCTGACATTTAATAGGCTTTTTCTTAACACCTCCCATTATCCGACATTTTCGCTTATCCGACGTTCTGCCAGCCCGTTTATGTCAGATAAGCGAGACTCTACTGTAATAACGTACTGATAATATAATGTCAAAACAAAATTTAGCAATATGGGATAAATTAAACTAACAACAGTATATAATAATAGCCCCCCCTCTCTCTGCAGTGTAAATAATAAGCCATTATTAATCTGCAACCTTTTTTTTTTACTTTTAAATTATTTTTTAGGGCATTTAAATATTTCACTCTACTCTTAAATTGTCAGATTAAAATAAGTACAATAGATTTTTCTCATTAACTGATATAATTATGTTTGGTTTTTTTTATTAATAAGCCTGAATTTTGTGCTTTCTGTTTATTGCTGACATAAACTAAATACCCTTATGGAGGATATTATTCATTCGAAGAGTTCTGTATATTAAAGCTATTTTGTAAATATGAAAATGCCTAGAAAATAAGGACCCTTATGTTGATTTCCAGATAGGAAAAAGCTGAGTCAAATTCTTCATTAAAATATTAAGCCATAATGAGGGATTCAACTATATAAATTCGGATAATAAAAGAATTTTACTTGTATTTTCCCTGGGGGTTGACACAGAAGCAGACAAACCAGTGCAGACAGGGTAAATGCTGAATGCTGGTTGTGATAAAGCAATTAGCATATCATTAGCTATTTGCTACACACTCATCCCTCATTTACTTAATCTAATATATGATAATTAATTATAATGGTATTGAAATAAGCCCCCTGTTTTCTTACTAACATTATCCCCTCATAAAGATTAAAAAAAAAGTTTTTTTTTTTTCAGTTTGTTGAGCAAGTATCCACAAATAACACTGCAAAATAAATTCTGTGAAGGAGAAAAGGTCACTACTAATTTGTGAAAAAGCATTATATTCTTACTTGCCAATGTCAGACAGCTGAATTCTTAAGTCATCAGTATGCAAGAAAATGAAAGAAAAAAAATGCAGATCACATTAGCATTAGGGAAATCTGCAAAACTGCACAGACCAGAATGCAGCAGCTTGATGAGAATTAATTAAAATACTTTACCTTCATGATACCAGTATAATTAACAAAAATGTAATTACATCTTACATTTTATATAATGTTTGCCTCATACCTGCTATAAATAATTTCAACCAAACATATTATTACTTTTCTCTAAACAGGCATTGTGTTAAACAATGAACTGTAACATTTTTGTTGACAATGGAGCAAAGCATTGAAATTTCTGATGCAGCGAGTGTTAGACACGTCTCGTCTTTGCAGGTTAAACTACTGATTTGACTCTTTACCTAACCGTTTAGCATTTAAATCACAATAAAATAATATATAGTGAGTAAACACTATTGTGGACATATTCTTGTTGATCAGGGCATTTGCCTTTGAAGATGTCCTTCATTTTTATGGTACCACATACCCTGAGATATACATTCACATAACTAATCTGATTTAACTATAATATGTTGTACGCGTGGGAACAGATGGACTGGCATCCCAACTGCGAATAAGGATATATCCCTACCCAGGAAGGCCGTAATGGAATGACAACAAGAAACAAAAGAGAGAGAAGAAGAAGAAGTACTGTGTTCCTTGTGCTTGTTTGTTTGTACTGTGCTGCTGCGGAAAGCGAGGAAAAAACACTTCCCCACGTGAATAAAAGCGTGTGCTGTGCTGGAACTTCTGTCCTGGTGTCTGCTTGTGTCAGGTTTGGTTCGCTGAAGCGCCCCCGTCTGGTCACAGGTTGTTTTTATCTAGCTTTTAAGATTGCCCAGAACTTTCTGATTTGTTTTTGCTGCCTCTTCAACATTTGGCATCTCTCCATCTATATATACTGTCATCTGTGAATTTCAGTTTTCTAACTGTATAAGGATCAGTGCATCATTAATATAAATTTTAAACAGAAACTGGTCCATGCACAGATCTCTGAGGAACTGCACTGATTCTGGTTTCAGTTTAGTTAGTTGATAAATGTAATTAAACTCACATACATGTTTTAGTTTTTACTGACTCAAAACACACAAGCAGAAATGTTCTTTTTCACCCAAAACCAACAATCCCTGAGTGCTCCTGCCAAATTGTTTGTTCCACCGTGTTTTTTTTTTTAATTATATAAGCTTGTTTCCTACTACCTTACTGCTTTTCTGCTTACGTTTTGTTTTAAATTTATTTTTCTCCCACTCATCATGTTTCTTGTTTTTCTGATTTTGCAGCAGCAAAGACACCATTAGAAGTAGACGTATCAGGTGCAGCTAACACTTGAGAAAGCAATAAAACACCGCTGTTGTCATAGCCTTGTTGCTTAGCTGATATATTTTTGGTGCCCTGATTGGACCAGGTTTTTAAAAATATCTTTAAAGATTAATTTGGTTCAATTTAGTTTTGAGATGCAGTATCTCTTTACTTCTGATTTGAGCTTAACTTTGGAGTCACAGTGTTCCTTTACGTATTTATGGTTTGAGCTTTTGTTTAAAACTGTCCCTTGGTTTTAGATTTGAATAGATTTAATTTTAATTAAAGTAGTAAATTAAGCAAAAGATATTTTTAGCTTCGACTAAGCCTTAAACTCCATGTAAACCTCAAGACATAAAGAAAACCTGTCATTGAAAGTTAAGCAGGTCTGGCCTACAACACAAAAAGGACAAGCCTAATAATAATTAAGAGGGGAGGCACGAAACCCCTGTCCCAAAGAATTAAACCAATAACATTTAAAATAAGGTTTATTTAACAAAAGAATGAAAGAAGGCAAAAATACATAAATTAACTCCAAAAGAAGAAACTCCATAAATAACTACATCCAAGTCTAGAATACATGTAATGAGCCAAACTTCCTCTAATTAGAGAATCAAAACACAGGCATTTACAAATTCAGACAAATGAGAGGAAAACAAAGCAGGGGCAAGTAAAAAAAATACAAATAAGAAATCTAAACTGTCTGACAGAATTCCACCTAATAATTGCACAAAAGCAATGACTGATAACCTGAACAGTCAGATTCTAATCTAGGTATCACTGGATCAAAACATGTTTTGCAATACCATTTACATGCTGGTACATTTAATCAGAAAACTTTACAATCTATAATAAATTTTACAATATATTGATTTCACTTACAAATATTTTGTTGAAAAGCTTTATTTTTGTAGCTGCACAGTTAATAAAAAAATTAAAAATAAATAAATAAATAATACTGTCCAGTTTCCTAGATAATTTAGTCCAATCTTTTTCTGTCATTTTATTTATTTTTTGTTTTCAAAGTATTTTTTTCCTGACAAGAATACAAGATGAGCATGATGATATCTGAATATTCTCTCATTCATTATAATAATTTCATTTTGAACGTGTAGTCTTTAATACTGTTCAACATAACACTCCACACACCTGGTTTAGATTTTAAATGTAGCTTCATCCTACATTAGACAGCGTCCATCATTTTCAGCATTTAAATCAATGGATGATTAAGTGTTTTATCATAGCATGCCCTTGTTAGTAATGTTATAAACAGCTTGCACTATACAAGGTTGTAAGAAATACTACCTATCTGTGCAAACATAAAAAAAAAACCTAAAGACTTATGGGAAGGACTTTTGGAATTGAAGACAGGACTCCTGACCAATGAATGATGGGAAGAGGAAGATTTCCAAGTCAAAAAGTCACTCCCATGACTCTTTAGGTGTTTGTCCTCACTGGTAATTCCAGAAGTAACTATTTTACATAATTTTAGCAAAAAAGCATTTGTTTTGCTCGTTTTGAGCATACAACTAGATAACAGACATGTGGATTACATAACACAAGTAACGCAAGATATTTTTAGTTTTTTACCTGGAAGGGTTTTTCAAATCATTTGCCATTGCAGAGCACTGGTCACTACTGACTTCTGTTATGTCATAAATGTCTTTTTCTCTGTTCTGCATAAAAACATGAGATCAGACATTTCTCTTGGTCTCCACTACAAAGTTCATGGTTAAGGAACATGCTAAAGAATTAGCATTTTTGGGTGGTGTATTCCTTTAAGGTCAAAATTCAGAAAAAGCCACAAAAAAGCAAGCCCTCACTATTAAGCATACCACAAACACAAAGCTGATCTGGAAGACATTTATTCTTTTATAAGTCCTCCAGCTGTACGTTATGGTAACCCCACCCCAAGAAATTCAGTTTTAATTGAACAGGAGAAATAATGAATTCTCATAAATATAAATAAACAAAACATTATCTTCAACATATAAGAAATTCTGTATAACAATACAACAAAACAAAAAACACATAAAAATGTACCTGACCCAAGCATTAGACCCTGGCTAAATCATAACACTGACAAGTGAACAAGAAATGTATGCTTTGTTCAAGAAAATAGTACCAAGAATCTGTGATAACATTTATTATTGCTAGTTCCTTTTGTTGTCATATGCATACAGTCCTGCAGAAATGTGGAAGGCATGCTTTCTTAAATCAAAATCTTTGCCACTTTAAAGAGAATATATTTGGGAAGTTTAAGGTTTTTCTTTCACGTTCGAACTGGTGCCACAGAAACATCATTATAAACTGCAAGACTGAGCATGATATTCCATCATCTAATCCACTATATCCTAACTACAGGGTCACAGGGGTCTGCTGGAGCCAATCCCAGCCAACACAGGCTGCAAGGCAGGAAACAAACCCCAGGAAGGGCACCAGCCCACCACAGGGTGCGCACACATACATACACCAAGCACACGCACACACACACCAAGCAGACACTAGGAACAATTTAGGATCGCCAATGCACCTAACCTGCATGCCTTTGGACTGTGGGAGGAAACTGGAGTACCCGGAGGAAACCCACACAGACACGGGGAGAACATGCAAACTCCACGCAGTGAGGACCTGGGAAGCAAACCTGGGTCTCCTAACTGAGAGGCAGCAGCGGTACCACTGCTCCACCGTGCCACCCATATGATATTCCATAAATTGCATTAAAAATGCTTTATTTTAAAACACAGTTTCACATGGCAAATTAATATATATCATGATTGTAAAGAACTAACGTTGACTTGAAAAATACCAAACTAACACTTTAAGATTTGATGTTGTGAAACACCTCAGGTGCTGTTAACCATTCACATCACAAACCCACAAAGGGCCACCCAGTTTTTAAGCGTATGCAATAAAATGTTATCTTAAGGTCTGCTGTGCCCAAATAAGCACCATTAAAAGATGATCAGTGTCTGCAGAGTATTCTAACTGTTTAAAGTGTTTAGAAATTAGCTATTGACTCTTCTAGGAAAGTAACACATAATCCTCAGGAGATCAAGCTAAAATAAACTTTTATTAAACAGATGACAGAAAATAATAAATTAATTCCAAACAGATATACTGTACTTATCTATGATGGGATTCTTCAATCCGTGTTGAAAATTCTGAAACCAGTTTCAGATCAATAAAAACAGCAGGCACAATAAGAACAGCAAACATTTGAAATGAAAAGCTTGTGAGAATAAATTGATTTTATTTGGCAAGCATTCAGCAAGTACTGTATAGCCAATGAAAAGAGCAGCAGAAGTGCTTTGACATTAATATATTTTGGCTTACCAAGAAGAAGGTTGCAGAAACTGTGAACTAATCAATCAATATTGCCAGGAAAATCATATTAAAAGAAGCAAAATAAAGATGGGGGTAAGCTTCTAAAGACAACAAAGAATATTAAACACACAATAAAACTGAGCTAAATGATACAGTCTTGTAACATTTTGGTGAAGAGTTTGAATTTGGCGTAATGCTCCTTTTGCACATTCTGTTCACGTTATTTTTAAAATTCTCTAGGGAATACAGTTTCCTTCACATGACTAAACATACAATATTAACTTACTCACCACTTAAAATTTGTCTGTTGAGAGAGTGGTTATCCCTTCATTCCATGATCTTGAGATATCTATATTGGAACATTAAAGAGGAATATGAAATGGGCTGCTAGACAAACAAGAATTAGGAGAATAGTTCAAATGCGTAGTAAAAGGAGAACGCAAAACATTGGTAGAGTAAGTAAAAAGACTGATTTAAATGAACAATCAATAATTGGCATTACCCAAATCCTGAAAAACAGGATTCCATCCTTTTTTTTACACACATTTTAGAAGACAGTGCTTGTCTTTACCTGCACAGTTGGTAGGTCTGGAAACAACCCTGGATGCAACTGTAGTACACTTCAGGGCACATGCAGGCACACACCTAAACTGATCTAATTTAGAGCCACCATTTACTGTAAAACATTCTTGTCTAAGGGATACTTCGCCCTGCCTGGAAAGATAATAGTGATCTCACACTTGGGCATTCTTTCATATAAACTTGGTAAGGGAACCATAGAGAAGGACCATTTGAATTACATAATCATGCAAAAACACCCAAAAATATTTAGACACCACCTCAGAAATTTTAAAAGAGGACAGAGTTTTAGAGAAGGAAATATAATTATAAGTTAAAGAAGAATTTTAATAAAACAGGATAAAATGTATGGACTGTTATTGAAATTACACTGTACAATCTGTATAGGCTTCAGAAATTCTCTGGAATTAAAAATATACACTCATTTTAAT
This sequence comes from Polypterus senegalus, assembly GCF_016835505.1. Lineage (NCBI taxonomy): Eukaryota > Metazoa > Chordata > Cladistia > Polypteriformes > Polypteridae > Polypterus > Polypterus senegalus. Next base: position 62,043,947 of record NC_053168.1, on the reverse strand, counting down.
AAATTTTGGTTGGTTCAGGTGATAACCCAGGCATCCGAAGTCAAAACTGAATGACCAGAGTGAGAGGACAGGGAGACACAGACATAAAAGCTTCTTTAGAAAAATACCAAGGCATTTTTGTATTTGGTCCAATTGCAGTCTTTTGCCTAGTAATAAATTATTAATAAAATCAGTCATTGTGCACAGACACAAACAAAAAACAAAGTGCTATTATAAATGAATAAAGATTAAAAAAACAAGTCACAGGTTCTTGCACTCTTTAACCTCCCTGAATATATTCTGGTAAAAGACACTTAGCACTTTAACAAGACACAGACTAGCTCATGCCACCACTTCTCAGGACTTATAGAGGACTTCATTTTGCAGGTACTGGTTTACCTTCTATCCTATCACAAGATTTTTAGAAGAACATAAGCAAACCAAACAAACTACCTATAGCACATACAGTGTCCTTTTGTCCCATGGTTTTGCCTTCACCTCCATTACAAATCCAGAGACTTCACCTCAGATGCTGCATCAACTTCTTCCTCTACCATGGACTTTGTAAAATGTTGCTGTGATTCAATTAATAAACACACCTCACCAAAAGATGTGGATCCCCTTGCTAGCCCTTGCGGTATTTGAAATATCCTCATGGGATGTCTATAGTCAATACCAGTCTACAACTCTCCATCCCCACCCATAGGCTCACACACCACCAAACGTACAGTTAGGTTCATAAGTATTTGGACAGCGACATAATTTTAATAATTTTGGCCTCTACACCAGCACAATGGACTTGAAATTAAGCAAGCTTAATTAAGCTTTAATTTAAGGGGTTTACCAAAAATATTGTATAAGCTGTTTAGGAATGACAGCCCTTTTTATTCATGGTCCCACAATTTTCAAAGGCTTAAAAGTATTTGGACAAACTAACATAAATATAATGATCATTTTCAATATTTGGTTGAAAATCCTTACAACCCATGGTCATCTCCAAGCGCTGGGTTTCCACTCTACTGATGTTTTGCTAGGCCTTTACTGAAGCTATCTTCAGTTGCTACTTGTTCATTGGACTTTCTGCAATCAGTTTTGTCTTCAGCAAGTGAAATGCATGTCCAATTGGGTTGAGGTCAATTGATTGACTCAGCCATTGAATAACATGTCACTTCTTTGCTTTGAAAAGTTCATGGTTTGCTGTCACGGTATGTTTTGGCTAATTGTCCATCAGTACTGCAAAGTGCCTATCACTTTTGTAGCATTTGGCTGAATCTGAGCAGATAGTATAGCCCTATACACTTCAGAATTCATTTTGCTACTTCTGCCAGCAGTCATATCATCAATAAACACTAGGGACTGACTTCCATTTGCAGCCATGCATGTTTATTCCTTAAAACTGCCTCCACCATGTTTCACGAATGATGTGGTATTCATCGGGACATCAACAACAACAACAACATTTATTTATATAGCACATTTTCATACAAAAGAATGTAGCTCAAAGTGCTTTACATAATGAAGAATAGAAAAATAAGAGACACAGTAAGAAAATAAAACAAGTCAACATTAATTAACAAAGAATAAGAGTAAGGTCCAATGGCCAGGGGGGACAGAAAAAACAAAAAAAAACTCCAGACGGCCGAGAAAAAAATAAAATCTGCAGGGATTCCAGGCCATGAGACCGCCCAGTCCCCTCTGGGCAATCAACCTAACATAAATGAAACAGTCCTCTTTGTATTTATGGTTTTCACGGAAGGACTTGATGATGATGATGATGATCACGTGGACATCATGGGGCATCATGGTGCTTTGAGTAGGTTGGTGGTGGCGTAGGCCGCCACCACAGAGAAACCGGAAAAAGAAACAAGAGAGAGTAGGGGTCAGTACGGATTTTAGAGCCACCATGAATAGTTATTATGATGAATTGAACATACAGAGTATCAGGATTAAGATAAAGTGAAGTTATGAGAAGGCCATGTTAAAGTAATGTGTTTTCAGCAGTGTTTTAAAGTGCTCCACTGTATTAGCCTGGCAAATTCCTATTGGCAGACTATTCCAGATTTTAGGTGCATAGCAGCAGAAGGCCGCCTCACCACTTCTTTTAAGTTTAGCTTTTGGAATTGTAAGGAGACACTCATTTGATGATCTAAGATTACGATTTGGAATATAACGTGTCAGGCATTCCGATATATAAGATGGAGCGAGATTATTTAAGGCTTTGTAAACTATAAGAAGAATTTTAAAGTCAATTCTGAAAGACACAGGTAACCAGTGCAGCGACATCAAAACTGGAGAAATGTGTTCAGATTTTCTTTTCCTAGTTAGGATTCTAGCAGCTGCATTCTGCACTCGTTGCAAACGATTTATGTCTTTTTTGGGTAGTCCTGAGAGGAGTGCATTACAGTAATCTAGTCAACTGAAAACAAAAGCGTGAATTAATTTCTCAGCATCTTTCAATGATATAAGAGGTCTAACTTTTGCTATATTTCTTAAGTGAAAAAATGCTGTCCTAGTGGTCTGATGAATATGTGATTTAAAATTCAGGTTACAGTCAACGGTTACCCCTAAGTTTTTTACTTCCGTCTTAACTTCTAATCCTAATGCGTCAAGTTTATTTCTGATAACCTCACTGAATCCGTTTTTGCCAATCAATAAAATTTCAGTTTTCTCTTTATTTAACTTGAGAAAATTACTATTCATCCATTCAGAAATACCAGTAAGACATTGTGTTATTGATTCGAGAGAGTCGGTGTCATCAGGTGCTACTGATAAGTACAGCTGTGTGTCATCAGCATAGCTGTGGTAGCTCACGTTGTAACTTGAGATAATCTGACCTAACGGAAGCATATAGATTGAGAAAAGAAGCGGACCCAGGATAGAGCCTTGTGGAACACCATATCGGATATCATGTGTCTTTGAGATGTGATTAACACAACTAACAAAGAATTTTCTCCCTGCCAGGTAGGATTCAAACCAATTGAAAACACTGCCAGAAAGGCCCACCCATTGACTAAGGCGATTTCTAAGAATATTGTGATCAATGGTGTCAAATGCAGCACTCAGATCGAGGAGGATGAGAACAGATAAATGGCCTCTGTCTGCATTTACCCGCAAGTCATTTACTACTTTAACGAGTGCAGTTTCTGTGCTGTGATTTGTTCTAAAACCTGACTGAAATTTATCTAGAATAGCATGTTTACTTAAGTGGTCATTTAACTGCATAATGACTGCCTTCTCTAGAATTTTACTTAAGAAGGGCAGGTTGGAGATGGGTCTAAACTTTTCAAAAGCAGAGGGGTCAAGATTATTTTTCTTGAGTAGGGGTTTAACTACAGCAGTCTTAAGACAGTCTGGGAAAACCCCCGTATCTAATGACGAGTTTACTATGTCAAGGATATTATCAATAAGCGCGTCTGATACTTCCTTGAAAAACCTTGTTGGTATTGGGTCAAGGACGCAGGTGGAGGGTTTCATTTGAGAGATTATTCTATGTAAATCAGGTAAATCTATCCTGGTGAAAGAATTGAATTTGTTTATAACGGAGTACTGGGGCTTAGGAGGTTCCACAGTGTTGGGGAGATATACTATATTATTTCTAATATCATTAATTTTTTGATTGAAAAATATAGCAATGTTCTCACAGGTTTCGCTGGAAGTATTATGGGGGCATTCCTTTGTGTTACCTGGGTTTAGCAGACTATCAATTGTAGACATGAGCCATTTCTTCTATTTTCCATACTCTTCGCTTTCCAAAATTCCGGTATATATTAATCTTTGATCCCTTTGCCCAAAGAAAATTGTCAGAACTGGACATGCTTTTTGAAAATTTTTTTTGCAGTGTCAGGAGTGATTTGTGACAGACGTATGCCAGCAAGACGGTAGTGAGACCAGCTATGATAAATGAGTTTGAGACTGTGTCACTGACAAAAAGATTGGAGACAGAGCTGGAGGTGACATGAGTTGCAGATGTTAAGATTTGCATTGGGTGTGATGAGGATACAGAAAAAGAAATAAGTACATTAGAGTGTCACCTCAGGTTTGTCAGTTTGAAGACAAAGCCAGAGAGGTGAGATATTGTTGGTTTGGACATGTGCAAAAGACGGGCACTGGGTATATTGGGAGAAGGATGCTAGAGATGGAGCTGCCAGACAAGAGGAAAAGAGGAAGGCCTAAGAGGAGGTTTATGGATGATGTGAGAGAGGACATGGGTGTGACTGAACAAGATTCAGAGGACACGAAGATATTAAAACATATGATCTACTGTGGTGACCCCTAACGGGAGCAACCGAAAGAAGAAAAAAAAGAATCAAAGAAGGGTAAACTAATACACCTCTTCTCACTATTCTGGGCTATCACGTAACCCAACAACATGGTCTTACCACAGTTCAGTGCTTGTTTTTAGCTTTTAGAGGACTAACATTAGAAGAACTTAAACAAATATTTTTATTTAATCATGGTTTAATAGTTTAGTAGTAAACTAAACTCATGTTTCAATAAAAAGTGCCAGTATTATTCTGTATTAATCAAACCAGTATTCACTGTGTGTATCATGTCTTATGTTTGATCTCTAGAATTAACCAAACCTGAACCCATTTCATTCTGAGAAACAACTAGATGAATAAGTTCTTCTAAGTTTAAATAACAAACGAATAAACAGTAAACCTCTGACCAATATATTAAACTTTACAAGAAATTATAAAGGTGTAACCAAGATAGACTGGCCATGGCAAAATGACAGATTGTATCAATATTCTGGAAAAAGAAATTCAGATTAATTTCATTTTAGCATGTCTGGATTGGATTTTAATGCCTTGCCTGCTTACTGAATTACAGGCCATGAGTTGCTGGAAGAAAATGTGAATGACATGTGACTAGAAGAAAACAAGCAAATAGTAGCCTATGGTTAGACTGTAAAAATACCACAGTAGTTACCAGAAAAATATCAATAGTTTCCAATGCCAGCTTTGGATCATTAAATATGATGTTAACATGAGGCAATCAAGGATAAAAGGCCACTGACCAGCCATACAGGTCTTCTTAATTACTGAATTTATCATTTTATGTTAGTTTTCGTCACACATGCACATCAGTGGATCATCCTCAGAAATGTAATACCACCCTGGGCTGAGAGGGGGCGCTGGTGCTAATTTTATCCTTTTGTGTTCCCTCTTCAATGCTGAGACGACACCCAGTGAGGGCATTTGACATTGCTATCTCTGGTCCCCCAGCTATACAGTATACTCCACAGTTCACATAAGGAGGTGTCACTCGATACAAGAGCACACTGCAGGATGGAGCGCCTAGCCACAGTGACTAAAGCTGGGTTAACAAGCCAAGAGTGTTTCCTTGAGTGAAGGAACCCCTTTTCATCTGTTCTTATGCCATTGAGCAAATATTTTATTTATAAATTTCATTTGATTAAATGAGGACAACAAGACTGACACTCCAAAATTTCAACTTGTTGAGCTGCAATCCTTCCATCGACCACAACGTATATATTAAATTGATATAAGCTTATTATTTTGTTACATAGCTGAGGGCATGGAAGTCTAGTCTAACCCGCTTGGCCTGCTCTTTCACAATCTTCATCAAGAAAAGAGGATAGAGATGATGACATGAAATGAGATATTTCTCCTTATAATGGTAAAGTTTGAGTTTTAGTTTTCTCCTCTTTTATATCCAGAAACTGAATTTACGAGTTGATTTAGTGGCCTCACAGAAAAATCAATTTTCTTCACAATTACAGACCTTTCCATTATTCCAGCACACAATTATTAAGGGTATGTCTAGGAATTACAATCTGATACTTGTGGTCATATAATGATCTGGTTGGTATTGTAGCAGTTTAGTTTTAATGGCCCACAATACAATGCCTTGAACTTTTCTTTTATCATGAATATATTTTTTTGTTTTTGTTTTAGCCTCTAAAAAGATTACATTTCTACTCCAGGCTAAAAATGTCAGCTAACATCAATTTTTGCCCAATTTGCACAATACAATTATGCAATTATTTGTAAGAACAACAAATTAATGTGTAAATTATGTTCAGAATTAAATTATTACTCAAAACCTAAACTGAAGTTAAAGGCAGCGCTATTTAAATTTGCCCTCAAATACATTTTAAGTATAATGGTGCTGAATATGGAACGTATCTTTGACAAAGTGAGAAAAGCCTTAATGAGCAAGTTACTATGGTGTATCCCTATGAGCCTGACATTTAAAATAATAGAAATGTGCAAAAAGTCAGATTTTGTGTCATGAATATTTGTTTCAAAGCATATAAAATCATAATAATGAAATGCATGAAGTGAAGAAAAAATAAACATACTATAGAGCCATACCGTATCTGTACTCTGAGATCTACCATGCTCAGAAAATGTTCTTTTATGCATATAAAGTCAATGAAAATTCTATTTTACCATAATTTACCATTACTATAATTTTTGAGAAATGAAAAACTGGAACAGTTTAGAATAAAATGTGCCAACAATACTTTCTTTTTTTTTTTAATATAACTTTCTAACTCAACAATCAGGCAAGCAATAAAGCAAAAGGGAGAAAGAGGGTCAATCTCAGATAAGCTGTTTATGAGTCTGATATTCCCAATAAAGCTGCAGCAGTAAATAACAAATATGTAAGAAGATGTGTGACCATATGGTCATAGAAATCAAAGTAAATTGTTAGCCTTAGTAATTAATTTAAATTAAAAACAATCCTTGAAGAGTAAATATAGTATTGATGAATTTCTTTCACTTCTTAGACGTGCAAAAGAATTTAAGAGAGGCAGCATTATTCTCTGCTGGTGCTCTATTATTTTTAAATTTTAACTTAAATTTACTTCAATTTCCATACTTTTTAATATATGTCAGGCTTTAGCAGACATACGCTGAACTGAGACTAGATAAGATTAAGGTTAACTTACCAAATTTGTAAAAAAATAAGACATTTTTCATCCAGAAGTACAATGAATGTATAGAGGTTGAAATGTGTATTGTTTTTGAGTAATAACTTCAGAGAATTCTGAAATTTCAAGAAAGCAGAATTTTAAATGTGCAGTCCACAACCAGTACACATTGAAAGCTACACACCTTTATTAATACATCCTCTTTGTTAATTTAAAGCCAGAGATCATGCCAAACCTGTTTTCAAATTTAGTAAGATATTTTTAAAAGTTCTTAAGGCCTGTGCTGATCAACTTTATGGTGTCCTCTGTCACCTGTTCAGTCTGTAAGGCTGGGTTTATACTTCACGCAACACAATGTATGCTCCTGTGGACGCTACTGCTATGCAAGCAGTGTACTTTACGAAAATCTGGAATATTCCACCAGATGGCAGTGTGAGATATCATTGCGGTAAGATAACAACATTCAGCTTCGTCGTGTTGTGAATTGCCTGAAACATCAATGAAATTTTCAGGACACCTTGCCATATCTCTGAAAAGGATGGATGCTTAATGATTAAATCCATCAATCCAGGGATGTGCCCATTCCAGCAAGCATTGAGCGCAAGGCAGAAACAATCCCTGGATGGGGCATCAGCTCATCGTAAGGTGAATACAAGCACACACATATAATGGCATCAGTTTAGCATCACCTAATCCCCAAACCTGCATGTCTTTGGAAAGAAACCGGAGCACACTGTGGAAACCCACCAGGAAACATGCAAACCCCAAGCAGGAAGCACCAGGGATGCGACTTCCTGCGAGGCAAAGGTGCTACTGTTCCACCACGGTATGTAAAATTATTACAAATTTATTTTTAAAAGGAAGTTAACAATTTATCTGTAAAATGTAACATACATGCTTTAACACATTTCATCATGAAAGTGATATCAAGCATAAATCTAAGGATTCTAAATGTAATGTGTTCTGTGTGGCAATCACTGCCTGCCGCTGAACTGGGTTGCCAGCAACACGTAGCGATTAAAAACTGGGTTGGTTTTAAGATGACAGTTACAACATTCTACTTTAATGAGAAAATCAACTGCAAGATTAAAGTTGAAATTTCCACTTAATCAAGAAATAGACCTTTTTTTCATCAACCTGTCCCTATTTTTTTTCTCTGTGGCTCAGACATGCTTCTGCACATTCAGATGCTGTTGCCAAGTTGCAAAAAAATAACATAAATAAATAATAATAAAAAGATGGCACAGAAAATGGTATCTGAGACCTTTAAAATGTACTGTATGGCGTCATTACGATGGGGAATATGCGAAGCTTCAGAAGAAAAGCACCGCAAATACATTTTTATGTCAGCATTTTGCTTCACCACATTGAACCATTCATCAAACATTGAAACGCGCACTTTGATCCTGTAGGATCTTCAAAGCGGCTTGCTGTCACATGATAATAGTAAGCAGAAACTCTGACTTGGAGTTCCAACTTGAAACACTCTGCGCCCCTCGATTTTTTGCAACTCTCGCGCACGTGTTGCATTAATTTCTGAGGACCTACTCAATCCTGAAGATGCATCATAGACAGAAATGAAACTTGTATGAGACTTGTAGCCAACTAATTATTCATCAGAAGTGTGTCTAGAAGCTCTGTGATGCATGCTATGTGTGGGCCTTCATCGGCAGGAATCAATAAACATGGTGGTAGTTAGTAGGTAACTATGGGGAGCAGGCACAAGTGGCATTTCATATATGAGTTTTCCTGAGGAGAAAACACAGCAATGTGCACAATTGTGTGTTTTGTGTGTCTTAGTGTGGAAAATATGCAGCATGTCACATTTTTTTAAAATGTACTGTGCTCCAAACAGAATTGAAGGCAATTATATGCATTATGCAGGAGTGTAAAAAAACCAGGCAAACAGAAGTGCGCACAAACCTTTAGGGACCAATATTCCCTGTACCACAAAAAAAACTTCCAAACCCCTAAAAAATCCTTTTTAATGCGTTTAGTGTTTTGTGGTTGTGAGACCACCAGTGTCTGTTTTTAAAAATTAAATGTGAATTGAAACTGTTTTGCATGTCACTTTACAGTAGCTTATACACTTAACTAGTATATCTGTCCTTGGGATTCACAGTTGTTCTCTTAGGATGCGAATAATGCCGTGTCTCTAATATATTTTTAAAGCCAGAGTACATTGGCGGAAACAAGTAAGTAAACTTCAAAACCCATTCATAGTCCTTTCAAGACCTTGCAAGTGGTAAAAGTTAAAAACCTCCTGTGTTTCTAAATGGTATCTTGTGTTGCACAGAACACCGTTAATACCAAAACCCAGTAGGCTAAAAGGCAGAAAATCCATTAGATAATGCAAATACTTATTTTATTCTAAAAGAAAATCATCCTGTAGATGAATTTTGATGCTTGGCATGGAGAGGCCTTAATCCTTTAACAAGGTGTGCCTTCCACTATTTAATAACCTAAAAAGCAGTGGAGCATGTATTTTCTGTGTTAAACTGATTCTCTCTTTTCACAATTCAGGATTTTGCTTTTTGATGTCTGAAAAGTCTGATGCTTTTCAAGCTCTTTCTGGTGTCTAATGACTTTTTCAGTTTTGTTCTAACTTTCATTGGTCTTTCCTTTTCCAAACAATCCTAATCAGAATGAGGGTTATAGGAGGCAATGGTGCATAACAGGTATGGCAGGGCAGTCTGGTACTGTGTTGTAATCTTATTTACTTTGTGAAACTTTTTGTGATGGAGCTGTGAAAGGAGCTATACAAAGAAAAGATTGTTGGATCAACTAAGGGGCTTTACAATTGCCTACTGATTACCACTGTGATCTCTCAGTGTCCTGGGTTCACAGTTTTGCCTGGCTAGTAATAAGCTTGCATGTTGTACCTGTGTTCCCATGAGTTTTGTCTAGGTAGCTTAATTTCCTCTCAACATATAAAAAGGATCCTCCTCAATGCTTGCCCTATAAACCCCAGCACCCCTACCTTCCTGTAATAAAATGAAAATAAACAATTACATAATTGATGCCGAAGCGGTCAGCGCTACTCCAGAAGAAGCCATTAAGAAGTTTAAGTGGACTGCATAAGAAACCCAAGCAAGCCACAGTGTAGCCAGAACATTTGCTTAGTTTCCTTACTTTATTCTTGTGTAATGGGGACACCTAATTAAAAACCTTTTGATTTGAATTGTTTCAATCAATTTGTCTATAATCTCAAGGGGCGAATTTGCCAAACTAGAAGAGTAGTAAGACAGTTGTGAGGGGTCATTATAAATAAAACAGGCTTTAATACATAATTGTACAAAACCCCATTACAGCTGTGATTGCTGGTTTTCATTAAAGATCTCATTCCTATGAGGTTTGAAAGCTTCAGATAAATAATTGGGTAAGTTCAAGAAATTCACATACAGTAGCCAAAGAAAAAAAGTCAAAGACTTTAATAGAAAGAAAGCATTTAAATAAATTTAATTTAGTGGTTTTATGGAAAACTGTAAAGTTAGTTAATGGAAGAAAATTATTTAATGTCCTTCACTAAATACATTTTAAATACACTTTGAAGAATCCACAAGCTATCCTCAAAATATGAGTGATCATGAAGGAAAAAGAGTTAGGGAGGCAAACCATGGAATCTATAATAACTCTGAAGGAGTTACAAGTTACAGTAGCTCAGTTTGGAGAGACTCTCCATACAACAGGTGCCCGGGTGCTTTACCAGTTTGTAGCAGGGCTGGATTAGGAACCCAGGGTGCCACAACTCATATGGTCCCTCCTTGCCCATGTATGCACTTAGAACACCACATATGTCATTGATAAATCAGGTAGGCATTAAAGTAATTTTAAAAAATCCAAAGATTTATACCAGGTCAACCTGACCTCTTTTATTCATTACAGGGTTGGCACAGGAGCAAATTTAGTGGGGTGGGGCACTGTATTTCCTTAGGATGGGGGTGGTACATGATTACAGTACAAATAAAGCCAACAGTATTTTTGATTTAAAGAAAATATGCCTGAGAGTGCTTAAGAAACAGAGACAACAGCACACAGAACGTTGTTACTTAGAATGCTAAACCCCAAGTTCACACAGTAATAAACCCAAGGCAGGTTGTGTCAGTTGGACACATGGCACTGGCACAAATACAAACAAGCAACACATAGATAGATAGATAGATAGATAGATAGATAGATAGATAGATAGATAGATAGATAGATAGATAGATAGATCATAAAATAATACAAAATTAGAGAAGTAAAAAAAATAGGAAAGGATTTCTTCTCCATCGTTAACAAAGTCATTTCATGTTTGTCTCTCCTTGAAACCGTCCATAATCTCATAATATTTATGTCTGCAACCCAGGAAAAAAACTATGCTCCCCTCTGCTTGAGACAACGGCAGAATTCTTTTCATTTTAATTAATGGCTCCTATGTGTTCCAAATGAACAAATTGATGTGTACTCCCTTTTAAAAGAAAAAAGCGTTAATGTATATTGAAAAGCACTGAAAAAGATAAAGAAGTTTCGGGTTTATATTCATCTTAACAATTAGCACATTTACATGATCTCTGATAACTAGGGATGCACCGAAATGAAAATTCTGGGCCGAAAACGAAACCGAAATATTTGGATGCACTTGGCCGAAAACCGATACCGAAACCGAAAATGGCTTCATTAAAAACATGTTTAAAATATTTTCTTTTTGTTTGTATTAAAAAAACTACAAATTAATTAAGCAATCAAACTTTTATTGATAATAAATAACAGTAATAAGGCTGTTTAACAATAACAAAACTAAATAAAATTTCTCTCTGTAACAAAATTGTGAAAAAAAAAATGCTAGCTGCTTTTTTACTTCAATTTTAAATTACTGTACCAAACAATAGTGCACAAACAGAAGAAAAATAAATAAATCCAACCTCTTACTGTAAACAACATAACAATACACACTAAATTGGTCTGCTTTTAATTTAAGCAAAAGAAGCAGGTTTATCTTTATGAACAAAAGTTTTTCAGTTTTCTGGCTGAAGACACAGTTCCTCTTCTCATGAAGAACATACTGCACTGAATAAAATCACTCAGTCTGTGCTAGCTTTTAGTGCCTTTACGAATTGTGCAAAATATTACCTGCATTAAACGTTTTACTTCAATTTTAAATTACTGTGCAAAACAACATTGCAATAACAGAATAAATAAATCAAACCTTTAACTGTAAACAACATCAAATTAGGCTGCTTTTATTTTAGCAAAAGTGGCAGATTTCTCTTTATGAACAAAAGTTGTTCAGCTTTCTGGCTGGAGAGACGATTTCTGTTCTCATCAAGAACATGAGATGCTGCACTGAATAATCTCTCACTGTCTGTGCTGGTGCTTGGGGCAGATAAGTACTTGCGCGCAGTCCATGCAAGCAAAGGAAAGCGATCTTTGTTCGCGCGCCAGTAGTCAAGTGGATTGTCACTTCTGCCAATGGGTAGTTCAGCTAGATAGGTTGCTACTTCTTGTGAGGCTGCGCTTGCTCTTACACCGCTGTGGGTTGGGACGCTTTCCTGTAAAATTTCGTCAAACATATCAGAAAGCGAAGGAATGTGCGCCTCATCACTTGTACGTGACCGTTTCTCAGGCACAGTTTGCTCTGTTCTCCCCGTCGCGGCTTGTGCTTCACCAGAGGTTTAAAGAGCCGTATGCTCTGTTTGCACCATTTCGCGTACATCCTGCCTTTTCTCATCGTCAAAGTAATGGTCTTTAAAGCGTGGATCTAATATTGTTGCAATGCCGTAAAGAGGGTTGGACTCAATGTCTTGGAAGCGTTTGTTAACAGCCTCCAGTAGAGTTTTTTTAGCTGTTTTTACGCCATGATCTGTTTCCGCCTCTTTTCCAAGCAGGCGCTTCAGTGCTGCGATCAGTGGAATAACTTCAGCAACAGACGCTTGAGCTGAGCTTATTTTGGTTAACTGTTCGAACGGGGCGAGAAGAGAGACAATGTTTTCCACCAACATCCACTGATGTGCACTCAAAGTTGCTGACAGGTCGTGATCTGTCATGTATGCAGCTAAAACCCGCTTCTGTTCAAGTAATCCTTGCAACATATAGTATGTACTGTTCCAGCGAGTGGCCACGACTGAAAACGGCTGGTCATCTAAAGCAATGAATTCCATTACTTTCTCTGTTATGTCACGTGCTTTAGCACTGTCATTTGCAAATTTCTTAATTTTTTCGAAAAATGTGGCTTAGTTTTAACCAACGTTGTTTGACGGTATTCCTCAAATTCAATTGCGTGTCTTGACTTAAGGTGGTGTATTAAACCTGTAGTCGAAAATGTCTTTGCTGTTGAACCCCCTCTTGAAACTTTTGCAGAGCAAATGTTTCATATTGCAACTTTGCTGTCCTCATCTGAAACTTTGAAGTGCTTCCAAACCGCCGACATACTCAGTGTTTGATGCGTAATGACAGCGCGAACGAGACGGGAGGATGGGAGAGGCGTGGCGACAATTTCGGTTTTTATTTTCGGCGTTTTCTTACGTTTCGGCCGAAACCGATAATGCTATTTCGGCCGAAATTTTTCGGCGGCCGAAATTTCGGTGCATCCCTAACCTGATTATTCACAGGTTCCTAAATATTAAAATGCAATGTACACCTTTATTCCAATTTGAGAAATCGGGTTATTGTCCTCTGAGAAACTTGATTTACATTGTTAGATTATCAAATTACTGTTAAGGATTTTGTAGCCTGTTCGTGTTTTGCACTCTGTGAGCCTGTGTCTGCTTTGCACATGTTTTCAGCAGCCACAGGAAGAAGCATTCACAAAATATATTTCCAGAGGCAGATGTCTGAGGGATCACATTATTTCTTCTTCTTCTGGCTGATCTGTCTCAGTATTTCAGAAATCGCTAAATTTATGCTGATGAGCTGAACGTACAGTGCTAAGCTCAGCAGCACAATCTCGGGAGCAGTAGTGTAATATATTAAAAGTAACATGCATTAAGTAGTCCAATTACTTTTTAAAGTAATGAGTAAGGTGACGCATATGTTATTGATGTAAAAATACCTGCATTATAATTCCAGCAGCGCTGGGTTTAAGGCAAGAAGCACATGTACCAGGTCCTCTACATGACCACAAATGCACATCCACGCAGAAAAACGTTTGCTGCATGCAATTCAGTAACAGAAACCTGTAACTAAAGCATCAGTTTGACTAAGCATGTTTATAATACACAAGAAAATTACCATAGGAGTCATACTTATTTTCGTATTTACAGTCGCTGATGACATTTAACGATGTTGGAGTGTTTTGCCAAAGAAGAGCTCCAAAAGACTGTGTAAATGCGGATTATTTAAGAAAACAGGTTTCTGCCTTAACTCGGTTATTCACCTTAACCTAATTATGTGTGTGCATGTAAACTCACTGAATGTTATTCAGCAAAGTAATGTAAGATGAAGACATGAACATCGTTTTGTAACTAATAAGCAAAATGAACCTTCTCAAAAGACATCATATTTCTTGTGAAAAGGGTAAAATCTCTTTAGGCCATGCCCTGTGAATCCATAATTAGTTTTTCTTCCAAAGGGTATGCATATCTTGGATTTAGAGAGGAAAACAAATTTTATGCTTGACTTGCTTTTACACACACTTATGTTTGTAACAGATATACAATCAAGCACACTGATATACTACAATTTGCAAAAAAACAGTGTTTCCTACTTATTTTACTGCACATGGTAAACTCGGCTCTTTGTGAGTTAACATGTAAGCGTTCTGTGTGATATATTAAAAATTCATTATAATAAATCATGTATATATTTTTGTCTTTGATTTAAAAAACATGATTTAATTTTTCCTTTCCTATCCTTTCTACATATATTATGTATTTGATTAAACAAACAGATTAATTATTTCTTTCCGCTTAATTTCCTTACTGAATTAAACATCCTACTGGCACACAGCAATGTTCATCCAGTTTTAAAGGAATGCTTTATTTGAATGCAACATTTTTAGCTTGTTTTAAAATGAATTTTTGTTTGAAAAAGGAAAATACGTAAAAGTTTATTAACGTTTTTAATATAATTAAACAAATACATAAACATGTATAATAATACAGTATGTGCATTACTAACCTCCATCTACTTACACCTGTTCTCTGTGGTCTCTGGCCCCTCTTCTTCCCACCAGTTGTACTCTTGCCAAGCCTAACCCACCCAGCTCCAACTATGCTCATCCATTGATTAGGAAAGTCTAATAAATCCCAGCTTGGAATGACTTCCAGAACAGCCCATTGATGATATATGGAGAGGCGTTTCCTCACATACCTACCACTGTCGTAAAAAAAAAACTGCACCATTCATTACAATATTTAGTTGAATGACAAGGACCGAATGGGAATCACATCTGTTTGTGTGTGTTTTTGCTGGTATTGTATTATTGTCACTATTCTGAGAAGACATGCAAGTAACAATTTACAAATTGTTCAATGTACACATGTCTTGCAAGGTAACCAGTGGTGATTTTACTCTTTAAAATATTCGGGATGTATTAGGAATGCACTGGGGAAAATCAGGTGGAATGAAGCATAATGCTCTACTGCTAACTTCAGTCTCCAACAAAGATGTCCTGTCCTTCCCCTCAGGCAGGAGCACAGCCTCATCTTAAGGTAATTGTAGCATGATGTTCTCCTTGGCCATTGGTAAAGTCTCCATTTTGAAGACACATCTTAAAGGGTTGTGGCTTTTTTGCAGCTTTCAGTTCCATTCCTCTTGACATGTATGTAATGCTTTTGACAGTCGTTGCTAGAAATCCACTGTAGTTTTTCACATTACAGAGAGTGACATCCTGAGGTCTACTAGACTAGCCATTTGTTCTTAAAATTCTGACAACTACTCATCTACATTCTTTTTAAGTGTTGGATGAACAGATTATCTTTCTGTGACCAGCAGCCATCATTTCTAAGGAATTACAGCAGTGACTTTATCACAAGAATGCTTTTGCCTTCTATGACTTCAGTCTAAGGTGGGAATAGATACAGTAGATGGAAATGTATTGAAGGACTTAGCCTGTACTCTGAAAAGCGTTGTACAAATAGTGTATAACCTGAATTGAAAGATCCTTTCTCTTAAGAACCTGTTGACAGTTTCATCAAACAAACTTTTGTCACTTAGATCTAGTCAGACTGGAATGGATATAGAGTTAACGTTCTTTATTTCTATTTACTATAATTGTCTAGGTTAACAATCACTATGAGTAATGCCAACCCACCAACACTGCTTCACCTAAACACAATCTTACATTACAATAAAGAAAATATTTAGAATGACTAAACTGTGGCTTACAGTACATCATAATAAAAGGAGAAAATTTGGAAGATAAAAGAAACCCCAGAAAACCCATAAAGATTGCATTGATTGTAACTATAATTAATGTTGTTTCGCCTATACTTATATACTGCAGATAGTTTTTTTTTTTCTTTTTTATTTCAGTCTTGCTGTTTTACCCATGTGTGCATTGATTAATCAATCATAAAGACATTCAACCAAACAACTATTTATCTTCTAATGCTCACTTCATGTGCACAGCTGCTACTGCGTCTTTGTTGCCAGCAGTATTCTCATTTCATCATCCATGAATGGGCATATTCCTTGACTGGTGTGTGGGAGTCTTTCTGATCATGCCAGGGAGTTATGCTGCCCACATGCTACTGTAAACCATGGTAAAGTGCCTGCAACAAAACTCAAATTCAGATTCTGGCTGCATTTGTGGATTTTTGTCTCCATTCGGCAGGTGCAACGGCTGAATGTGACACATATTCAAAGTACTAGGGTATTGCATAAAATACGTTTGGTTTTAAAAAACAATCAATATTGAAAAAAATATAGTCAACATTTGAATGGAAGCTTGGACAAAAATAATAGGGTTGGATGGATCAAAATGCTAAGCTTGTGATAATGCTGGACTTTCTATTAAGTTATTAATTATTGCTAGGGTATCACAATATCCACACTAGTATTTTAATTTATATGTACAACAAAAAATGTCTAATTTATTAAAAAATATTTAAATGCGTAATCATGAGTTGCATTGAGTATTCAACATTTGCAGATTTTTTTTTGGAAAAAGATACAAATGAGAGAACTCTTGCTTGTATAGTATAAAGCATTAAGATGAGACAACAGATTTACTGGAAGTATAATCTGCTACAGCAGCCATCTAAAAGAAGCAAAATAGTAAATCAGATTACTAAGACAGAGGTAGGGGGAATTATTCACTTATCTAAAATTAAATAAACCTGGTTTCACCGGCACTGAGTCATAGTGTAGATTTTGTGTTGAACTTGTGCCTTCTGCTCGACACATTCTGTGCAGCAACTCTAAGTAGACAGAGGTAAATAGATAAGAATACAGAGAATACAAAAAATAAAGAGAGAGTAGGATTAAAATGTCCAGGCAGTCTAGTGTGCAGATGTACATAAATACTAAGTAGATGATCAGACCTGATTAGTAGGAATAATTGCATATTGAAAAAAACTGTTTGGATGACGCGTTATTATAGCTTTCACCGCACGAAGACATTTGTCGGAGGGAAGTCTTGGAACAGATGATGCACTGGGTGAGTTGGATCAACAGTGGTGTTTGTGGCCCGCTTCCTTACCCTGGACTCATATAGGACTTAAATGGGATGTTAATTATAGCCTATGATCTTTTCATAGGCTCTGATGATGCATTGCAGATTAACCTTAGCTTCAACAGAGGCAGCACCAAACTAGACAGTTATAGACAAGATCTGAATGGATTCAATGATGGTGGTGTATATTGCTTGATAGAGATTGAACTTTCTCAGCTGACGCAAAAAGAACATGACCTTTCTTAATAATACATGTGATGTTATTGTCCCACTTAAGGTTTTGTGACAACACAGTGCCCAGAAACTTAAATGCTTTTGTAATCCCAACGGTTGAGCCATTTATAGCAAATGATATGTGAGCAGGTGAGTGTTTCCTGAAATCTAAGATCATCTCCTGAGTTGAATACTAAGGACAAAATTATTATGGTTGTACCACTGTCAGATTTTCTACCTCTTGTCTTTATATGGACTCTTCATTGTTTGAAATGAAGACTAGTAATGTGATGTCATGTACAAATTTAAGCAGTTTGAGAGATGAACTCTAGTTTGTTCTACAGTCAGAAACCTTCAAGGCCATGAATTTGACTGCAGAAGTTAATACTACTACCTCATGGGTCTAGTGTTGTGGCTTTGAATCTTCTGCACATTTGTTATTTGCTTAAACTTTGCACATTTTACCCTTGCTGTGCTGCGTTTTACTTTGTGTATTAAAGATGTTCCACCCTTATCACCATATACATGTGTGTTAGGTTAACTGGCAGTTCTAAACTGGCCCAGTGTGGGTGAGTGTAGACAATTACTGAAAATACATTCTGTATACATCAAGAGTGATTCATGCAAAGGTAGACCAGTGTAAAGATTGGAGTAAAAAAATCTAATGTGGATGTTTTCATATTTCATCAAGGTTGGACAAACAAAAAGAATGAGTTGTGTACACGTTGTGCTGTGACAGTGTCATCTGTCTATTGCCTAGTGTTACACTGAGAAATTAAGCTTTAGAGCACTATCATTAATAATTTGATACTCTCTGCAACTCCCAAATAAAAACTGGCCTGACGTTAGATCTATTGTCTCTGCCTTTTTTGGAGTGGTAAAAGACCCATCATTAAACATTACTACTTGTCATTTGTAGACTGCGACTATGAAGTTCACTAGCAGCATTTGTTATGAAATACACCATCCTACTCGGGTTTTTAGAAATAAGGGTGTCAACATGCCAGATCTGCACTACATTGAAATAAACTATGGATGTGGATCTGTGCATAACAAATTCTCAGCCACTAACTTTCGCCTTGTTTAACACAAGGTATATCAATGGAAAAGCATTCATACTGTCATAATTTATTCCAGAGTGCAAAACGGATACATTATTTTTAACAGAAACTTGACAATAACCAAATGAGTTTGTATCTGTAATCGAGGCACTCTGTCTGGTTATGTTTACTTTACAGTGGCTTGAGACAAAGTGGTAACCAAGGTAAAATCTCACTGTAATTGTGAGATCTGAGCTAAACATCAAAAGAACTCCAATTAACTGCCCATTGTCCTCCTGTCTGGCTCTAAAACTAATAACAAAATCTGGACCTATCTTACTAATTGTTCTCTGGAACACAATGGGTCTTTTTTATCTGATCTGACTGAATCGCTAAGTTGTTTAAGTTCTCTTTCCCAGACAGTTATTCTAGTGGGTGTCTTTAATATCCACACTGATGATCTTTCATGTACGCTAACAAATTCATTCTTGTCCCTACTGGACGGTTTTGACTTGGTGCAGCATATTGATTTTCCTACCCACTCTGATGGTCGCATATTGAATCTGAAATGTACATTTGGATTATCACAGTATCACACTCACAACACTGATTTGGGCCTCTCTGACCACAAAGAAATGTTTTTTTTACTGCCTCATTGCCTTTTCCTGCCTGTAACTGTAGATGTCAAATTCCTTTTTAGAAACCTTAAAAATATCTATCCCTCTATCCTTGCTGGATCTGTTTCAAATCTTTTTCTGCCTTCTCTATTCCATCTATATTAAATAGTCTTACTGATCACTATAACTTCATTAATTACTAGATAAAATAGTCCCTTTAAAATGCAGGGAGGTGTTCTTTAAGTGTTCAACTCCATGGTATAATTCAACATTTCAGTCTATGAAAGCAGCTGGCTGAAGCCTCGAGAGAGTGTCACATAAGACTGACTTTACTGTGCACACCCAGGATTTCTCTGACCATCAAAGAGCTTAGCTCAGAGATGCAGTAACTGCAGTCAAGAATACACACTGTAGCACAATAATAGAGAATGGCCATAATAACCCAAGGACTTTAATGTCTGAGGCTAATTAGTTGCTTCAACCTACAACTGGCCCAATCATCACCTCTTCCACTCTAGACTGTAAAAAATCCCTTTAGTTTTTCCATTATAAAATTAAAAACCTAAATAATTCAAGTAATACAAATTCATCCTTCTTTTATGTTTTTTGCTATCTTATCTCTATATCCAGCTTCTTTTCCAAATTTTTATGAGCCTCAGTTACAAGGTCTGTAAGTGGAGGCCTACTGATAGTTTACTGGACCCCGTTTCTACCACACTTTTCATATCCTAACTGCATGCCATAATCCTAATTGTTACAACAATAATAAATACATCCACTGACACTAGCACTGTGCCAGCTACTTTGAAAATTGCTTATGTAACCCCAACATTAAAAAAGTTCAGTATTGATGCTGACAATCCCAACAATTTTCAGCCCAGCGCTCACTTATATTTTAATCTAAAGTTCGTTTGCTTATTGTGGCCTCCCGACTCACTAGTTACTTAACTTTTAATAAACTGATGGAACCCTTTCAGTCTGGTTTCAGAGCATGGCATAACTGTGAAACTGCTCTGCTTTGAGTAACTAATTATTTGCTTATGGCAGCAGACTCTAGGCAAATCAGAATATTAACTTTGTTAGACCATAGTGCAGCTTTGATACTGTTAAGTATGGTATTCTACTGTAGAGATAAGTCCTATCTGACCGAAAGGCAAGTGCTTGTTAGTCTTGCCAACAGCAGGTCCAACTCAACGTCGGCCACACAAAGAGTTCTGTAAGTCTCTGTCCTTGGCCTTCTGCTCTTCTGTATCTACATTCTTCCCCTTGGTCAAACTATTCATAGCTTTGTATTGGGTTATTATTTTTATGCAGTTAATACTCAGCTCACAACTTGCCTCAGTGAAATTAAAACATGGATGGAATATAACTCTTTAAAATTAATCTGTAACAAAACCGAAGACATGCTAACTGGTACTAAAGCGCAGCTTAAAAACACGAGTTCCTTCTTGAACACCATGGTGGTTATGTCATCAGACATTCTTCTTCTGCTGGGAACCTTGGTGTCATTTTTTATTCCCTTTCTTATCCTAACCATATCAATCACATTAAGAAACTTTCTTGCTTCCATCTTCATAACATATCCTGAGTTCGCTCAGTTCTCTCCTTTTTCAATGCTGAAAAACTTTTTTATTACATCCTGCATCGACTATTGTATGTCGCAACTGGCAAGTGCCCCTTCTAATCTGTTATTGCAGCTCCACTTTGTTCAGAGCTCTGCTGCAAAAGCAAGCACATAACACCCATTCTACTCCACCTTCATTGGCTCCCAATGTTATACGATGGAATATAAAATTCTATTAATAACCTATAAAGATTTAAATGGCCTTTAAATGGCTGGACTAGATCAGTAACGTCAATTGCTATGTTCTTGTTCACCCATCTCGTTTTGCCATATAACTAACCTGTCTTCTATGGGTGACAGAACCTTCAGCTCTGTAGCATCCTGACTTTGGAATGACCTCCCTAAATTAATTAATACAGCTGACTCAATTCATTCTTTCAAAAAACAACTTAAAATTAATTTATTCAAGAAGCCGTTTAACTTTTAATGACTTTCTTACCCTAATTTTAGTTTAACCTCTCTGTCCAAGTGTCTAGAAAGTACTTTGTGTGTACCATACGTTTTTTTATTCAGGGTTTTGTGTTGGTATTTGCATCTTATTCTGGTTTGTTGTCACTTATTCTGTGTCATTGCTTTGTATATCCTGTATTTGCAGCCATACCACCAGAAGCTCAGTATGTTTAGGTACGTCCAGTAATTGGATGGGAGACCATCTAGGGAATGCTTGGGTTGCTTCTGGAAGAAGTGTTTGCAAGGCCAGTAGGAGGTACTTACCCTTTGATCTGAATGTGAATGCCAATTCCCAAGTGCAGTGATGGGGACACTGTGCTGTGAAAATGGTGCCATTCTTCAAATGAGGAATTTGAAGGAATGAAATTGAGGCGCTGACTCACTCTGTGATCTTAAAAGATCCCTGCGCATCCTTCGTAAAGAGAGGGGTGTATCCCGATGTCCTGACTAAATTACCCACCTCGGCCTGGACATTTGGGCCCCCTAAACATTCCCTTTCTCTAATATATAACTGTCTTTCACCCCTACACCACCTAATAGCACATGTTTGTTGAGCGTACTGCTGCAAAAATGGCTGCTGTCATGTCAACCAGCTTGAAGCTGAATTTTGATGGTGGTTGAAGTGGCTCCTCACTCACTATGTAAAGTGCTTTGAGCAGTGAGAAAAGTGCCATATTAATGTAAAGAATGATTAATATTATTTATTTTTATTTAATATTTTATACAGATATTATTTGTATCCAATGTTGTACATGCCCTGTAGTTCTATTTTGAATTTCTGTGAAGCTCTTTGAGCATGGGAAAGGCACTATTGAAATTAAACATATTATTATTATTATTATTATTATTATTATTATTATTATTATTATTATTATTACTACAGTTTGGTTCATGATAGGACAGAAGGTGGGGTGTTCTCACCTGGCTAAGAATCACTGGGCATTTACTCTTAACTGATTTGCAGCTGGATGAATCTGCTGTCCTGGAGTACCACTGAACTTAATATGGTCTCTCCAAGATTTTTATCTGTAGCTCTCTTTCTCTCCTTGAAATTAAAATTAAATCTCTAAATTTCTGTCCCTTAATATTTTATCTTTATATATTTGATCTTTATTGCTCTTGAAACTTAAGAGAAACACTTTGATGCCTGTGTAATTTTCTATAAATGTGCCTTCATCTTCCATAATGCAGCTTTTCCTGTGACGAGGAAGCATATCTTTCCCCTTCTAGGCATGCTGAGATATTTTGACACTTGGTGACATTTATGCTAATGCTGGGCTTGGAGATTTTGAATTATTGAGCATCCATTTAGCCCACTGTAAACGCAACAACAAAACAGGTGCTGGTGTCTGTTCATTGTAAGTCACTGAAGTATAAATAGTGCAATTTTTTATGATTACTTTAGATGTTACGATGAAGTAACAAAACAATACATTAGTTGAAGAGATACCCTTCATAAAGGTATTTGTGTGTGAAAATAAAAGCTCTTTTGGACCAGAGCTCCACGTGTTGTTGTTGCAGTTCTGTTGTTTTGGTTGGCCACAACCCCAAGTGTCAACAACTGGGGTAATTGGCAGGATTACCTGGCCATCTGTTTGTCAAGTATCTGCAGTTTAGTCATCATTGTTGTGGCAAAACTTTAAGATGTAACTATTTAAAGTATTTGTAAAATGTGACTATTGCTCCTGAAAAAATGGAAAGGAAATTCATCTTAAAGAGTGGATAATCCTTTGGGGAGCAGACAGACTGGGGGCATTTCACTCATACTTAATTACCCAGAGGAATACAGGTAAGAACTGTCTCTCATAAGCACAAGTAATGACAGCCTGTTTATTTAGCTGAACCTCTTCACATAAGCTATTGAAGAAGACTAAGGCTACTTGCTGCCGTGGCATAAATAGTAAGGTAGGTACTGTTGCAAAGCCAAAAAACTGGGGATTTGTCAAAATAACCCTCAGCTTCCATACCCCACAAGTGGTGAAGTCGCAGCTTGTCACTTTCTACGAATTTTAATGCTCAGGCAACATGGCTATGATATGTGGTGGGGTCGGAGCAGCCATGATTTTTGAACCATCAGTGTCAGATGAAAGTCACCAGAGGGACTACAGTCATTAAATTCAATGTATTAACCACAACAGAATTGGACCTATTAATTAAAACATGTCTTATTATAAGCATAGTAAAATGGCCTAAATATGGTAGCCCATCTCACACACACAAGAGCAAAGTTTGGAATGGCATCAGAGAAACCATCAAAAGCTGCTTAACAGCACCACATTACTTAAAATTGAAAAAATTCTTTACTGTTCAGAAAATCTAATTCAATAGAAAAAGTACTGAACTTATTAAAGAATACAGAATATTGCTATCAAATATTTGACAGATTTTCAAAGTAACATATATTCCAGCATCAACACAGCTTCCAGAGGTTTTGTTATTTATTTGCACAGGATTACTTATTTACATCATTATGCAAATAACTATGTGTTGGAAAAAATATATGTGCAAGGAATCTTCAGTAATTGTTAAAGACACAAAAAAATATCCTTTTCTACCTAACATTGTGTTTAATATTCATTATTTTCATATGTTCGAAATATATAGAAGATGTTCTACGGGCGTGAGATTTTTATTTGCCATCCATCTATCCATTATTCAACCCGCTATATCCTAAGTACAGGATCACGGGGGTCTGCTGGAGCCAATACAGGGTGCAAGGCAGGAAACAAACCCCAGGCAGGGTGCCAGCCCACCGCAGGGCGCGCACACACACACCAAGCACACACTAGGGACAATTTAGAATTGCCAATGCACCTAACCTGCATGTCTTTGAACTGTGGGAGGAAACCAGAGTACCCGGAGGAAACCCATGCGGACACAGAGAGAACATGCAAACTCCACACGGTAAGCGAACCCGGGTCTCCTAACTGCGAGGCAGCAGCGCTACCACAGCTCCACCATGTCGCCTAACTGTATATTATTTTCAGTAAATAACTAAGTGTCAGCTTAAATACAGTATGATCAATTGTGTCTAAGAATAATAAAACTATATGGCCATATATTTGTAGACACTTACGTATCACTCCTCTATGAGCTTGTTGGACATCCCATTCCAAAACTATGGGACCTAACATTGATTTACCCCTCCTCCTTTTGTGGAAATAACAGCCTCCACTCTTTTGGAAAGTTTTTTCACAATATTAAGGGGTGTGTCTGTGGGAATTTCTTCCCATTCAGGCAATGGAGCATTTGTGAGGTCAGGTACTGTGTGTTATGGCAGATCCGCAACTTGATAATCGGGAGTCTGTTTTTAAAAATTAATTAATTAATTGGCCGGCTCATTCTCCGTGCGTCTGGCCTATAAGAATGAGCCGGCATGAGAAAAAGGAGAATCGAGACAGAAAGAGAAGATCAGTGAGAACAAGCTTGGGTGAAGAGTGAGCGAGTGAGCCAGCCAGTGAGCAGTATGAGAAATGCAGTGTGGATGTTAGCCCCATGGAGGAGTAAAGAATTGATGCTCACTGATTATATGTAGAAGAATTGGGATGATCGTGATGGAGTCCTCCCAAGGGATCTGAGGAACACAGAGCAAGTGAGAAGGATGATGGGTGGACAACCAACACTGAGTGGTCTGGCTGGCATTGTCTGAAGCAACCAAGACCAGGTCAGGTGGTTGTGGACCCTGACTTCTGAAGTGTCCGCCAACTGAGTGAGCAATGGGTGAGCTGGAGAGATGAAGGAGTTGTGCTGGCTTCATCTGGAAGCAGCAAATTTTAAAAGACCTAATGACTGTTGGATTTTAAGCTTGTTTTAATTTTGATTCTTTTTTTTACCTTATAGACCACCACTGTTTTAGTAGATTATTTATTTGTTATTTATTTATTTTAATAAAAGCACTAGAGCACTTTTTACACCTTCCACTTTTTTATGTGTGGTGTCCTCATTTGCTCAGCTCATCCCCATGAAACATTATCGACGGTGGCAGGTTCAAGAGGCTCCTGGAGAGAACCAGACACGCAGAGCAAACCCACACCATCATATACTGATGTTAGATGAGAAGACCTGGCTCACAGTCAGAATTCCAATTCATCCAAAAAATGTTCAGTAGGGTTGAGGCTAGGGCTCTGTGCAGGCCACTTCTAGCTCCTCCACACCAAACTCATCAAACCGTGTCTTTATGGGTCTGGCTTTGTGCGCATGAAACAGAAAAGAGTCCTAACAAAGCTGATGCACATTTCTTGTGCTCATATTGCTTCAGGAGGAAGTTTGAAACTGTTGTGAGAGATGCAATTTTTACATTCTACAGCCTGCTCTATGCATTTTTGTGATCTACTTGACTGAGCTGCTGTTGCTCCTTGACACTTCCACTTCATAAAAATAACATTTACAGTTCACCAGAGCAGATCTAGTACAGAAAAATGTCATGTTCTGCACCTGTTAACAATGGGTGCAACTATAACACCTGAACTCGATAATTTGAAGGGGTGTCCACAAGCTTTAGCCCATAAAGTGTAATTACATAATATAAGCATGTATTACAATTAGCAACTTGAATGAATCTGATAAGAAAGATGTTGTCAGCTGAGAGAGTTGGGTTAGGAGCATGCGCTAATACAACACGTTGCCACACCCACCACATGACAAACCACTTCAGGACCCGAATGCAACCATGCAACGGGTGACAGCTCAGCACCACACTAGTTCACATGGAATGGAACAGTCTGAGTAAGGTTTTTTATGGTGGCTGCAGTGCCAATCCTGCCATCAACTTAACAAAAATGTGAAAATGAGTGGTCTCTCAATATTTCTGTATCGTATTTAGTGCATTACAATTGTGAGACTTGCCCGGACACCACCAGTCGGAAACCACATCTTTTTAAATCTCACACATTTATTTACCATAAATAAACGCAGTCCCAAAACACCACACAAGGCACACAGCAATAATCACCACAATTAGACTTGAAATCTCTGTCCTTGGCCGCCAATCTCCTCCTGGGAGCTTCGTCCTGCTCCCTCTCCTGACTCTAGCTCCCCGATTGCTGGAAGGCGGCCCCTTTTATTCCTGCCCGGATGCGCTCCAGGTGGCTGATGACGTCCATCCGGCAGCACTTCCTGGTGTGGCAGAAGTGCTGCCCTTTGCACCGGAAGCACTCCGGGCGTCCCTGGCAGGTTCCTCCGCCATCTTGTCGAGTGTGGCGGAAATAACTATTTCCAGGTCCCACGAGGTTTAAGGCACCCTCTGGTGGTGGCCACAGGTCCCAATGGGTTATAATCTTTTCTCGTGGTCCTTTCCTATTCCAGGGCGGTTGCCCCCTAGTGGCCCGGAAGCTATTCTTGCCCCCTTTCCGGTCCTTTTAGACATCCCAGCCGGGTAAGAACCCCAGCCGTCTGTGACACAATATATATTTACAAATTCATCTTTATAAAACATAATTGTTTTTTTTTCTTTGAAATATAAACAGGCCATAGGACTTCAAAACATTTCTTCCGTGGTTTAGCCAGAGGGGTACATGATGCTACCTAACTTTTAATTCTATTATGAAGTTTCAAATATTTGTATACCGACATTATGCAATGAATCAACATGAAATTAACATTCTCTAGTTTGGAGAAGAATGAAGAAGAAGCGGCACACCGTTAATTATTGTCAGCTAAAGCAGAACTGTGGTGGCTCATCACTCACTTAGAATAGGGTACATTGTAAAGAATGGATTTCTAATTTGTTACTAATATTTGCTTATCATTTAACACACTTTTAGTTTTAATTTAGCGCAATGTATTTTTATATTATTATGGTTAATCACCATGTCACCATTTTGTACATTTGTTTTTCTTATGGAGGCTATCATTTTGTGCATTTGTTTCTGGATATCATTGGTGCCACCATTTTGTGTGTTATGATCCTGTGTGGAAACTAAGTACATGCATGTGCCGTATAAGCTGTTATCACTGTATATAATATGGCCATTTACATTTAATAGTATTTGAGTGTTGTTTTTTTTTCCAAAGAGAAGATCTAAAACTTAAGCATACATTTTAAATCAATAATTTAGGAATTGTTTCCTGTTCTGACTCTTGGTTCATTTTGACTTCTGCTTTACATTTCATTTTGTCATAAATGATTTTGGTGAATACTTTAATATCCTTATGTTTATAGACCCTTGCATTAACCTTATCTGTTCTTTTGCTTCACCTTTTAAATACAGATTCTCATGATCTCTGCTGGTCATGCAATTTACTTCCTGTCTTATCATTGCAGCTACAATAAAGGATATGTTCTTCTGTCAATTATACCCTTACAAAAAATTAATTGTTCTCCAGCCCTTAAAGTACATAAAATTGCATTGACTCTTTAGAGATATCTGTATTACAATATATTTGAACTTTTTAACTGTGCCTTACATACAAACCTTCATAAAAACATTTCATTTGCAACAAATACTTTACAAAAAGAAACAATGTCAATTTTCCTTCATTATCTACTTTAGAAATCATATATTTGGGTTATAATAGAGAAATAGGTAATATGTTCAAACTATGCCAATGCTTCTACAGACTGCATCTGGTGCAATATTTTTCCATATGATTTTCATATAATGAATGTGCATCACTGTGCTAACCATATTCTAACTCAGCTCAAAACAGTACATCACACACATCCTGCTCAGTTCAGACCCAAGTGCAAAATGTGTCTGGGTCAAGAATCTAACTGTGAGTAGTGTCATTTGGAATCTGCTTCAGTAGGTCACGTGTTTTACAAATGTTTTAAACTTCAATCTTATTAAAATAATTTATTAAACACTTCTTGTTTATCAGACTGTCTTGAAAATACAATAATTCTTCATCCTCAAACAGTTCTGTTTGGAGCAATGCCCAGTGCAATACTACTGCTTTATGAACAATCTACTGTGATTGCTTTATTAGCACACTGTTTATCTTGCTCATATGGAAGCATTCTCACCCACTTCCATTATAAAATGGGAAATTGATGTGCTATTCCGTTTCGAATGAGATGCAAAACCATTTAACAGGAACAGCTCAAAATTTCTTTAAAATCTGGTGATTACTTTTGTTCTCGGTTAATTAAGCAAGCTAAATTACTTTTAACCTTTTGTATATTTTAGTAATTCTGAGTGATTACTTCATATTAAATGCATTTATTTCTCTGCAATATATATTCAAAATATATTCAAACAAAAAAGTGGATATTAACTTATCCATTTATTAGTGACCCTATCAGGGTAGCAGCCATTACAAGGCACGAAACAATCCTGATCAAGATGCCAGTTTGCCATAATACACACTCACACATACAACCCTGCTCACTCAATCAAACAGGGCATAGCACAAAGTATCCAGGGAAACTCTACAAAATCTTGCCATTGTTATTCAAGGAGTTTCTCAGTCTGTAGTATTGTCTGTATATAGTCCTCCTAAATACAATGTGTTTCTCTTTGAGGAATTCTCAGACTGAGAGTCAATTATAATTACGAACTATGACACATTTCTAATAGTTGGCGACTTTAATTTTCATATCGATAATCAGTGTGACCCGAAAGCAAAAGAATTCATGAATCTCCTGGACTCTTTTGATTTGAACCTCACAAAGTAGGGCACATGTTCAATTTAGTAATTACTAAAAGACTAAAATTTGATCTGAGGCAGATCGTTGAAATTGGTTTTATCAGACCATTGACAAGAAGCATATTATTAAAAAAACGCTTCTTTGATTCATCTGCAGTTTCAAAGTTTACAAACATTTTAAGAAACCAGTCCATTTGAAGTGCTTACTATAATAGTGAGAATAATGTAAATAGTAAGGTGGAAAATTTTAATACTAAAGTGAGAGCTGCCACTGACATAGTCGCTTCTGAAAAAACAGTTAAAAAATCTTCCAGTACTGCTACATCATGGTAAACCCAAAGAGTGTATAAACTAAAGAAAACATGCCAGAGAGCTGAGCGTAAATGGAGAAAAACTAAACTGATTATGATATATTGAAGGCTAAAATAACAGAATACAACAATATAGTTCATCTTGAGAGGCGGTGCTATTTCTCTAAACTTCTAAATAACAATGCTAGCAATCCCAGAGTCTTATTTTCTACAATTGATCGTCTGTTAAACCCAGGTCACTCAATGGAATGCCTCCAAAAAACTTCCAGTGAAACTTGTGAGGCTTTTGCTATATTTTTAATCACAAAATTAATGATATTAGAAATAATATAGTACATCTCCCCTATACTGATTCTCTTAAACCCCAATAAAACATTTTAAACAAATTACATTTTTTCACCAAGATCGTTTTACTTGATTTATATAACTGAGAACATCCACCTGGTTCCTTGAACCAATACCAACAAGTTTTTTCAAAGAAGTATCGGGCATACTAATTGATAGTATTCTGAACATAGTAAATTCATCATTAGTTACAGGGGTCTTCCCAGACTGTCTTAAGACTGCTGTTGTTAAACCCCTGCTCAAGGAAAATATTCTTGACTCCTCTGCTTTTGAAAATTTTAGACTTATTTCTAACCTGCCTTTCTTAAGTAAAATCTTAGAAAAGGCAGTCATTATGCAGCTAAATAATCACCTGAATAAGCATTCCATTCTTGACAAGTTTCAGTCAGGCTTTAGAAAAAAATCACAGTACAAAAACTGTACTCGTTAAAGTAGTAAATGACTTGCAGGAAAATGCAGACAGAGGCCATTTATCTGTTCTCATCCTCTTAGATCGGAGTGCTGCATTTGATACCACTGATCACAATATTCTTAGAAATCGCCTTAGTCAATGGGTGGGCCTCTCTGGCAGTGTCTTTAATTGGTTTGAGTCTTACTTGGCAGGTAGAAAATCTTTGTTAGTTGTAGTCATTAAACTTCAAGACACATGATATTTTATATGGTGTTCCACAAGGCTCTATCCTGGGTCCACTGCTCTTTTCGATTTACATGCTTCCATTAGGTCAGATTAGTTCGGTACATAACATGAGCTATCATAGCTATGCTGATGACACACAACTGTATTTATCAATAGCGCCTGATGACCCAGACTCTCTTGGTTCACTGTCTTACCCGTGTTTCTGAATGGATGAGTAGTAATTTTCTCAAACTAAATAAAGAGAAAATAGAAATTTTTGTGATTGGCAAAAATGGATATAATGAGGGTATTAGAAATAAACATGATCCATTAGGCTTAAATGTCAAGACAGAGGTAAAGAATTTAGGGGTAATTATTGACTCTGACCTAAATTTTAAATCACATATTAATCAGATTACAGTGGAACCTCGGGTCACAACCGTAATTCTTTCCAAAACTCTGGTCGCAACCCGATTTGGTCGTGACCCAAAGTAATTTCCCCCATAGGATTGTATGTAAATACAATTAATCAGTTCTGGACCATATGCGCTGTATGTATGTTTTTTTAAGATTTTTAAGCAAAAAAATAGTTAATTATACCATAGAATGCACAGTGTAATAGTAAACTAAATGTAAAAACATTGAATAACACTGAGAAATCTTGAACAAAAAAAACTAACATTGCAGGAGTTCATGCTATAGCCTTACGAACCGCTCTCTGTAAACACTTCTTTTTAATGAGTTTTATGCACAGGGAAAAAAATGAACATTAGAAAAATCCGTAATATATACAAAAACTAACCATAAACAACCAAGAAAACTAACCTTGCATGAGTCGAGTTCTGGCATGAAGGAAGTGAGGAGGAACTGGGTGAAGAGGAGATTACAGTTTTGAGGTAAAGTCTGTGAAGATGCAGGTTCACTGCATGCTCCCATCTCGCTTCCGGGGGCCCTTAAACCCGTCACCGTCGGTAATGTTACCGATGTGCACAACAGTGATTCACTACAATGGAGCAATCGGATGGTGTAAAAAGTGCCAAGTGCTTTTATTAAAATCAACAAAACAACAATGAAGAACAAAGTCCAAATTAAAGTGCAGTGCTTTCAGAATCCTTCAATAAATAAATGATCCCATAGAAGAGGTTAAGTGGAGGTTAAAATCAAATAGAAAAAAGTCTTCATTAAATACAACAACATTAAAACAATGCTCGAAGCAGTCTCTTTAAAAACAAGCCCGGTGCATTCTTTAACTGCCTTCTCGCGCTCTATCTCTCACTTGCTTGCTCGCTGTCTCTCTCTCCCACGCACGCTCTCTTGCTCTCTCTCTCTCTCAACTGAACACGTGCGGAAATCATCTGCGCGTACAAACCAGAAGTAAAACTGGCTTCTTCGTCACCCGTGTTTGTGGTCGTGAACAGATGCAAAAGTTTGGCAAACTTTTTGGTCATTACCCGATTTGTACCTGGTCCGAGACGTTTGTGACCCAAGGTTCCACTGTACTAGGACAGCATTTTTTCACTTAAGAAATATAGCAAAAGTTAGATCTCTTATAACTTTGCAGGATACTGAGAAATTAGTTCACGCTTTTATTTTCAGTCAACTAGATTACTGTAACATACTCCTCTCAGGACTACCCAAAAAGACATCAATCAATTG
The DNA here is from genome assembly GCF_016835505.1 of Polypterus senegalus. Classification (NCBI taxonomy): domain Eukaryota; kingdom Metazoa; phylum Chordata; class Cladistia; order Polypteriformes; family Polypteridae; genus Polypterus; species Polypterus senegalus. The sequence continues at coordinate 62,012,011 of NC_053168.1, read as the reverse complement.
CAACGAGTGCAGAATGCAGCTGCTAGAATCTTAACTAGGAAAAGAAAATCCAAGCACTTCTCTCCAGTTCTGATGTCACTACATTGGTTACCTGTGCCATTTAGAGTTGACTTTAATATACTGCTTATGGTTTACAAAGCCTTAAATAATCTGCTCCATCCTATATCTTGGAATGCCTTTCACCTTACACTCCAAATCGTAACCTTAGATCTTCAAATCTGGTTATAATTCCAAGAGCTAAACTTAAAAGAAGTGGTTAGGCAGCCTTCATCTATTATGCACCTAAAATCTGGAATAGCTTACCAATACAAATTTGCCAGGCTAATACAGTGGAGCACTTTAAAAATCTGCTAAAAACTCATTATTTTAACATGGCTTTCTCATAGCTTTATTTTAGTTTAACCCTGATATTCTGTATATGCACTTAATTATCATTTCTTTCGTGGCTCAGAAACCTGTACTAACCCCTACTTTCTCTGCTGATCTGCGCCACCACCACCTGATCAAAGCACCATGCAGTCCCTTTTTTTTTTTTTTACCATGTCCTGTTCGGCTGTGAAGCAATCAGAATTGATGTCTGAATGCTGGCGACTAGCCTTACAGTTTTTCTCTCAGGTGGAGCGTTACAGCTTCTGCTGACGTCTCGCCTGATACCAAAACTTTATTAGAAATATTTTCAGATGTTTTTAAGATTCGAACCGGACACGGAGACAAAAGTGAAAGAAAAAGAAGAGAGAAAAGGAGGAGATGGAGGTAAAGGGGGAAGTGGGGTTTTTCGTATAGAATAAACAATAAATGAACCAGAATCCGCTTCTAGACCTGCAGAAAGAGAGGGGGAAAAAAAAAAACCACAAGACAAAAACATTGTGGCATCAGCTACATGAAGATATATAAAAGTAAAAATGTTTGGTGACAATCACACAGTAATTATTACTAAGGCATTTAGGGCCAACCACAGCCTTAGGTCATGTGCTGAAGACGTCCAAGTCATACTTATGAAAGCACCAAGTGAGCACCTGTGTGCGTACGCACGCTTGTATGTGTAAGGTTTCTCTATAGGAGCGTCCAATAGTGAGTGTGAAGGGCCACAGACCTGCCCCCAAAAACGTGCGGAAGATGGAGGGAGTTCCAAGCCCAGAGATCCAAAGGTCAGCCCAGAGCACGGAGACCCCAGGGAGACCGTCATCAGAGAAGCCCCAACCCACCCTCGAGAGGCGCAGAGGATCACCCCGGGGGGCCACAACCACCAGCTGGCAGAGTCCCGGGAGATATCAACGGCAAACCCCCAAGCCCGCCCGCAGCCGCTCACCTCCGAGTCCGGGGACCCAAAGGCGACCCACCCCGCCGAGGACCCAACAAAGCCCAGGGACCCAGATCCCACCAGGCAGCCACCGGGAGCGACCAGACAGAAAAAAAAAAAATATGTGGCAGGGGGAGGGTAGGCAAAGATGTTGTAGTATTGCCAGATGTCCCAGGAGATTGCACCATGCAGTTCCTACATTGATGGATTGAAGGCCAGAGGTCCACATGACCATCATCATCAATTTCTGATAATTTATGTTAGGCAGAATGCCTAGAGGGGGCTGGGCGGTCTCGTGGCCTGGAACCCGTGTAGATTTTATTTTTTTCTCCCGCCGTATGGAGTTGTTTTGGTTTTTTTCTGTCCTCCCTGACCATCGGAACTTTCTTTAAATCAATGTTAATTAGTATTGTCTAATTTTATTTTAATATTTTGTCTTTTTTTCTCTTTCTTAATCCTGTAAAGCACTTTGAGCCTCATCATTTGTATTAAAATGTGCTACATAAATAAATATTATTGTTGTTGTTGAAGAAAAGACAGCAGTGATAGACACTGCACCACCATGCCATCCTGTAGAAGCAAAGTACCGCTTCTGCTACCAGCACTTCTGGTACCGTTACTACTACTGGCACTATTAGTAAATACCTCTACTAATAATATATATAAAATGTAAATATGTGGTAAACAGCCAAGTTTCACATGCAATTTCACACATTTGCACAACATGAAAATCACTTAAAAGTGTCTATTTTTTTTTTTTAATTAGTGAGGAAAATAAGGAATGTTGCTTCCTAAACCCTCAATCACAGTTGTTACTTTACCTGTTGTGGAAACGACCCGGACGCAGACAGGCGGACATGTTGTAATTCACCACCACACGTTTATTTACACAATTATTTACAAATGATATGGTCACACAGACCCAGTCCAAGTGCACAAACCCCAATAAACACACAGTCCTGGCCACAAATGCCTTCTCTTCGGGCCGCCTCCACACCTCTTCTGCCTTGTCCTCCTTCCACCCGACTCTAGCGCTCAATGAATGGAGACGGCCCCTTTTAAACAGTCCCGGGATGAGCCCCAGGTATTCCAGGCATTCCTCCTCTGGCCACGCCCCAGCATGGCGGAAGTGCCGGCTGTTCTCCCGGCAGCTCTCCGGGTGCCGTCCTAAATCTTCCCCCCAGCACTTCCTAGTGTGGCGGAAGTGCTGGGGTAACAGGTCCCCAAGGCATTGGGGCGCCTCCTGGCGGTGACCACGGGCCCCTACAGGAAGGCGGCCCCCACGTGATCCAGGGTGGGCTCTGACCCTCTTCCGGTCCCTCACGGCGTCCCGGCTGGGTCGTTGCCCCTGGCATCCCTGACACTGTGTTTTTTTCCACAGCTGCATATATTATATTATGTTTATTATTAAAACAATTATATTTTATTGGTTTTGTTCACATTACTAGGGAGGATCACAGTGTATTTGCTACACGTTACACGTTGCATAATTTTAGCACACAAAGATGCATCAAAATGCACATTCATTTTCTAAGCAAAAAAAAATCACTACTATGCTGTTTCTTGATTGCTGCAGAGGAGACTACGAAACTTCTTGCTTCAAGCACCATGGACAAATCTTCCTTGTCTTGTTTCTGTCTCTAATACATCTTCAATATTCAATATAATCCTCACTATATGCAAGGAATTAGATTTGACTACCTGCACCATCAACCTCATAAATTTACTCTCTACTGTTTCTTAGAAGTAGAACCTTCAAGGATATGCTTTCGATGCACTTTTATGCTTTTAGATCTTAATTTTTATTGTTGTTGTTGAATATCGTGTCCTGATAATACTGAATTACTGCTTTAAAATGGTGAAAATAATACTGTATGTTTTTCCCCAAAGTAGTAAGTAGGGGCTTTAAGAATGTAACTGTCAAATGGTTTAGATATCATATGATCAAGGGCTACAAGTATCAAACACATTTATGAATGTTTCTGTTGCATTTGTACTATATGTAGGTCTTTCTTGTATTTTTAGTTAGTTTTGCACTTTATTGCATGTTAATTTGAGTTGTATTTTAAATATAATAGTTGAATCAGGGAACAAGTGCTGGTACTATAATTCATTTCTACCTCGCTCATTGAGCTGTCAGCATTGGCTTCTACATTCATGATTCTAAATTGGAATAAATGGATTGTAAAAAACAATAAATGCATATTTTATTTTTTTAATTATTTCTTTTGTAACTTTAGTCTCTAGTATTGCTGTTTGCTATTAGGGGTTTGTGTTGAAATTACCTTTTTCTGTTTAGGTGCCATAAAAAAGTGGTACTAACCTTAACCAAAAGTGATGCATAACTGAAGCCCCTATTCATGGAATAACAGCTATGCCTGACTTGTCTTCCAATGTTCTGCATTCAGAAAGATCAATAATTATACTCCATCAACTTATCTGCAGTTTTAAGGCTGCTGATCTGAAAATGAAAACGGCTTCCTTTTGGATTAGAAGACTGGTAAAGTCAGCAGGCCTCATGAAGTGATGAGGGGAAAGCCACAGAGTTAATTGCAGTGCCTCCCTAGCAAAAAAAAAAACCCTTGTGTGATGGCTAAAGAATAAAAAGCATGCTGAGAATGGTCAGACTAGACCCCAAGAGGATGTTGTGACAGCAGTCTGACAGCCCTTATGTCATTATTTTGGAAGTTAATGAGTTCCCTTCTGACAACCTCTGATGCTAGGTGAAGGTGAGTGATGTAGTAAGACAAATAAGTTACACATACGTACTGAGGGGTCTACCAAAGGATAACCCAGTAAGCTAGAAACACAAAAATGAAAGGGTCTATTAAGGAGAGCAATGCAACAATATTACACTAGTCAAGCATGTGTCAAGGTGCTCTGTATAGGAAATCATCATTTAGACTATGCACTTAGTCATATACAGTATGTCCTTGAATCAAATGGCTATCAAGAATTCTTACTTGTGTAGCAACTGAAGAAATAAATATTTGTAGTCCCATTGTCACCAATAAAGTGGAATACCTTGCGGGAAAATGTTTCCCCTTTTCAACAGTCTGAGCAGCCTGCCAGAGCCTGAGGCTATTCTTGACATGGAATAGGAGCCCATGTATAACCAAACTGCCCCTGCCCACTAGAGAATGCATTGCTGCAGCATTTTGAAAGAAAAACAAACTGGTGTCAAAAAAACAAAAGAGAGAAACTGCATTTACATCCATTTTTTATATATATTTTGTCTACCAGATTGAAAGATAAAAGGGATTCATAATTGCATTGTACATTTTTCAGAACTGTCCTTAATATTGTTACCCAGATGAGGCCACAGTTTATTTTATACTTAAACTGATCATTAAATCTTCCTGAAGAGTAAGAGAGAGCTGTGAGAAAAGTACTATAGCTCTTTTTTCTGCAGATATATATTTTATGGTTGAGTTCAATGCGTAAAGCTGTGTATATTTTAAAAATGCATCTTAATTTTCATTTTTTTTTACTGTATACAAGGTTCATTTTTCTTGACTGCATAATGTGTTTATTTTTATTTTTCTGCATTTTATCCAAGGCAACTTGCAAATCACAATGACATAGTGAGTCATTCATTAGGACAGCACTTGAAAATTTATGGATTATAGCAGTTGCATATGTTATGTTTTCCTCCATGCTGCAGGCTTAAACACCAAGAAAATCCTGCATCATCTAAATAATGAATAATTCAAACCAAACTATATATTATGTGTTAATTTTTTTTTTCTGTTTCAGAAAATGAACCAGTACTTGATACTCAAAAACTAAAATAATTTTAACCATCCACAACTATTTATGTCAAAGCACCTGAGCAACTTAAGGTCTACTTTCATTAAAAGTAGTTATAAATTGAATTCCTAAAATGGTGGTACAGTGTGTAGTGCTACTGCATATGGAAATATCAATTAATTCCTGACAAGGTCACTCTCACTGTATAGAGTTCTTCACCTTCTTCCAGTATTCAAGTGGGATTCTTCTGGCTATCGTTCATGCATACCGTAAGACTCAAACTAAAAGAAGTGGGAGTTTAGGGTGTTGTTTTTATATGGGTGCAAAATTGGCTCAGACACAGGAAGCAGAGAGGATGATAGTGCAAGGAACCCTATCAGAATTGGGTGAAGTTAAGAATGGTGTCCCACAGGGGTTAGTGTTAGGGCCGCTGCTATTTTTAATATATACAGGGGGTTACGACACAGTTCCATTCCTACAACAGTGATGTAACCCAAATTTTGGTGTAAGTCGAAACACACTCAAGCCTAAGTCACTTACCTATCTTAACACATTTGCAAAATCATAATCTAGAACATAAAAACACAAAATCTAAGCCTGAGAAAAAAGAAAAGGACATAAATATACTGTACTGTACACTGTACTGTAGTAACAGAAAAAATGAGTGTAAAAAAATGCTTACCTTTATTCCTTCTCATGTCTCATTTTTTTTTAAGTTTTTATGCTAGTGAGTGTTGTAAACTCGAAACGTTGTATGTCAAAACGTTGTAACCCACGGACCCCATGTATATACTGTATATAAATGATTTAAACGGGGTGGCATGGTGGCATGGTGGCGTGATGGGTAGCGCTGCTGCCTCACAGTTAGGAGACCTGGGTTCGCCTCCTGGGTCCTTCCTATGTGGAGTTTTCATGTTCTCCCTGTGTCTGCATGGGTTTCTTCCGGGTGCCCCGGTTTCCTTCCACAGTCCAAAGACATGCAGGTTAGGTGCATTGGTGATGCTAAATTGTCCCTAGTGTATGTGTTTGTGTTTGCACACCCTACCCAAGGTTTGTTTCCTGCCTTGTTGGCTGGGATTTGCTCCAGCAGACCCCTGTGACCCTGTAGTTAGGATATAGCGGGTTGGATAATTTTTAACAGGAATATAAATAATAAATTGGTTAATTTGCAGATGATACCAAAATAGGTGGATTACCAACCCACTATATCCTAACAATCTGCCTGAGCCAATCCCAGCTAGCACAGGGCGCAAAGCAGGAACAAACCCTGGTCAGGGCACTGCAGGGCACACACACACCCAGGACAATTTAGGATCACCAATGCACCTAACCTGCATGTCTTTGGACTGTGGGAGAAAACTGGCGCACCCGGAGGAAACCCATGCAGACACGGGGAGAACATGCAAACTCCACTCAAGGAGAACCCGGGAAGTGAACCCAGGTCTCCTTACTGTGAGGCAGCAGCACTACCTTTGCGCCACTGTGCCACCCATTATGTATAGGTGCAACAGATAAAATATTCTCTAACTGGAAGTGATTCCAACATTGGTTCCATATTCTGAGTGAATGAAGGTCAACTGGTTTGTTAGTAGATTTACGATACCTTGTATTTACTGGTGTACAAAGCAAGGAATATAAAGAAGTACTGCAGGATTTCAGTTCTATTGCAGACCAAGCTAGTGTGTGTTTATCTATTTGTGTCAATGTCCAGGTTTTTACACCTTGTATTTTGACGCTCAGTAATAAAATTGAAAACTAGGTAGAGCCATGCCCCCTTCTGATTTAGGTCGTGGTAGGGTCGCCCTTTACATGCATTAATTTTTCAAATTCCAAAAAAATGAAGTTATGACTGAATCTAATTTCTTAAAAAAATATTTGTTAATATATATGTGGGGATGTTTTCAAATAGAAACAGAAGCTTAGGGAGGATATTCATGGTTCAATGGTTCAATAACGACTTCAAATAGCAGTGGTGACAAGGGGCATCCTTGTCTAGTAATGCGTTCTAATTTGAAGTAGTCTGAGATAGTGTTGTTAATACAAACTGAAGCTTCTGGACTGGTATACATTAGTTTAATCCATGCACATATGTTAGGGCCAAACCCAAATTAATTACATTAAATAGACATCAAAGACAGGAAGCCAAATGTCTACCTTAAAAAATCTGTTTTGGTCTTGTGATATTACTGAATGGAGCACATTCTCAATCCTTCTAGCTAGGACTTTGGAAAGTATCTTAACATCATTATTCAGAAGTGAGATTGGTCTGTATGAGACACATTGTAACAAGCCCTTATTTTTCTTAGGAAAAACGGTAATTAATGCTTGGCGAAATGTTTGCAGTAGAATTTTATTGTCTGTGGCTTCTATAAATTTTGCTAATAAAAGGGAGCTAACTTGATTGAAAATTTCTTATAAAATTCAGCAGTGTAGCCATCAGAACCTAGTGCTTTGCCGGTCTGAAACGAATTTATAGTGTCTAGTAATTCTAATAGTGTCAGAGGTTTATCCAGTTTCTCTGCACTGAGAGTATCTAGTTGTGGTATCCGTGATGTATCAAAAAATGCATTAGATTGTCTCTTTTATTCTTTAAATAGTAGAATGTAAGGATATGTAGTAGTCTTTAAATGTGTGCATTATATTTTTATGACCAAAGATTCTCTCTCAGTCTGTGTTGGTGATTACTGATATTGCATTGCAAACGTCTGTTTGTGAATTTGTTGGGCTAGTTGTGCTGTTTCTTTTGTTATCAAAAGGTTGAGTTCTGATTGCAAAGCCTGTCTTTTCCTAAAAAGTGCCTCATTTGGAGACCTGGCATGTTCTTGATGTATTCTGGTAATTTCAATGATTAACTCTGAGGCCTTCTTGGTTTCCGATTTATTTTTGTGGGAGAGATATGAGATAATCTGTCCTCTTAAAAATGCTTTCAAAGTTTCCCAGAGTATTCCTGCAGAAATCTCTGAGGATGCATTTGTCTCTAAAAAATCAATTTTCTTGGATATAAATTCTCTGCAGTTCTTGTCAGCTAATAACAGGAAGTTAAGATGCCAGCTGCGAGATGAGTATGTGGGGCATAGTGATGTGAGCTCATTGATCAGAGAGGCATGGTCAGAGATAACAATTATGTCGTATAAAGTCTTTATCTTTCTACCTTTTTCTCTATTTTTCTTATTTCACTGTTAACTCCTAACACTTTATTTTATGTGGACTCGTTCCATGAACACTTTTTACTACTTGGAGATGGATTTTTACACACCAAGACTCGTTTATTCAAGTAGTCAACTTCCAGCGCTGAGAACAAATGTGCATGCCGGTGTGGTTCCCTATTTACCTGACGAGGTAAGAAGGCGGTATCGGGGCAGCAGAGCCGGTGCTAAGATAAAAGCCAAGTGTGTAGCAAGAAAGTAGTGCTACAAACCTTCGGTGCCTTGCTGTGATCCTGGGAAATGTGAACTCACTACCAAATAAGATCGACGAACTGGCTGCACTGGTGAAAAATGTCAGGATCTACAGAGAATGCAGTTTGCTGTGTTTTAGTGAAACGTGGCTATCAACTAACATCCCAGATGCTAACGTGGAGCTACCCAGGTTTAGCACAGTTAGAGCGGACAGAGAAACAAGTACCTGCGGGAAGCAGAAAGGAGGGGGTATCACTCTTTATGTCAATACAAGATGGTGCAACTCTGGACATATAAACGTTAAAATCTCCACTTGCTGCAAGGACATCGAACTGTTGGCCGTAAGTTTGCGTCCCTATTACTTGCCCAGAGACTTTGGACACGTGATTGTTGTTATTGTTTACATCCCCCCTCGAGCGAACGCGGAGATAGCGAGTGACGTCATCCATTCCTCTGTTGCTAAGTTACAATCACAGCACCCTGTTGCGCTTGTGCTAATTGCTGGAGACTTTAACCATGTAACGCTGGACAAAACATTACCTGCCTTCTCCCAGTATGTGGACTGTAACACCCGGGGAAATAGGACTATTGACCTACAATATGCAAATGTTAAAGACACATACAGCATCACCCCGCTGCCTGCACTTGGGAAAGCAGATCATAACATGGTTCTGCTTCAGCCTCACTACAAACCAAGAGTGAAGGAGCTACCTACAACCACACGCTCATTCAGTGATCCCCTGAGGCAGAGCAGGCTCTGAGAGACTGCTTTGGAACTACG